>NC_139516.1:153431591-153677205 GCF_947247035.1 Vipera ursinii
TGAGCTATTGTTGCAGTGTTATGGTTAACTATTGATGACCTCCCCCAAAGGGATGGGAAAGACAGTGAAAAAGAAGGAAGGAAAGGAAACATAACATGAAGTTTTATGGAAGAAGAAAACAGTTTAGATAGACTGAAAGCACAGGAGTTTTGGGATTAAAAATAGGTAAATATGTTTTTTCTTATTATATTTAACAGAAGAACAGAGTTGAAAGGAACCTTGGAGGTCTTCCAATCCAACCCCCTGCTCAGGCAGGAAACCCTATACCAGGGGTAGGCAACCTCGACTCTTTTATGACTCATGGACTTCAACTCCCAGAATTCCTGAATCAGCATAGCTGACTCAGGAATTCTGGGAGTTGAAGTCCATGAGTCATAAAAGAGCCGAGGTTGCCTACCTCTGCCCTATACCATTTCAGACAAATGCTTGTCCAATCACTTCTTAAAAACTTCCAGTGCTGGAGCACTCACAACTTCTGGAGGCAAGTTGTTTCACTGATTAATTGTCCTGTTGGGTAATTTCTCCTTCATTTTAGGTTGGTTCTCTCCTTGATTAGTTTCCATCCGTTGCTTTGTGGCCTGCCTTCATTGGCTTTGGAGAATAGGTTAACTCCTTCTTCTTTCTGGCAACGCCTTAGATCAGGGGCGTCAAACTGCCGGCCTGCGGGCCAGATGCGTCACCAGGAAAATGCACTCACCCCATAGCCAACAATGGGGAAAAAGCTCTGATACACGTGACGTCGTGAGTTTGACATGTTTGCCTTAGATATTGGAACACTGCTATCATTATCATTTAAGGGCAAGCATCTTTGATAGTTCCAAATCAGTGGAATTGTAATTATGGAACACAACTGATTTGTGTTTTTAAATGATGAAACCCACCTTAAAAAAATAATCATCAACAGTAGCCTTTGGAAAGGATGTGATCCTGAGCTATAATAGAATATAGCAATAGCACTTAGATTTATATACTGCTCCATAGTGCTTTAAAGCACTCTCTGAGTGGTTTACAAATGTCAGCATATGACCTTGGAGGATGGAAGGCTGAGTCGACCTTGAGCAAGTCAGGATCAAATTCCTGGGAGTGGACAGAGTTAGCTTGCAATACTGCATTCTAACCACTGCATCACCACAGCTCATATCACTGGGCTGACTGGGGTGTGAAGAGACTTGTTTAAATATAAGAAGCATAATTTGTAACTGCTTTTAAAAAGACAATGGCAAGCTTTCTTATTTAGGCTTGTATCATTGTTTCCCCTACAAGTTGCATTGCTCCTTTTTCTTTTTTTTCCCTCCTCCTCCTATTTTATTTAAGGAAACAGCTTGATGGTTTTATTTTCCTAAACTCTCAACTTTGATTATATACTTAACGTAACTGACACAGCAGATTATTTTTATGGCAGGTGTTGTATGATTCGTAGTTTTGCAGACAATTGGGGACAACAGAGAAATTTCCATTTGTGTTCAGGATCTAAACCTGTGTTTACTGAAATTGGTAGGAGGTTTTCCATCAGCCTGAATAAAGGAGAGGTAAAAATAGAAATTGGCCCTTGTTTTTCTGCAGGTAGCGTGCCTGAACACTCTGTTGGTTAACAGAGGACAATGAATAACTACTATCAACCTCTCCCCTTTTATTATCCATAGCAAATAAAAATGTCTCACACTTATTAGTGTAAAAAGTGTGCAAAAAGGCATTTTGGTTTACAGTAATTTCCTCTCTATTTTTTTAATCTATCTATCAATCAGTCGTCCCCAGGTGATAACCAATATGCTTCTGAAATAAATTCATTTTTAAAAGTCGCTTGCCAGTTTGCTACAGCTCTTTTCCTACCCAGGCAGGCACCAGAGGATTTCAGTACCAAATTTTATCTCCTTCTCCTGCCTCCCAGTTCAGACACCACTGTACTTCCTCTGGAGCTTTGGGAACATATCTCTGAAGTGATCACAGCCGTAAATTGCTTGCGCTTGTCGGTTGATTGTGAAGGGAAGAGGGTGGTTAAAAGGTAAAAGCTGAAGAACTCTATTTATCCAAAGCTAGCAAGATTAAGTGGTGCTGGAAAGGGATGGGGCTGAGTCACCCTTTGACCAGGAGTCTCCATCTTGACCTTGAATTTGACCCTCACCATGGTTCACTTCCACTTTGGTGAGAGGGAAAACGCCCTCAGGCAGTTTTATCTCTGCCTGGATTGGGAGAGACAATCAGCTGTAAGCAAAGCTATCTGCAGCTCTCTGGAAAGTTTTATTAGCAGTCTAGTGTGCAGCTTTACAGTAGAAAAGGTTGCTACCTGTTAGGGTAAACTAACATTTTATAAAAGTGATTGTGGTTTCTCTCTCCCTTGTCATCTTAACTAGGTGCTACTCTACTAAATAGGAAAATTAAGGCACCATATAGCTGATTTACTTATGGGTGTCATCACATGCTAGACCAACCTGGTGAGCAGGGCCAAGTGATGGCAGTTTCTCTAGTCATAACCCTGTGATTGTAGTGGGCTTATGTAAGCTTTTTGTACATTACGGGGAGCAGAAGATCAATCTCAGGAAAAACAATGGCACATTTGAGCTGAAACAGACAAAGTGGATCTGTTACCTTGTGCTTCAGCTGTTTAGTTTATTTATGCTCTTGTGCTACCTGCGTATGACTGGGCCTGAAGAAAGCATACAGCTAGGTGAGAGAGAAACAAAATAACTGATTTTGTATTTAATCCTGTATTTAATCACCCAGTTTCATATCAAGTTAAAGCAAATTTTGAATTTCTGATCAAAAGTGCCAGCTAAATACAAAGGTTAAACACTATGTGACATTATCCTAATAGACAGCATGGATATCACTACTGGCAAACCCATAAAACAGGGAAATTGATTCCAGACATATACAGTAGCTTCAAAAATAATTTTATTTATTACAATTATCACTTTAGGAATGTTGTTCAGCATATGTTATTTCTTCTTTGAGTGAAGCAGAATAGATGCAGGACATGAGACAAAGATGTTACCCTGACTTTAGTGGATTTATTTTAAGTGCATACCATGTTCACAATAAAGAGCATTAACAAGCAGCATTGCTCTTGGATTTTAATTGAATAATATACATACATAGATGGGGATGAAGACTTTGTAGAACTCCAGCTCCTAAGTCCCCAACAGCTCATTGATTGATTGATTGATTAAAGGTAAAGGTTCCCCCGCACATGCATGCTAGTCGTTTCCAACTCTAGGGGCTGGTGCTCATCTCCGTTTCAAAGCCGAAGAGCCAGCGCTTGTCCGAGGACATCTCTGTGGTCATGTGGCCGGCATGACTAGACGCCAAAGGCGCACGGAACACTGTTACTATTGTGTAGGGGTTCCGACGCAAGAGAGACGCCAGCCGGTGTGTGAGTTCAGCTCTTTATTGGAAGGGGAAGTGAACTGGGAAATGAGGGCTGCCTGGCCTCCTTATATACCTGGCCAGGTAAGCTAACAGCCAATGGGGTTGGCCCTAGGTTTCCCGCCGAAACTGTCCAGGCCAACGCCCCCTGGTGGCTGTTGCTATGCAGGTGCCTGCATACATAACACCCCTCCCCCCTTAGAGAAGACCCACATAACAACAACAACATGCAACTACTATAACTATGAGTATATATATAAAAAAAACAGTGGTGTCCTTGTGTGAGGGTCACTTGCACACATAGTCCGACAGGTAGGCTGGTGTCCTGTGTGGACGGGTGGATCGTCTGGGTGTGCTTGGCCCCTGGGCTTGGCCCGTGGGTTCCTGAGGCCTTTGTGCAGAGCTGCAAGGAGCCAGCATCAGGAAGTCCTCCTTCTCTGGTCCCTGCCCTGTGACGTCCTCAGCTGGGTTGGCCCCTCCTGGAGTGTGGTCCTCCTGTTGATCGTGTGCGTTGAGTTCAGGGACGTGTGTGACGCGCTCAGGGGCGTGTGTGACGTGCTCAGGGACTCTTCCTCTGAGCTGATCGATGTGTCACCTTATGCGTCTGTCCCCCTCCACCCCTACAATGTACGAAAGGGGTCCTGTTTTCCCGACCACTGTCCCCGGAACCCAAGGATGTCCAGCCCCATAGTTCCTTGCCCAGACCAGGTCCCCCAGGTTGAGGACCCTGTGTGTGGGTGATGATGGCAATGGTGATGGTAGTGATGCTGGTGGTGATGGTGATGATGGTGATGATGGTGATGTTGCCCTTCTGGTTTCGGCTGCTACCCGGTCTGGGTGTAGGCGGTCCAGCTTGGTGATGAGGCGCCGTCCCCATCGCAGTTCTGCTGGGCTCTTGCCGGTAGCTACGCATGGTGTTGTGTGTTGGGCTAGTAAAAATTTGGCCAGTCTGTGGTGCCAGTCCCCGCTGATGATGCGCCGGAGTGCGTCTTTGGTCGTCCTTACCATCCGTTCGGCCTGCCCGTTGGTAGATGGATGGAAAGGCGCGGAGGTGGCGTGCCTAATCCAGTTCGCCTTCAAGAACGCCTGGAAATCAGCAGCAGTAAACTGAGGCCCATTATCAGACACAATTACGTCGGGGAGGCTGTGTGTGGCAAAGAGAGCTCTGAGCACCTGGATTGTCCTCCCTGAGGTCATGTTGGGGACAGGGACTACCTCTAACCACTTGGAGTGACTGTCCACCACTACTAAAAATAGTTGACCCTGGAATGGCCCCGCATAGTCAATGTGAATGCGGGACCATGGCGTGTGTGTGGCCTCCCACCGGTGTACTGGTGCATGTGGCACTTCTGGCCTGGATCTCTGGCACGTATAACAGGCCTTGACCCGATCCTCAACCTCCTTGTCCAACCCGGGCCACCAGAGGTAGCTCCTAGCCAGTGCCTTCATCCTGACCACCCCTGGGTGCCCTTCGTGTAAGGAGTCCAATACCCTGGCGCGTAGTGTGGGTGGAATGATGACCCTGCTACCCCAAAGGAGGCACCCCTTGTGTGTGGAGATTTCATCGCGTCTAATGAAATAGGCCTGACACTCTGGTCCCGGGGATTTGTCCTGCCACCCTGTGCAAACCCATGAGTGCACCCTGCCCATGATGTTGTCTGTGGCTGTGTGGCTGGCAATGTCCTTGGCAAGAACTGGACACTCGGGTAGTTCCTGCAGGGCTAGGATCTGTGTGGCTGGTGCTGGGTCTGGGTCGTGTGTGTCTAAGGGAAGCCTACTTAGACCGTCTGCGTGGCCCATCTCCTTCCCTGGCTTGTGCACCAGCTTGCAATTGTATGCTGCAAGGAAGATGGACCAACGGAGCATCCTGGGGGACAGAATCTGGGGGGTTTGCCTGTCTGTGGTGAACAGGCCCAGGAGTGGTTTGTGGTCCGTGAAGATAGTGAACTCCCTGCCATATAAGTAATCGTGGAATTTCTTGATTCCTGCCACGATTGCCAGGGCTTCTTTGTCTATTTGGGCATAGTTTCTTTCTGCTCAAGACAGTGTCCTAGAATAGTATGCTATGGGGACTTGTGCCCCGTTAGGCTCAAGGTGGCTTAGGACAGCGCCCACACCATAAGGGGATGCATCGCAGGCGATACAAATGGGCTTGGACTCGATGAAATGGGTTACTGTGGACTTGTCCGACAGCAATGCCTTCAGGCCCTTGAAGCTCTGATCATGGGTGGCCGTCCAGGCCCATGTTGCGTGTTTGTCTAGCAGCCTGTGGAGCGGTTCAGCGATGGCTGCCTTGTGTGGGAGGAATGTATGGTAGAAATTCAGCAGACCCAGGAATGCCTGAAGCTCTGCTTTGTTCTTAGGTGTGGGTGCTAGTTTGATGGCCCTCACCTTGGATTCTGTGGGGTGGATTCCCCTGGCGTCTACTCTGAACCCCAAAAATTCTGTGGAAGGAACGCCTATGCTGCATTTTCACATTTTGAGTTTGAGGCCAGCTGTGCGCAGCCTTGCCAGCACTTCCCTAAGCCTACCTGCCAGTTCCTCTGCTGATGCTCCTGCGATCAGGATGTCATCAAAATAGGGGCAGACTCCTGGAATGCCCTTGAGTGTCTTTTCCATAACCTCCTGGAAAATGCCAGGAGCAATGCTGACTCCAAACTGCAGCCTGTTCACCCGGAACGCCCCCCTATGGGTTACTATGGTTTGGATGTCCGCTGTTTCCCTAGTGACTGTGATTTGCTGGTACGCCTGTGCAAGATCGAGCCTTGCAAAGATGGCGCCGCCTTGGAGGGAAGCGAGAATGTGGCTGACCGCGGGAACCGGGTAAGCGTGCGGGTTTAGGGCGCGGTTCACCGAGCACTTATAGTCAGCGCAGATCCTTATTTACCCGTTGGATTTGAGGGGGGTCACAATGGGGGTTTCCCACTCCCCTCCATCTATGGGCTCTAAGATTCCCTGGGCCACCAACTTGTCTAGTTCGCGCTCGATTTTGTGTTTGAGTGCAAAAGGGACTCGCCGCGGCCGGACCCTAATGGGGGAGACGTTCGAGTTAAGCTTGAACGATATGGGGGCCCCGGTGTACTTGCCTAATGACCCGTCGAAGACGTCGGCGAACTCCCGGCAAACGGCCTCAACGGAGTCCCCCTGTATCCGATGGATCCTGGATACTGAGATTCCCAGGGCCTCAAACCAGTCCAGCCCGACCAGGCTGGCTCTGTGGCCCTCTACCACTACAACGTCCAGGTGCCCTTCGCGACCCTTAAACCCCACTGAAATGGTGGCCTCCCCCTTCACCTTGACCGGCGAATTCTAAAAATCGGTCAGGGTTAATTTAGTAGGCCGTAATTTAATCCGTTGCTTGCTCCGGCTAATTATGTGGTTAAGGGTCTCGTCCGAAATAATCGGGACTGCTGATCCGGAGTCAAGCTCCATGCTGCAAGGGATGCCTTGCAAACGGATTGCTAATCTAATTTTGGGTTTGAACAGCCGGCGGCTACCTGTGTGGTTAATGGCCAGCCGGCTCTCGACATAGCCAATTTTTGTTTTGGTGGGGGCCCCAATACCTTCGAATGGCGGTTCCTCCGGCTGCAGCTCGTGGATCTCCTCCCGGGGGTGGCGGCTACGGCAGAAGGCGGCTATGTGGCCTGTTTTCTTGCAGGCCCGGCACGTGGCGGACCGGAAATTGCAGAGGCTGTGCATGTGGTTCCCACCACACCCTGTGCACCTCTGGGGAACGGCGGTGTTGCTGGGAGGCCTGGTCCTGTCTGGGTGTCTGGCTCGCTGGTCGGGGGTTGACTTCTGCTGGAGGAGGTCGATGCTCAGGTCGTCCTCCTCTGTGGCCCCTTGCCGGTAGACGCTGGTTGCCTGGTTGCCGGGCCGGGTTCCCTGGCAGGCTTGGATGGCCCCGCAGGCCGCTTCGTGGGCTAGGATGGCGTCCTCGGCTTCCTGGAGAGAGACCTCCTCTCTTTCGAACAGGCGCTCCTGCAACCGCCTGTCACGTAGGCCACAAATCAGCCGGTCCCGTAGTTGCTCCTCCAAATTTGTGAACCTGCAAGCGACGGCAGCTTCCTGCAGGGCGGAGAGGAAGTCGGCGCTGGTCTCGTCGGGGAGCTGGTCCCTTTTCTCGAATTGTGACCGTGTGGCCACCTTGGAGCGCTGGGGCCTGAAATGTGCGTTGAGCCTGGCCACGAGGTCTCGGTATGTGATGGTGTTGATGGCCTCCTGGGGGAACAGGTTCACGGCGACTTCCAGCAGTGCTGGTCCCCCAAGGCAGAGCAGGGCGGCTGCCTTTGCACCGTCCTCCGATATCTGATTGAACCGCATGTACAGTTCAACGTGAGCCAGGTAACGGGTCCAGGTTTCTGGGCGGCGGGTCTCGAATTCGTGGGGTTGTCCGGCTCTAGCCATGGCGGCAGTTGGTTGTGGATGTGGCGCTTGGCGTTGCCGGTTCGGCTGGCAGTCGTGGGGGGAAGAAGGAAAAATGCCTTTCCCTTCAGCTCGCGGAGCGTTTCCCCAGTGACGTCAGCTCTTGGTCGGCAGCAATCCCACCCTCATCGCCACTATTGTGTAGGGGGTCCAATGCAAGAGAGACGCCAGCCGGTGTGTGAGTTCAGCTCTTTATTGGAAGGGGAAGTGAACTGGGAAATGAGGGCTGCCTGGCCTCCTTATATACCTGGCCAGGTAAGCTAACAGCCAATGGGGTTGGCCCTAGGTTTCCCGCCGAAACTGTCCAGGCCAATGCCCCCTGGTGGCTGTTGCTATGCAGGTGCCTGCATACATAACAGTTACCTTCCCACCATAGTGGTCCCTATTTTTCTACTTGCATTTTTACGTGCTTTCGAACTGCTAGGTTGGCAGAAGCTGGGACGAGTAACAGGCGCTCACTCTGTTACGCAGCACTTGGGATTCGACCCGCCAAACTGTCGACCTTCTGGTCAACAAACTCAGCGTCCTAACCCACTGAGCCACCGCATCCCTTATTAATTGATTGGTTGATTGATTAAAAATATTAATTCATGGAACCCCTTACCTCCAGAAGTTGTGGTTGCTTCATCACTCAAGGTTTTTAAGAAGAGATTGGACTGTCATTTGCCCAGAATGGTATAGGGGCACTTGTTTGAGAAGAGGGTTGGACTAGAAGACCTCCAAGGTTCCTTCCAACTCTATTAGTTATTCTATGTTTATTATTGTACTGGAAATGTGAGTTTCACTGCTTATGGATTCTGGTGCCTTCCGGATTGAACAGAAGGGAATCTGGAAATCACCAAATGGGGTTTGCTCCTGATTTTGGATAGCCAGATTATTCAATAAAACTAGGGGGGGCAGTTTCTATGTCCTAAGTAATTGTATTTGGTGGAATGGATGTTTATTTTTAATGGGATATTTTTTATTGCCACAAAGAGCTGAAGTGAACATGGTATGCACTTAAAATAAACACCACTAAACTCAGTGTAATACTTTTGCCTGATGCATGTATCTATTCTGCTTCATTTACAGGAAAAATAACATATTTCGAACATTCCTAAAATAATAATTAACTAAAATTAATTTTTAAGCTATATGTCTAGACTCTGTTTCCCTGTTTTATGGCTTTGACAATACTAATATATATATATATATATATATATATATATATATATATATATATATATATATATATATATATATATATATATATATTGTTGTTGTTGTTAGCTGCGAAGTCGTGTCCGACCCATCGCGACCCTATGAACAACATTCCTCCAGGCCTTCCTGTCCTCTACCATCTTCTGGAGTCCATTTAAGCTCACGCCTACTGCTTCAGTGACTCCATCCAGCCACCTCATTCTCTGTCGTCCCCTTTTTCTATTGCCCTCGATCTTTCCCAGCATTAGGCTCTTCTCCAGTGAGTCCTTCCTTCTCATTAGGTGGCCAAAGTATTTGAGTTTCAGCTTCAGGATCTGGCCTTCTAAAGAGCAGTCAGGATTGATCTCCTCTAGGACTGACCGGTTTGATCGCCTTGCAGTCCAAGGGACTCGCAGGAGTCTTCTCCAGCACCAGAGTTCAAAGGCCTCAATTCTTTGGCGCTCAGCCTTTCTTGTGGTCCAACTTTCACTGCCATACATTGCAACTGGGAAGACCATAGCCTTGACTATACGCACTTTTGTTGACAGGGTGATGTCTCTGCTTTTTAGTGTGCTGTCTAGATTTGCCATGGCTTTCCTCCCAAGGAGCAAGCGTCTTTTAATTTCTTGGCTACAGTCCCCATCTGCAGTGATCTTGGAGCCCAGGAAAATAAAATCTGTCACTACTTCCATTTCTTCCCCATCTATTTGCCAGGAATTGAGAGGGCCAGATGCCATGATCTTGGTTTTCTTAATGTTAAGTTTCAACCCAAGTTTTGCACTCTCCTTCTTCACCTGCAACAAGAGGCTCTTTAGTTCTACTTCACTTTCTGCCATTAGAGTGGTATCATCTGCGTATCTTAGGTTGTTGATATTTCTTCCAGCAATCTTAATTCCAACTTTTGATTCATTTAGCCCTGCCTTTCTCATGATGTGCTCTGCATATAAGTTAAATAGGCAGGGCGACAGTATACAGCCTTGCCGGACTCCTTTCCCAATTTTGAACCAATCAGTGGTTCCGTGTCCAGTTCTCACTGTTGCTTCTTGACCCGCATATAGGTTTCTCAAGAGACAAATAAGATGGTCTGGTACTCCCATCTCTTTAAGAACTTGCCACAGTTTGTTATGATCCACACAATCAAAGGCTTTAGCATAGTCAATGAAGCAGAAGTAGATGTTTTTCTGGAACTCCCTAGCTTTCTCCATGATCCAGCGTATGTTGGCAATTTGATCTCTAGTTCCTCTGCCTCTTCGAAATCCTGCCTGTACTTCTGGTAGTTCTCGATCCACATACTGCTGAAGTCTAGCTTGTAGGATTTTAAGCATGACTTTACTAGCATGAGAAATTAGTGCAATGGTGCGATAGTTTGAACATTCTTTGGCACTGCCTTTCTTTGGAATTGGAATGTAAACTGATCTTTTCCAATCCTGTGGCCACTGTTGAGTTTTCCAAATTTGCTGGCAAATTGAGTGTAGCACTTTTACTGCATCATCTTTTAAGATTTTGAATAGCTCAGCTGGAATACTGTCACCTCCACTAGCTTTGTAGTGGCTCAGCTTTTCTAAGGCCCACTTCACTTCACATTCTAGGATGTCTGGCTCGAGGTCAGTGACCACCTCATTGTGATTATCAGGGACGTTAAGCTCATTCTTGTATAGTTCTTCTGTGTAATTTTGCCACCTCTTCTTAATCTCTTCTGCCTCTGTTAGGTCCCTGCCATTTTGGTCCTTTATTGTGCCCATTTTTGCATGAAACGTTCCCTTCATCTCTCCAATTTTCTTGAAAAGATCTCTGGTCCTCCCTATTCTATTGTTTTCTTCTATTTCTTTGCACTGTTCATTTAAGAAGGCATTCTTATCTCTTCTAGCTATTCTCTGGAATTCTGCATTCAATTGGGCATATCTATGTTTTTCTCCCTTGCCTTTCGCTTCCCTCCTTTCCTCAGCTATTTGCAAAGCTTCCTCAGACAGCCATTTTGCTTTCTTGCATTTCTTTTTCTTTGGGATGGTTTTGGTTGCTACCTGTTGTACAATGTCACGAACCTCCATCCATAATTCTTCAGGCACTCTGTCTATCAGATCTAATTCCTTAAATCTATTTGTCACCTCTACTGTATATTCAACAGGGATATGATTTAATTCATACCTGAGTGGCCTAGTGCTTTTCCCTACTTTCTTCAGTTTAAGCCTAAACTTTGCAAGGAGAAGCTCATGGTCTGAGCCACAGTCAGCTCCTGGTCTTGTTTTTACTGACTGTATAGAGCTTCTCCATCTTTGGCTGCAGAGCATATAGTCAATCTGATTTCTGTGTTGACCGTCTGGTGATGTCCATGTGTAGAGCCGTCTCTTGGGTTGTTGGAAAAGAGTGTTTGCTATGACCATCGTATTCTCTTGACAAAATTCTATCAGCCTGTGCCCTGCTTCATTTTGTACTCCAAGGCCAAACTTGCCTGTTATTCCAGTTATCTTTTGGCTTCCTACTTTAGCATTCCAATCCCCCATGATGATAAGGACATCATTTTTTGGTGTTAGTTCTATAAGGTGCTGTAGGGCTTCATAGAACCGGTCAATTTCATCCTCTTCAGCACTGGTGGTTGGGGCATAGACTTGGACTACTGTGATATTGAATGGTTTGCCTTGGATTCGAACTGAGATCATTCTGTCATTTTGAGGATTGTATCCCAGTATTGCTTTTCCTACTCTTTTATTGACTATGAAGGCTACTCCATTTCTTCTGAGGGATTCTTGTCCGCAGTAGTATATCTGATGGTCATCTGAATTAAATTCACCCATTCCTGTCCATTTTAGTTCGCTGATACCTAAGATGTCGATGTTCAGTCTTGTCATCTCTTGTTTGACCACGTCCAGCTTGCCTTGATTCATGGATCTTACATTCCAGGTTCCTATGGAGAAAAAATCTTTACAGCATCGGACTTTCCTTTCACCACCAGACACATCCACAGCTGAGCGTCCTTTCGGCTTTGGCCCAGTCGCTTCATTCTTTCTGGCACTACTAGTACTAGCCCTCTGCTCTTCCCCAGTAGCATATTGGACGCCTTCCGACCTGAGGGGCTCATCTTCCAGCGTCATATCGTTTTGCCTTTTGGTACTGTCCATAGGGTTTTCATGGCAAAGATACTGGAGTGGGTTGCCATTTCCTTCTCCAGTGGATCACGTTTTGTCAGAACTCTCTGCTATGACCTGTCCGTCTTGGGTGGCCCTGCATGGCATAGCTCATAGCTTCATTGAATTACGCAAGCCCCTTCGCCACGACAAGGCAGTAATCCATGAAGGGGATATATATATATATATATATATATATATATATATATATATATATATATATATATATATATATATATATATATATATATATATATATATATATATATATATATATATATATACTGTCTATTAGGATAATGTGACATAGTGTTCATCCTTTGCATTTACCTGACAATTTTGATCAGAAATTCAAAATTTGCTTTACTTAATATTCTAAAAATGTACAATACAATTGTACTTGTGCATTACAATTGAATGTAGCAGCTATTACATAGGTGATATGAAGAAAGTCCATTTCAATGCAGCATTGGGCTGATCTTTCAGTCTGACCATTTTGGTATTATTTATAAAGCTCTGATAGTTTACAAAATTTTCAGGTTTTTAGCAGGTTTTTAAAGTCAATTATCCTGATTCTGCAGACATACTAGTTAATATTAAAATGAAATAAATAATCTGATAGAAAGTTGCTGGAACTCAAGAAAATGTTAATTTATTCATATTTGGTGGACTTGTACAAATATAAAAGCTTTTTGGATTAAAATTTGGTGGAACATTCAAAAGATTTTTAAGAGAAAGATAAAGTTTACTCTACAATTATTTTTATTGGGTGTTATTACAGATTGTGACACTAAATAAATTACTTTGATGTTGAATTTGATAACAGCTGTGAGGTTATTGGTAGGGCAATATTGGAAGAAGGACTGTCTGCCTACTATAGAGGAGTGGACGCTTAAAGTGTTAAATCTAGCAGAAATGGCTAAGATTTCTGCTTACTTGAAGGATCATTCACAACAAAGATACATTTCGGTTTGGAGAGGATGGATAGATTATATTCAGAAAAAAATATGTGACTAAAAAGTTCCATTTAGCTTATGAGTAAATTTTAGATTGTTATTGTTATAATTTAAATTATTTTTAGAAGTTGGGTATTTTAAAGTGTTGGTAATTATGTTAAAGGCGGGTTAAAGTGTATTATGTATTTGGTTTTTTATATAGTTGATTAATGTTAGTTAGATTATGATTACTATATATTTGTAACCCTGTAATCAGTTATATACATACATATATATATATGTATGTATATATGTATATATGTATATATGTATGTATGTATGTATGTATGTATATTTGTATATATGTATATATGTATAATGTATGTATGTATGTATGTAAAGGTAAAGGTTCCCCTGCACATGCGTGCTAGTCGTTTCCAACTCTAGGGGCCGGTGCTCATCTCCATTTCAAAGCCAAAGAGCCAGCACTTGTCCGAGGATGTCTCCGTGGTCATGTGGCTGGCATGACTAGATGCCAAAGGCACATAGAACGCTGTTACCTTCCCACCGTAGTGGTCCCTATTTTTCTACTTGCATTTTTACGTGCTTTCGAACTGCTAGGTTGGCAGAAGCTGGGACGAGTAACAGGTGCTCACTCTGTTACGCGGCACTCAGTATTCGACCCGCCAAATTGCCGACCTTCTGATCGACAAGCTCAGCATCCTAACCCACTGAGCCACCGTGTCCCTATATATATATATCCCTAAAATGGTAAATATATTTTAAAAAAACAAATTTCAACCTATCCCAATTGGGGAGTTAAAAATTCTGAGTTTCCATCATTGCATAAAATGAACTTGGAATTTGTTTGAGAGACTTATCCTCTGTGCTTGAAATTTTCCTGTTTCTCATAAAGAAATTTTCTTAATTGTATAAATACCTAGAGGGAGGGCTACAGAACTATCAGGTATAGCCTATGGGTTAATTGAGGCTACAGGTTGAACATACATGTGCACACAGTACCTTTCCATTTGTGGCTGGGCCAGAATCCAAGAAAAACAATACTATAGTTCAAGTAAAAAAAATCTATCTTCCATATGTTCAAATAAATAGCAAGAAAATAAAGGCATATCTTTGAGACAGTGCTGAATACATTTGTTTGTTGCCATGCCTTTTCTGACTATCTTGTTATCAACAAGCAGGCCAAGGGAAAGCTCCTTTGCTATACAAAATAATTGACTTTTGTGAAATATTTTGTAGAATTCAGTGTGCTGTTATGGCTCTCTCAAGATTTTAGAATAGAATGGAATGGAATAGAATAGAATAGAATAGAATAGAATAGAATAGAATAGAATAGAATAGAATAGAATAGAATAGAATAGAATAGAATAGAATAGAATAGAATAGAATGGGACTTTGGAGGTCTTCTAGTCCAGCCTGCTGCTCAAGCAGGAGGACCTATACCATGTCAGACAAGTAACTGTCCAGTCTTTTCTTAAAAACCTCCAATGATTGGGCACCCATGATTTCTGGAGGCAAGCTGTTCCATTGGTTAATTGTCCTCACTGTCAGGAAGTTTCTCCTTAATTCTAGGTTGCTTCTCTCTTTGATCAGTTTCCAACCATTGTTTCTTGTCCTGTCCTCTGGTGCTTTGGTGAATAATGTGGCCCCCTCTTCTTTGTGGCAGCCCCTCAAATACTGGAATTCTGCTATCATCTCTCCCTTATTTCTTCTTTTCTTTAAATAGATTTGAACTGAATGAGACAATGGTTTGTGAACTATAGGTTTCTGAATACCTTTGACCAGGGTCCACAGGTCCATGGGCGGCCTTCAAGTTTTCTTTTGATAGCCTTTGAAAAGCCCTGCATCATTAGTGCCAAAATCTCTTTTTGTAACAGTTTATTGCCATTTTAAATAGGGAAATACACAAACCATGTAAAATAGGTTATCTGCTGTTAGAAATTCTCCTCAAATAAATTTCCAGAATCATCAGTCACATATATACTGCTATGTTTTTGGAGAATATTTGAAAACCAGAAGGTAAGCAGATAATGGGTATTTTCTGAAGCTTGTTTGGCTAGTGTGCTTAAAGTTGTACTTTAAAATACCAATCTTGTCTCTTTCTTTTATTCCCAATCAGAATTCCTTAAAATGAGTCCATACGAGTATGTCTGTATATGTTACCCTTATAAATATACCATAAAATTTCATTATCATTCTTAGAGGATCTTGCATATTGTAGAAATCTGTGAATGTCCAATGAGAAGCAGTCCGCATTCCCAACTGAAATATTTGTTCTTCCCTTCTTCTGCATATTAAAAATAACAAAGACAAATTGTTTTGATTTGACTCAGTTGAGTGCAGTCTTGGGTCTAAGTGCCACTGATTCAGTGTGGCTTAATTGTGCAATGTATTGGAATATCAAACAAACTGAGTTCTACAAGTGGAGTAAGGTTATTGGGTAAATCTTTTTGATCTAAGCTAATTTATGTAGATGTGGCTATCTACTAAATATTCAGCAATAGAATTATCTGAAGAATAAATTCAACCTAACCTAACATTGTCATTAATTTTGTTTTACATATCTTAAATATCAAGCTTTTGGCATGTATCCAGAACTATTTCACTATTATTTTGATTATTTAATTTCCCAGCTAGTCATAAAAATATAGCTTTTCTATAGTAACATTAAAAGGCCATTTGGGGGGATATAGAACTATTTCATGGTGATTCAAAACAAGTATATGTATTTCAGTTATGCCCTCTAGCATTAAAATTAACAGTGGTTGGACCCAAGTCTATTCCGTGTACTGATTTCATCATTAGGAATCAGCCAACAAGCTATGTTTTTAGAATATATCTATTGTGGTTGATGATAATGATCCTGTTTTTATATTTGTAGTCATATGTAGCCAATTCATGTCACAGTTAATAAAAGAAAAATTATAAAAATAATGCAGGCTCCCCCAATTTGGAGCCCTTCATTAAGTTTAATTTAATAATTTAATAATTTGATTTTTATACCGCCCTTCTCCCGAAGGACTCGGGGCGGTGAACAGGGCAATACACAATAAAAATCAAATACAAAAATTAAAAAACCATTAAACATCATGCCCATAAAATCAATACATATTAAGTTAAAAACTAATTTTAAAAACCCAACCCCATCCCATCAGACCAGGCCAGCTTGTTCGAAAAAGAATGTTTTAAGATCGCGCCGGAAGGAGCGAAGGTCAGGGGCCGTCTGGAGCTCAACCGGTAAGCGGTTCCAGAGGTCTGGCGTGCCCACAGAGAACGCTCTCCCCCTGGGGGTCACCAATTGGCATTCTTTGATCGGTGGCACCCTGAGGAGGCCCTCTCTGTGGGAGCGCACTGGACGGAGGGAAGTTGTAGTCCAGCACACTATAACTTCATAATTACCATCCAACCTCTCTGGATCTGGAGAGTAGCAGGCTGGAAAAAGAACAAACCTCTAGATGTATTAGACAGATTTTTGATAATCATCAACTAACTTTCCTAAAGACCAACAGTTCTATTGCAGTCAGATTAGGTAAACTGGATGCCAATAGAAGTTCTGCTGTTATACAACTGTTGTCCAATCTTGGTATATGGTAGGATTTGGCCTCTGAATACAAGGTTTCATCTTTACAGCATAAGTTCTCTTCAAACTCTTGTCTAGAGTTGTAAGGCAGAAAATCGAGGATTTGGCATATTGTCACAAGGGGCTGTACTATTGTACATAGTTAGGCAGTTGTGTCAGATACAAGACTAGAGCATAAGAATATAAGCAGAGCCACAGTAGATGTGCTGATACCCTCTATAAGTGGGTCAAAATACCATTACTGAATTGTGACTGCAGGGCTAAAAAATAATCCAACATATAGTGACAGAGTGCCAAAATAGAGCCTATAATGGAGAGTTTGTTGCTGAGTGGCATGGTGGTCTACAGATGGAGCTCTTTCCTCATAATCAGGAGGCTGTGAGTTCAATCCTAGGTAGTGGCAGTTATTTCTCTCTCTGGGTGCAATGAGTTATTGTTTTCTGCAGACTCCACGTAGGTGTCAGGAAGGGCATCTGGCCAGTAAAGGCTTGAGTTCTGTTCAAGCCCTGACTCCACCCCAATGCAAGGGATTGCAGGGTCAGTAGAAGGAAAAAAAGGGAGACTGCTGATTTCCTGGCTGAAATGAAGCAAAAAAAATTATATCTGTACTATAGACATACGTTTATAATATTTTAGATTTAATATTTTATGCTTTTATCTGTTGTGCTTTTTTATCAAGGTATGTGAATGTGCCAATAGATAGATAGATAGATAGATAGATAGATAGATAGATAGATAGATAGATAGATAGATAGATAGATAGATAAAGCCCTATTGAATCAGGCCCCT
The DNA here is from genome assembly GCF_947247035.1 of Vipera ursinii. Classification (NCBI taxonomy): domain Eukaryota; kingdom Metazoa; phylum Chordata; class Lepidosauria; order Squamata; family Viperidae; genus Vipera; species Vipera ursinii. The sequence continues at coordinate 153,449,006 of NC_139516.1, forward strand.
GGTTTATCTAGTCCAGCACAGTGGCCAAACAACTGCACTAGGTTCCCAGCAAAGGGCCTTTAGAGACAGTCACATTGCTATTATGGCTAATAGCCATTGATCCTTATGACTTCTACGATTTGGTTCAAACCTTTTTGGAAGCCAGCCAAACCAGCAATTAACATCACATCTTGTGGTAGTGAATACCAAAGCTGAATTATATGTTGTATGAAAAATGACAGCTGGTGCTTCAAAGACTGCTTTTTGGCTGTGTCCTTCCATCCCCTAGCCTAGTCAGCTACCTTCAGCTCAGGTAGAAGATACTATCTTAGTACCAGGATATAGTAAGATTTCTACAGGCATACTGGCCAGCAACCGTGGAAGATGCCTTCACTCCCAAGTTCCATCTTGTCCTTTGCCATGAGCAACAAAATGACGATCAAGAGCTGGTAATGATAACCCTTTGATATATCTGCTGACCAACTCTGGATGTCCCCCACCCAGATTAGAGAGTGGAGGGTAAAAGCTGCACCATTATATTACAGTTGTTTGCAATCTAATTTACCAGGCCAATAGATAGCCACAGTGATCTAATTCCCAATATACTACAGGACTCAGGTGAAGTACAAATCATCTTAGAGGATACAATAATTTTATTTCAATTGATCAGTTTCTCAGATAGTATCCTTAAGTGAAGACTTTGTAAATAGGCAAGGGAAATTAGGTTCCAAAGACAATGGTGTTCTCTTAAATCCAGGTTGTTGGTCTGTTTTTGTTTTGGGATTTAACCTGCCTGGCAGCCCTCCTGAAGCTCTTTGCCCTGTCCTCATGCTGCTTAGGACCTACTCAGTTGCTTTTACTGTACTCCATCAAAGCCTGGTGTTTGCAGACCAGTGAATAAAATACTGCGGTTTCTCCCATTGACTGACTGAAATAAAATAATCTATGATGCATGAACAAGTCTAAATGAAATAATAATATCCTTAGCAGTGAAAAACGGATTGGTAATACAGTAATTGAGCAGATTTATTGCCATCTCCTTGAGCCAGCCTGCTGAAACAGCCTGCTATTTTATTTAATCTCATATCAGAGGAATTACTGGCTGGTAATCCATTGTTAAACATCATTTAGAATGATGGATGAAAATGTCAGCTTTTCCAACATAATCAATTCATATCTCATTAGCACATATTATTTATGATTCTCATAATGGGACCTGCAGGGGCCTCCAGGGGGAAATGGAGACCTCAGCTGTTGTTGAAATGAGATGAGATATACTGTAGCTTATGAGTTAATAACTGCATATAAAAATACTTCCCCACCATATTGATTGTCCTTACCATTTTACAAATGAACTGAGTGCCTCAGCCATCCCTCTGCTATGTGGATGGCAGATCTTCCTATTTATTTCAAAAGGAATCACAATCATATATACTTACATATAAAAATACTCTCGCCCACACCAAGCTGATTAGAAAGGCGGTTTTAAAACTAACTAACTTTTAGGCAGAAGGAATTTGAAACAGGGGAAAAATGTCTTTGAATGTGAAGCAATAAGAAACACTTTACTGCTCTGTTGCTGTTTGTTAAGGACTTAGGGCTTTTTTTCTCCCCCAGTACCTATGAAGACAAATCGACATATTTCTTTAGCTTCAGCCAAGTTGCATTTTCGGGATACTTTCCCATGCTGCACGCCGCTCAAAGCCCAATGAAAAGCAAACCTTAATGTAGTCGATGGTGCAGCCGTAATCATGGTCACAGTGTCAACTGCTGCCTCAATTAAACTACATTTGAGAATCATTTTATGCTTCAGCTCATAAACATCAATAAAGGAAAATGAGTAATAAATGACTGTCTAGAGTACAAAGGACCAGCTCATATTTCAGATGAAAATGAAGACAAAATGTAGCTTTTATTTGCCTGTGGAATTCCCATTAACTGCATCACTGGCAGGAGGGGGCCAGGATCAATAGTTGGCGAGTTGCGGAAAACAGTTCCCGGCTGTTCAGCAGGCAACGCAAAAGGAAAAGTGTCATATTGTGATCTTTATCAGGTAATCTTCATTACACCAGACCAATGATATATGTACAGGCTGGTCAGCTAGGGGCACTTCTAATTCTTGGGTCAGTTTGTGTCCTGAAGTACAGAGAGATCACAAATTATTTGTTTACAACCATGAAAAAAGAAATACTCCTTCAGTATTCATCTCCTTTATTATTTTATAGCTAATCCATAACTAAAAAGTTTCTCTCAGGACTATTTGATCCAAATGGAAATTTCCAGGCAGTGATGTTTTAAAACTTATCTTAAAGGACAACAAACAAACAACAGACACTCCACTACTTCTCACCTCTCCCCACTGCTTCAGGTTGTGTCTGAATGAAAGATTTACAGTCTGATCTTCTGCAAGGATTTCTGGGGTGTGTTGTTTTTTTTGTTCGACCTCTCCTTTTCGGTTTATTTGGACAAAGAAAAACATTGGGCTTGTGATAATAATAATAATAAAAAGCAAATCTACTGACGGACAATTTTGACACAGGGCAGCTGTTCCAGCACATTTCTTGAACTCAGGGAAACACAGGGCAAATGAAAGCTTGAAATACACTTCATTTTATTTTATGTGAATATTATCATCAGGGTCTGGACTACCAAATGATAGAAAGGGATACACTACCACTATAAAGACATTGAGAGAGTAAGACAGAAAAGCAGAAAAGGGTAGGATTAAAGGAGCAGAAGGGGGAGAAAGTGGCTATACGTTTAAGGTCTGCATGTTGCTTATAAGAAATGCAAGCCTACCCAACTACTGTTCATGCTTCATAGTTTTCATCTGCTGCAATATTAAAAAAATAGCTATTGTTTTCACTATAGACATTATCAGGGTGGATTTGAATGTTCTGAAGAGGTTTTTTTTCCCCTCTTGTGATTTGCAACTTCTTTGGTGGATTTTGGCATTTACTTTCGGTTTCTTGCAAAAAATGCCCACTGGGGAAAATGGATTCCCTTAATGACCAGGGTCTTTGCTTAACAACCACAGGGTTCACTTAACCCTTCTGTTTGCTTAACAACCCTTGTTAAAAAAAAGGCAAAAAATCCAGTCGGGTCACAGAATGCCTCTATTTATGACCCCCAAAATTTACAACCATAATTCTGTATTCAATTACAGTCGTAAGTTGAGGACTCCCTGTACCTGCCATGTTAAATATTAGAGTTTAAATGTTGATGTTTCGAAATGCTTATGGAGAAAGGCACAAGGCTCTAGGGAGCTTTATGTAGTCCTATAGAGGTAGGTTGCACATTTCTTCAAGAGAAAAGCTCTGAGAAATATCTTGGAGATGTTTGTGGCTGGGCATAATTGTTTAAAAGTCTTTACCCTGTTGTTAACATGATAATATGTGTATTTCTGCACTTTAAATCAAGCTAAAGCTAAATGAGAATTAGTCCTTTGCATGGTCACAATGAAATGAACACCATAGCATTCGTTAGGGCTGGCTATCATACAGAGTGCATAGGACTGACAAGTCTAACAATAGCTGAAGGTTATCTAATGCTTCTGATCACAATATGGCCTTGCTTCTAAGCATGCACATCCCAAGTAGCCATCAATCAATTAAGTTCAACAGAGCTGTCAGAGCTTTGTACTTAAAAAAAATAAAATAAACTCAATCACACCCAGGCAAGAAGCAGGGCAGATGCTTACATTTTCATTTATGTTGGAAACAAATATTTCTCCAATGAAAAAAAATATATTGAAATACAAGTATTTACTACCATTTTTGGCATATATAAATTAAATGTGCATTAAATTCTCCACCCCTTTTTGCACTTAGTGGATGTGTAGTTTTTAATATTGGGATGAAAGTATAGGTAGAGCTCCTTTTTTCATGGTAGCAGCTATCAATAACATGTACTTAATACATTTAGTGAAAGGCTGTATAAATCCAAAGTTGTATGAGGGATCATACAATGCTTTTAGCAAATTTCCAATGACTCATAAAAAGAATAAATCAAGATATTTCTGATTAATGAAGTCATACTGTCATGTTGTAGAGTCAGCTGTTTAGCATTTCCCTCCTGATGTGCATACAGTAAAGATGACAGACAGGAGGTTAAATAAGAAAAAGCAGGCATGTACATTTGCTGAAAGCTTTGTGTCTGGGATGACCAGTTGAGGATAATGGATAGCAATCAAAAGGTAAAATCTCCTTCATGTTTGAAATGACTCCTGGTGACTTCATGGACATGTCCATCCATGTACTTTAGCTTGATAGCAATAGGGAAGTAGTTTGTCACTGTCTTGATTCTGGTTGCTATTTTGACTTCCCAGCCTAGTCTATAGCCCCATGTTACCAATTCTTCTGCATTATATTTATAATCCAAAGCAATTTTCATTAAAACATGTTATACTGTGCTGAGAAATCAGCTCTACTAGATTCCTTACCTTGCTAAATAGATCCCATTCCACTGGTCAAATATGGAACATCTAAGTTTGAGAAATGATGCTTCTGATTATTTTGTGTTCCTCTTCTCTCTCCATCTTTTATGTCTGTGTGTATGTTCTGTAATTTAGAAGTTTGTAGAAGAGTCAAGTTAGAGCATGATACCCATCATGGTACATGATGTCACGTAGCATCTTCTGTGTTATGTGATAATCAAATTATAATAAAAAGATGAGCTTTTGAAACTCCCGAATTGTAATTTAGAAGGTAAGCTTTAAGGCAAGTTTAGTTATGTTTATTGTTAATTAATACAGGAATAATTTGCACTGAAGATTAAAGTGCTTCAGATAAATAAAACATAATATTCAGTTGCTTTTATGTCAAAGCGAGAGGAACATTTCAAAATAATTCCATCTCAGAATTTCTCTTGGTATCATTAAACAAAGCAGTGATAAATGTTTTCAGGTAAAAAAAAATAAACGATTTCTGGGCAATTTGTAAAAAACATTTGTGACATATTCTATGATAAGAATAAGTAATAAGTTCCAGAGAGGGTTAGGGTTAGGGCAGGGGTCAGCAACCTAAAACAGTGAAAGAGCCACTTGGAACCGGTTCCCTCACAAAAGGAAAAACTGGGAGCCGCAAAAAAATGTGTGTGCATGCACGTACATGCACACATGCGCAGAACGGGGTTTGACTGAAGAGTGGAGCCAAGGCGAAATATGCATATTTGAATTGATTGGTTGAAATTTTTTAGTCCCACTTTTTTTTTTTTGGACTGCACATGGCAGAGGACTGGGAGCCGCAGGAGATGGCTGAAAGAGCCGCATGTGGCTCCGGAGCCGTGGGTTGCAGACCTGTGGGTTAGGGTTACAGTTAGACAGGCGATTGTCATTATAAATAGCATTTAAGTCATTATAAATATATTGTCATTATAAATAGCATTTAAGAGATGTAATCTTGATAATTTTAATTATTCTCAAAGTTCTGATAAAGCTGATACAATCTCCTAGAGATACTAACCTAAGAATATCATGGCATATTAATAAACTGAGGACTAATGGACACATTTGGAATTTTGATCATGAAATGGGCATGGCCTGCCATAAAATGTCAATTTCCCAGAAGCAAAAGCTAGCTATCACCAACCTTCAACTTCCCCAACAACTTCTACCGTTCTTTTCTTCTTCTTTTTTCAGGACAAATGCATGTTGCCTTTTTGTCACTTGTGATTTTTATGTATTATTTGTTTGTTTTATTAAATTTACAGCATTTGCCACCTATCTTACTGTCAACTAACTCTGGGATGTATTTGGATTGAGGCTGTACATAAAATCCATAAATTATTTATAAATGATTAATTTATTTTTCTCAAGATTTTCAAATCATACTATTATACTGTAGTGTAAATCAAAAGTGTTTCTGCATTTTTCATTGTGCATTGCAGTTTGTTACAGCCAAAGACAAAATAAGAGAGGGGAATTATTCTGAGTCTGTTGGAATTCTCTTATTAAGTTGCCCAGCTGTAGAGACATATGTGTACTGCAGGCATAAATCTGTGACATAGGAACAGCTGTTTCACCTATTTTGCATTTTGGAAACTACACAATTCAGGAACTTTGCAGAGTAATAAGAGACAGAGTATTTAAACACAGTATCTTTGAGCATCTGGAAAATACTCTCAGATTTCCTCTAGAAATCTATGGGTAACAGATAGATAGATAGATAGATAGATAGATAGATAGATAGATAGATAGATAGATAGATAGATAGATAGATAGATAGATAATCAGGAAGGCAATAGACCATTTTTCAAAAGAGCAGAAGCCATCTTACATGTAGAGCCATTAAAACCTATTGCTGAACAAATACAACAGAAGCAACTAAACGAATGCCTGATAAGTATCCTTTCCTTGAAATCCCACATTGGTTTCATCACCACAATTGTTTGCATGACAATTTCTTAGATACTTTTTCTCTATCTCACTATAATTCCAGAACGTTTGCAAATGTTTCAGTGGGTGATTGCAGCTGTTTTAAACAGAAGTGTTTTTCACATTCAGTATTATGTGATGCTGGTATATTTTTCAAATACTAAAGACAAATGTCATCTCTCTAGAATCACATTCATAAATATGCCTTTGAGGAAAGTACATATACTGTACTTAAATAATGTGAGTCCCATGCCCACTAACATCTCTCTCTCTCTCTCTCTCTCCCTCCCTCCCTCCCTCCCTCCCTCTCTCTCTCTCTCTCTCTCTCTCTCTCTCTCTCTCTCTCTCTCTCTCTCTCCAAGGATCATTGCAGAATTAGCCTGCTAGCTCAGACCCATAAAAGCTGTAATTCAGAATTTAAAGCTAAAATGAAAAAGGAGGACCCCATTGTAGGCAAACTTCTATTCAAGTGTGAAAATCAACAAACCCTTTCAGTAAATATGAATAAACTTATTTTCCATAAGTACACTCACCTGTGAGTGCTTATCACTTCTTTGCTGATCTGTAGAACTAGCATACATGGCTCTGTTATATTGCCAGATATACACAAATGGCTCTGTGACAGCTTTTTCTCTCTTGGGACAATACTGGAATAAGGATGTGTCAATATGCTCTTCAGGATGGTGTGCAAAAGTTAACCCACTCCAACAATGATATCCCTTTGTTGTTGTATTAAAATATTGTATTTAAGCAAACAACCAAAGGATCAGACTTCATTCTGCTTTATTAAAACCCAAATAAAAATGAATTGAGTCTCTTTGGCTACCTCCTCCCCAAAGATTAAAGAGATTGATTAAAGATTGATAATAAAGCAATAATTACTCCCATATTGCTATGGAAATAAGGCAAAAAGGATGGATGGATGGATGGGTGGATGGATGGATGGATGCATGGATAGTTGATAGACTGCTAACATGCAAATCTCATTTATTAACACTATGGCTGTACTGCAAGATTTCTGCTGAAATGAGATTTCAAGGAGGTGGGGGATTCTTTGCCTCCTGTTATGCAATAATTCACAGCATCACCTCTACCATAACACTGAAGCTGGTGGCTTCATTGTTTACTATCTATCCATCCTTTCTTCCAAGACATGCAATAGTATATGGTTGTTTCTATTTTGTAATGCTCCCAAGAATCTTAAGAGGTAAATAAGAGTAAAAGATGCTGAATAAAACCAAAGTAAACCAATGAGATTCATAAGTGAGAAGAGACTGAACACAAAAATTCATTAAAAATGAAAAAAAAATAAAAAGTGTCCCACTTAGTTGAGGTTCAGACCTAACTTTATATTAAGATATTTATACATTAATGTTTGTGATTTCTTTAATGAACAGATTTTTGCATGCAATTTTTAGAATTGTATGCTCGAAAGAGTAAGAGAATACAATAATTCCCAAGCATTTTCTTTGTTGATTAGACATTAGTCCAGCATATTTCTTTATCTGCTGAAGAACTCAGAGATCAAGGAAGTGGTGTCATGGGATCACCAAAGAGGAAAAGCTCAGAATTTTAGTGGGGATTATATTTTGAGTGAATATTATTGGTTTTGGTGTGCTAGATCTCAACTTAAAAAAATACATAATTGTTTTCCAATGAATTATGCCAAAATTCAGCAGAAATCTTTATGAAATAGTATATGAAACAAAAATCCAAACAAGGTTCCAGGAATGCTGGTGATCCACGTGCCATGAGATGCCACCTGAGCTCTATCATTTTTACAACACTACTCCTCAACCTTAAAGTTTATGAATATCCTCAATCTACATCTCCCAGAATTCTCCACTACTGTAGGAGCTGTACTAGCTCCCACTACAGCTCTAGGTATTGTTCAAGGTGTTGGGTATCATCCTTACAGCCTCATGTGCATAGGACCAGGTTTCTTGCAGGACTGTCTTCTCCCAAGCACATCTGCCTACCTATCAGCCCCACCAGGTAGACCACATCAAGACCCACAGGGAAGCTAAAGCTATATTTACTGAGATTGGCTTACAAGTCCGATTGTGCTGTATTTTCTTCCCCTTCTTGTACTCCGGGAGTATAAAACTCAAGGAGGTATCTATTTGAGTTGCTTCTGAATATAACCTTGTTTCTCGAGACTTAAACATATTTCAGCCTCCTTTGCCTAATAAAAGGTTCTTGTACACAGTACAGTATTTCCATCAAGGTCATCTTCTTTACTTCCTATACCAGGGGTCAGCAACCTGAAACAGTGAAAGAGCCACTCGGAACCGGTTCCCTCACAAAAGGAAAAACTGGGAGCCGCAAAAAAATGTGTGCGCATGTGCGTACATGCACACATGCGCAGAACAGGGTTTGATTGAAGAGTGGAGCCAAGGCGAGATATGCACCTACCCTGCATATTTGAATTGATTGGTTGAAATTTTTTAGTCCCGCCTTTTTTTTTTTTGGGACTGCACATGGCAGAGGACTGGGAGCCGCGGGAGACGGCTGAAAGAGCCACATGCGGCTCCGGAGGACCTGTGTCCTATACCATCCAAATTCTCCCATAGGAAAAGTTTCCTCTTAAATATTGCCATCTTGTGAGACCTAAAAAGCATCCATTTTCACTGGCTGCCCCTATGCTCTGGAACAGTCTCTGTCCACTCCTCACCCCTCACCCATATAACTGGCCTCAGCTCTGCTTGCTTTGGGGAAAGATATAAACAACTGACTTTTCCCTGGTATTTGACTCCACCTCAATAGAGTCCCCTTTTGGTTTCTTAATAATTGTGGCTGGCAGCCATTTTAGATACTAGGTTGTTTTTTAAACATTTTATGGTTATGTTTTTCTGTTTATTATTTGTTTTTGCTTTCTATAGTTCAGAATCATATTGTTTGAGTTGGGCAGCCCACTAAATTAGGTAGGTAGGTAGGTAGGTAGATAGATAGATAGATAGATAGATAGATAGATAGATAGATAGATAGATAGATGATAGATAGATAGATAGATAGATAGATAGATAGATGATAGATAGATAGATAGATAGATAGATAGATAGATAGATAGATAGATAGATAGATAGGATAAATGATATAATATAATCAATACAATATGTAATATAGAAAAATTATCCTGCTAGTATATCTAATAGAAGAAAGATGACAAAAATATGATTTCTCTGAACTACTTGTATTCTATTTATTTGTTTTTGCTTTTTTAATTGCCATTGATAGAAACGCATATCAGATTTTGGAAACATTCTAGTATTATTAAGCCAGGAGTAAACCATCTGGTCCTCCCGAAGCCTTGGGGCCCTCGAGTCCCTCAAAAAGCTGCTCCCAATTGTAATGTTTTTATGTGACAGAAGGGGAAACTTTATTTGCATGTAATTGTGTAATCTGTTTCTTAATTTATCTCATTTAATTAAATTCAAGTTTCTGTCTTGGTGTGGCCTCCAGAATGAACGGCACCCAAAATGTTTATTTTGTGAGATCCAACTTCATCCATTCTGGCTTCATTTTCTATGTTGTTTCGGCATATCAGCATTTGGCATCCTTGAAGTTGGAGGGGAAAAAAGTAGTATACAATTGAGAAGAATAGAGCTTTCCCCCCTTCTTTTGCAGACAAATAGCATTACATAAAATGATGACCATGAAAAACAAGAAAACCAACAGGTTCAGAATAAGATTTATTTTATTTTATTTTTAAAAGCCATCTGAAAAGGTCAGATTTCAGCTCATCTTACCATTTTATTGCAGTTTCCAGCAAAGCATTCATAAAACTTTGTTGGTTCAGCTGACCCCCATAACTGTGTTGCCTTTTAATGTATTGTTCTTGAAACACTGGAAATTGCACAATATACCTTAGTTATAAAACAGAGGGGTAATATTCCAGCCTGCTAGCTTTGATTTGCCCAATGAAAAGATGATGTAAATCCTTCAAAATCATGAAAGGTTTTGAGAGAGGCCACTGTTTATCAGTCAGTTGTTTGATTTATGCCCCATCATGGTTACATTCTCCTGGAGTGGAGGTCTTGAAGACTATAGTTCCTGCCACACACCTCTTCTTATTTGTATTAGATTGGATGACAAGTTTTTGTGTGCAGGTAAAGAGTTTCATGGAGCCAGAAATCCTTTCTCATGAAGCAATATCTAGATAGACCCCATAGTATTCTTATATTCCTGCTTGTATTCTGATAAGAGACTAATGAACTGATGAACCAGCCAGGTTTGATTGGATTCACTTTCTCATTTTCCCCAATTTAAATGTTTCAACATCAGCTGTCAATCATTCAGAATTGTTTTCTTGAACCTTCCATGAACCTGTCTGCTAGACTAGAGCATAGTGTTGATATCATTTTATAATGTTTTGGTAAGACCACACTTGGAATACTGCATCCAGTTTTTACAATACAAAAATGATGTTGAGATTCTAGAAAGAGTGCAGAGAAGAGCAACAAAGATGATTAGGGGACTGGAGGCTAAAACATCTGAAGAACGATTGCAGGAAATAGGTGTGTGTAGTTTAATGAAAAGAAGGACTAGGGATGACATGATAGCAGTGTTCCAATATCTCAGGGGCTGCCACAAAGAAGAGGGAGTCAAGCTATTCTCCAAAGCACCTGAAGGCAAGACAAGAAGCAATGGATGGAAGCAACCTAGAACTAAGAAACTTCCTGACAGTTAGAAAAATTAGCCAGTGGAACAGCCTGCCTCCAGAAGCTGTGAATGCTCCAACACTGGAAGTTTTTAAGAAGAGACTGGACAGCCATTTGTCTGAAATGGTATAGGGTTTTCTGCTTGAGTAAGGGGTTGGACTAGAAGACCTCCAAGGTCCCTTCTAACTCTGTTATTCTGTTATATTTTGGATACTGCACACATTGAGTAAATTTCTCTTTACATTATGCCTATATATAAGTATTTTTTTTACCAATAAATGTATTTCTTTAATCATTTCCCCCTTTTTAAATGGCACATATGTATGTGTTTTCTAGTTTGCACCAAAATATTTTTTCTTCCTTGGTACACTCCTTCACAAATATACAAATAGCAATTTGCCTTATCCCAAGACTGTGAGTCTGACTGCTCCAATATCACTCACAGAGAGTGCCAAAGTGTCTCCAAAGTTTCAAGGAAGAGTTTTTCTTGATTCTGTTTGGGAATGTCAGGAGAGGAATTTCAAACTTCCTACAGTTTCTGTAAGATTTGCTTTCTATCCTTAAATTATGGCCCTTCTTTAAACTTTATGTTCACCTATTATGCTGTCTACCTAGAAGTAAGTTTAGAAGAACACAAATTTCTCACAACCAGCAACTAATCTGCATTGTCCCCTTCATCAGCTCAGGCATAATAGCAGAGAATAAAAATGCAAAACGTAAATGAAATGTTTTAAATGTCTGCTTGTCTGTCTGGAATGTTCTCCTTCCAGAGTTCAGGTGGCTGCCACCCTTACGTTGTTCAGGAAATTTCTGAAGATCTGGTTGTTCTCCCAGGTCTTAGGGACAAGTTGATTGTTGCCTTGTTTTGACATGATCCTGCTGTTGATGAAGCCTAGGATGGCATTTGCTTTTTGTGCAGCTGCATCACACCAATGGCTCACGTTCACTTTGTGATTCACTAAGACCTCCAGATCTTTTTCACATGTAGAGTGGTTTCTCTTATTGTGTAGTGGGTCTGACGCAAGAAAGAGACGCCAGCCGGTGTGTGAGTTCAGCTCTTTATTGAAGGGGGGTAGTGAACTGGGGAATGAGGGCTACCTGGCCTCCTTAAATACCTAGCCAGGTAAGCGGACAGCCAATGGGGTTGGCCCTAGGTTTCCCACCGAAACTGGGTTTCCTGCCGAAACTGTCCAGGCCAACGCCCCCTGGTGGCTGTTGCTATGCAGGTGCCTGCATACATAACATCTCTCTTTCCTCATTCTATACTCAGACCTTTGGTTTTTCTACTGACATGTAAGATTTTGTATTGGTCTTTGTTGAAGTTCAATTTGTAGCTTCTCTCCATTGTTCCAACTTGTTCCAACTTGTCAAGATCATCATCAATCATGACAGTGTTCTTTAAAGTGCTATTTCCCCTTATCTTTGTGTCATTCTCAGATTTAATAATAATGTGTTTTTTTATTTCTTATCTGTGTAATATGTTGTGTAGTCAGGGCGTAGGAAAGAGCCCCAAGATATGCTTTTAGAATAACATGTATAATTGTTGGAGATTGTTGTCCCACCAGTCCTGAATTTCTTTAATGCTAGTAAAGCATCAACCCTGACAAGACTGAGTGGCTGTACGTGCCGGCATCTCAGGAAATTCAGATTATTCCATCTCTTACTATGGGGGGTGAGTTACTACCCCCCGTAGATAAGGCTCGCAACTTGGGTGTCCTCTTAGATTCACAGCTCTCCTTAGAAGATCATATAGGAGCTGTGACTAGAGGGGCCTTCGGCCAGGTTTGTCTGGTGCGCCAGTTGCGACCCTATCTGGACCTGGATGCCTTGCGTACAGTCACTCATGCACTTGTGACCTCTCATTTAGACTACTGCAATGCTCTCTACATGGGGCTGCCCTTGAGGACCACTCAGAAGTTTCAGCTGGTACAGAATGCAGCCGTGTGAGTTCTGTTGGGGGTCTCCCGATACTCCCATGTTACACCTCTGCTCTGTGAGCTGCATTGGCTTCCAGTTGCCTTCCGGGTGAGATTCAAGGTGCTGGTGATGACATATAAAGCCCTACATGGCATGGGTCCGGATTACCTACGGGAGCACCTGCTGCCGGCATCAACTTCCCTCCATCCAGTGCGCTCCCACAGAGAGGGCCTCCTCAGGGTACCACCGGTCAGAGAATGTCGACTGGTGACCCCCAGGGGGAGAACGTTCTCGGTGGGCGCGCCAGTCCTTTGGAACCGCTTACCGGCTGAACTCCAGATGGCCCCCGACCTTTGCTCCTTCCGGCGTGATCTAAAAACTTATCTATTTGAACAAGCCAGCCTGGTCTGATGGGTTTGGGGTTTTAACATTGTTTTTAACTAACTTACTGCATCGGGCACAATCATTTAATTTTAAATCTTGTATCCTGTATTCTTATTTTTATTGCCCTGTACACCACCCTGAGTCCTTCGGGAGAAGGGCGGTATATAAATCAAATAAATAAATAAATAAATAAATAAATAAATAAATAAATAAATAAATAAATAAATAAATAAATAAATAAAGCTCAAGCCACATTTCTCATCTTCTCTATTAGAATATCATGAGAGACGTTATTAAGCTCTTTGCTAAAATTAAGTTGCACCGTGTCCACTAGAATCCCAGTCAACCAAATTGCTTACTCTTTTCAAACAATAACAATAACAACAACCTTTATTTAGTGTTTGCCAACCATTATATTTTTTCTAAATGTTCACAAATTGTGGGATCCTTGGTGCTCTTGGAACTCGATTATTTTCTTGCAGACGTTTCCTTACCAAGCTAGGTAACATCGTCAGTGCTACACTGGCTACATATATTCTGAAATCCCAGAGATCTAGGTTAGACTCCAAAAAACAAGGAAAAATAGCACATATTTTCATTCTCACAAGTCAAGCTTAATTAAATGAAGGTCTTTAAAAAAAGTAATGAGTTAAATTATACAAAATCATACTGCTAGTGGTATTTTGTTATATTTGCCACTATGTAATCAGTCTTCTGCAGCAAGATAATTTTTGTCTATATTTTCCAAAATTATCATTCATCGTCTGTTCTGTAGGTAGGCTTAGTCTTGCAAAAGCCTTCATTTACTCAACTTTCTCTTGGGAAAACCAGCCCAAATAAAGTTCTGTTCCATGAAATTGGTGCAATGCTGCCACCATATGGCACACTATAGATGAAACACACACACACAGAAAGGCCAAATTGTGTTTTCACTGTGTGAATGCTGCTGTATGCTCAGGATTACAAAAGTGAAGACAAATTGTTTATATTTACTTTCTTGGAGTAAGATGCATCTAACTTCTGGGACATGTGTTAGTATACTGAATGGTTAGGAGAGTTAAAAGAAAAAGGATCAGTCCTGTTTTCTCAACCTCCTAAAACTAGTTTGCACTTTTTATTATTGTGCAAGAAAATCTCAAGTATGGTAAGGCAAGGAGTAGAAGCAGATCTGCAGAAAAAAGCCTTATCAAAGTTGTCCTTCTAGTCCTGTGGCCTTGCATGGTTTTCAAGTCTTTCCAAAGATCCTTATACCTGAGCATGCCACTTTAGGAAAAAATTATTTTAGGTCTTTCCTTCAGCGTCTCTCACACTGTTGCCAGCATCTATGATTCTGTGGAAATTCCCTGAATTAAAACATAAAAGGATGAAATACATTGAAAATATCCAGACATCAATCCACTACATTGTCATTCAATCTCCCTTCTCTTCTGACCAGTGAAAGCTCAGAAGCTCAAGAATCTGTAACTGCATACCTGGACCAATCTGAAGGGAGATCCTTAGCCATTATAACAGATTAACAACAGAATAATGGAATTGGAAGGGACCTTGCAGGTCTTCTAGTTCACCCCCCTGCTCATGCAAGAGACCCTATACCATTCCAGACAAATGGATGCCCCATATCTTCAAAAAGCCTCCAGTGATGGAGCACCCTCAACTTCTGAATTCTGCTATTCCATGTTTTCCAGAATCTAGGAAGGTGTGAAATTAAAAATTCCATTTCTATCCAATGTATAGTTGAACTATGAAATTCACTGCCACTAGATGTGTTGATAGCCATCGGTAATCTTATCTGGATTGTAGACTCATTGGAGAAAGAAATCTAACTTAGGACTGTACTTGGCCATGCTTTGAAAATGATTAAGAAGAATTTGACATGAACAGAGCATCTCTCTGTTTTCATTAAAGTGGTCCATCATATTTCAGGCTTCTGCAAGATCCTAAAACAAAAAAAAAAGATGCTGATCTGTCAGGTATCAACTTAGTAAAGATGAAGTGTCTTTAAGCAAGAATTATTTTTTTCATACAGAAAAGCAAGTTAAAGTTTTGTCTGTTCATAAAGAAACCCCTTTTGTATTTTTGGCCACATCACATTTAGTTCTGCCAAAAGGTTTTCTCACTTTTTTTTGAATTTTCAGAACTTTGTATATCTTGGTCACTGAATATTACTGGAACTTCACATCCATCCTACTGATATATAGATAGAGCATGAACAAACAAATACTACCAAATTTGGTGATTAATTAATTTCATAGGCAATTGTCTAACATGTCTATCCCCAGACTGAAAAGTAATTGCACCCTTAGAGCAATTGCTTCAGCCAGTTCTGTGAGTACTGTGCAAACGTTTTGTAACATATCCTTTCCAAAATGTCTTGTAAACAGATAAGAGTTGTTTATTTTTTTTTACTATTCTGCCTTGCAGAACTGTTACATTCAGAAAGTCTCTTGATTCTTTTTGCATGCAACTCATGTTTGAGATATCTTCACAATTTTTTTAAAAAATATTGAAATCTGGAGACTGTGAAGCCTATTCCAAAACCTTTATTTTTCTTTGTTGTAAGTACTTTATTTATTTTCACTGATTGTTGAACAGTATTTGTTGAATCCATTATATTTTGCATCCACATACATCTTATGGAACTGGCTGCCACACAACAGCAAAGCATAGTAAACCTAATCTTTTGTTTAATGGATGGTAAGCAGTTCTTTTTTTTTTTCTTCAAAAGTTTCAGTCTGAAAATATACTGTATGCCATCTTCTACAGCCAAAAAGTTCAGTACAGATGACATCTGTTATAGGCAGAACAACAATCACAGCCTGAGAAGTGTCAGAATATTTGTTCATTTCTGGAACTCCTTCACCTGGCTAATCATAGGACTAAAAAGTCAATCACCTGTTTGGATTTTACTAAAACTTTTCTGTTAAAAAAAAAAGTAGAACAGAATTAATTGAAAGGGTCTCCAAATTTCTCACATTCATCCAATCTTTTGAATCAAGATCAGCTCCATCTGATCTTAGGATGAGTGGGTGTACATTTTTGACAACTAACCAGTGGCTTTTTGGAAGACTGCTGCAGGGGGACCAAATATGCAAGAAAAAAAGAAAAGTAGATTTTAGCCACACTGTGCGTCTGTGTGTCTAGTGTTTCTACTTGGTAAAGAGCTAAATTCTTTCTACTTTGCTGAGCAAAAGACCCCCTAAATTCTGACAGAATAGCCATTAAGTCTGCTGTGGAGACATTTGTCACAAGAATGAATTTTTTTCAAGAAGAATATTTTACAATCTCTCCAATAGTACACCATAAAATAATCCAGAGCATCATCAAGAACCTCAACAAAAAGTAGGAATCTGCAGAAGGAACTTTGAGCTACATGGATGTTGTGGAAATATTGTGGAATTGTGAAACAGTGTGGACCTTGTAAAAACCAAACACAGAATTTTACAGTTTAAAAAAACATACAAATTATCAGTAATATCATAGTTTAGGAATGCTTTGCTGTCTTAGAACCTAGATAACTTGTCTTAATTGAACAAAGCACCAACTCTTTAATGCATCTGAGAACTGTACAACAGAATATTAGACCTACTATCCATCAGCTGAAGCTGCAGTGAAAGTCACATAGCAAGAGAGTGATCTCAGACTCAAGAAAAGTGCTATAGAAGAAGAAATTTAATGTTTCAAAATAGCCAAGTCAGAGTCTAGACTTAAACCCTATAGACATACTTTGACAGGATCTGAATTGAGCACTTAATACAGTGATAAATTGAAACCCTCATGTCCTCTACAAAACTGATAGGATATCCATAGGAAATTAACCAGTATCCCCACTGAATTATTTGTACCTTCCACTTTTCTGCTCATTACTGAGCTGAAATGATGGGCTTATTGTTACCTTGTCTCAACAATGACTGGAGACATGCGACAATGTTGTAAGTCACTGGTGGGGATTTTACCCTAGTTAGATGTGTTTATCACTGAAATCAACTGGACACAATAAAACACTATTGGTTAGTACTAGAATTGCAATTCCATATACTAAATGTACACAGTTTGAGGCCTAAGAGTCATACCTGTCTCCTCACTGAAAACAAAGCAGGCTTAGCTGCATTCCTGATTGTCATGATTAGCTTTTACTTAAGCCTTCTGGCTAACCTCTTTGTCCCATTCATTTTGGGGATTGGGTTCTCCCCAGCATCCTCCTCAAAAGCCAAGCCTAGCTCTGTTTCTGAATAAGGATATGCAATTGTGCTACATACAATTGTTTCAGAGCAAGCATTATTAAACTTACTGGGATTTGCGTATGAGAATTCAAATATAAGACTGCATTAATGATCTGGATCCCGCTAATATAATAATCACAATAATCAAATATCTTCAACCACCTCATATAGGCTTCACTTTCATTTAGAGGAAGTTGGAATAAATGTCAGTGTCTCCAATATTCCTGTTCTAAGTCATATGTTTCCACTTTTACTATCTTGTCCTCGAAATGGTCCTGCAGCCTTTTTCTCAAAGGAGTACTTTAACCCCGTTGTCTAAGCAAAACGCTATCAACTGTGCCTTTCCTGAAACAGCTTAAATGTATTTGGGTTTGCTTCAGTAGCTGCAGCAAAGTGACAGCATAGTTTAAAGTGCCCTTAGGAAAAATTGTGGGAGATTGTGGGTGGTGGCTGAGAACTTGGGACAGTTGTATCATATGGTCTGCTCCAGTCCACATCACACTTGCAGGCAAAATATTTCTTCTGTTTGATTTTAAGTCTATAAAAAGTCAAGGGAGCATAGCCCTTACATTTAATTGTAATCAAATGTAGTGCCCCAGATACAGCATAATTGCATGGACTTTTTTACATTCTTTTACCAGAAAAAAATACAAGAAAAATAATGATTTCCCAATTTCTTGAAACATTTTAACATCAAAATCTTACAAGTTATTTTTTTAACAATATTATTCAGATCACAGCCTCTCCAGTAGCTAACTGTGGTCTAATAAGAAGATCTACCAAACAGCAGTTACTTGCATTGCTGTTAAACCTCATAGAGGTACAAAATGTAGATGATCACAAGTGGCAGCAGAGTTAATATTTTGTGTTTTTTCCCTTTTGTTGCCATCAAGTGAACATCTTAATGACTGCAGTTCCAATTCAATAGACTTACATTGGAAAGATGGCCCCAAGTTGTCTAGAAGTTTTTGGGTCTTCAATTGTTGTTAGGTTTGTCATCTGGCTGCCTTTGATCAACTAGATATTCTTAGATATGTTCACCAGGTGCCCATCATCCTGGTTAATTCACAAGACAAGATGACATTTTTTAAATTGGTAATAATTAGCTTTTCAAGTCCCTATAAATTGATTGTGCTTTCAATTAACAGCAACATTCTTTTTATGCTACTATTTCCCATTGGACAGAAAACCAACCATAACACCAGGCAGCTCTTGATACTCTAAACTTCTACCATAAGCCTATATTTCAATAAGAAAATTTACTTCTCAGCTGCATCACTGCAGCTTTTCTGGCAAACTTTCCACATACTGTAAATATGTAAGTAACAATGGAAGAGATGAACATTTTTATAAAAAGAATCAGGATCAAGTATTGGACTTGGGACATATCAACCAAGTAACATATAAGGTGATTTTGGACCCAAAGAGGACAGTTACTTAAATTCTCCTTATCGTCCTATTTCTTCCCCAGACATTGATAAGAGATGTTGAAATGTACAGGCCTGATTTGTCCTGCCTTATCAATTCACCTGCTCCATAGGAGCATCAAAGTTTCTCAAGAACCTTCTCCCTTTTCTTTCCTCAATGCCAACTGGCTTCTGCCTTTTCTTTTTCTTTTTCTTTCTCTTTTAATAGCATATGATGGGGTCTAGGTGAGGCTACCAGAAGTCACTCCTACCAGGGTTTGCCATCAAGGCCTTAACATCAACACCACTTTGCCAGTCTTGCATTTTATGTTTGAGCAGGGTGATCAGATTTCAAAGAGTAAACACTGGGACATTACATTGCATAAATCTGATCCATAATTAAATGTGCTATTCATTAATTCAATGGGCTATGCCCAAAAGGGCTTGGCTCCTGGGAACTGGGACAGTTTCTTGGTACTGGGGAGATGTAGCAAAGAGAGTTACTTGATCTTCCGAGTGTCCACATATTTTGTGACTGGAGAAAGGTGTTTCCTGCTCCTCTTTCCAATTAGTTCCCAACTGAAGAAAGACAAACAGTACTGTAAAATTGTACTGGGTAGCTTATAATGACATGATAATTAGCCATCTCCTATAACATATATAATAGATTATTTAAAAAATGAAATTTTAAAAATAAAATTAATCCTAAGATCAGTCCAAAGTTGTCTAGAACATTTTATGCAGTATTTAGCATTTTGAGTACAGTATGTCACATTTCTAAACTGATATGCACAACTATACAATTACCTTTCAATTGTTGCAACCCCTGTATTTTGCAAGGAAACTCACCAATGAAAACTAACGCAAAACTATGCAAAATGTATGCTCTGGGGATACGGGCGTACAAAGGAAGAGATTATCTTTAGGAAAAAATACTTGTGACACAGGATATATTTTGATATTGCTTCCCATTTGATCATCTTGAAGAGACTACAGAATTAAAATTAAATACAAATTTTAAACAATAACGTATGCATCAAATGATAAGTAAAAAGTAGGAAAGTCTGCATAAGCCTAATTTTGGAGAGTGATATACCAATTTTAAAAATAAAATGAAAATAAAGGGGAATACTGCAATACTTATATAAACAAGGAGAGGGTAAAGAGGTGTGTTTTTTCAATAGATATCAGAACAAAAGGACAATAGGCAATATAGCTCAAAGCTATATTCAATTTTAATTGTAAATTGATGCAGAAATTGAACACAGTGAACTTGTGTTGTGGGGGGAGATGTGAGCATTATAGGATGTGAACTGACAAATTAATCCATTGCTAACAGAGATATTTGTATTTTATGGGTCTTGGCTTCCTGGTTATTTCTTCCTTCGGATCCTATTTTAAAAGATTTCAGCCCTTTTGGTCATCACGTTCTATTCTCTGTAATGGAATCTAAGTCCCAGAAACATTCTTGGAAAAAAAGAATATCCATGCTCAAAACACTCATTAACTTCAGGGAGAATGTTCCCTGAATAACGATCACTCTGAACAATTGCTGGCAGAAGAGATCTTTGCCCACAATATACAGCAAATTCTACTCTGTTATGTTTTCTTAAATGGCCATAAGTAAGAATGATCTTTCAATAATGGAGACACAGGTATCTGACCAAACTTGCAGAGAAGCTGACATCCTGATGTATATTTTATGTTCAGCACTGGGGTATTGAATAGAACTAATTTACCCAGTTCTGGTGTGTGCTACAATAATAAATTGTTGTTTTAGCACGCAATGTGGCACATGATGAAATGCAGCGAAAAGTATGGAAGTCCTCACGTTTATTTCAAGGAGAGCGAGTGGAGCAGGCTAAATATTTACACCTGCGTGTCCAATCATTTTAGGGACCACACTTCAGGAGTATTCGGGTTGTGAGAAAGAAGCCTTCAAGGTCAATATTCTCTAGCCTGAAGGTTTTTCTAAGAGACAATGATTGCGTCGCAAAGAACAGAAGGGAGAATTAATGCTGAAAAGGGAGCAGAAGAAAGAATAAAATCTATATACAAAAAGTTTGAAGAAAGTCAGCCTTCACATAGGACTTGTCTGTAAATTAGCTTGTCCTACATCATTCAGAAATATGAAATAATTTGTCCCACCTTTTTTCAGCCTCCTTGCTTATTTTTAATGCATCTTAAGTTTGTTTGTCTAAAGAAAGAAATATCTTTCTGTTCAAATTTTACATTATGTATTAAACTATCTATTCCTTCCATATTATATGATTTCAAATCCATATTTTGCATTCCTTCATATCTGCTTGAAGTATATACTGTATTTGCATGTGTCTCTTTGTGTGTGTGTGTACTCTTCATTTACTCTAAAAAAAACCTCACATAGCATGGCATTTGTACTGTATCACATTTATGAGAATGAAACATCTCTCAAGTCCCCAACTCTCATGTTTTTTAGTCCATTATCCAGTTAACCAGAGAGATTATCTATTCAAAGAAAGTGATAGCACATTTACTCATTATACTAAAGTGGTCCTGTGCTCCTCTTTATAGCAAGGCCCACTCATTCCAAGTCTCCTTTAAAGATAAAGACAGCAGAGGGCTCTTGAAGGAGACCACCAATGGTGTTTTGGCTTTACCCTAAACAGTCACATAGATCCTCATCTTTAAAGTATTTCTGGTGAGTAATTTCTGGAAATTGCAACTTATTTTGCCCCAGTGTGTATGAATGAGTGATTGTTGACTTGTGCAAATTTTATAAAACTCAGATTCTTCTCTTTTCTTCTCTTCTCCTATCCTTTCATCTCTTTTCCTTTTCTTTTCATTCCTATTTTTCTTTTCTTTCAATGCATACCTTGAATAAGAAAGAGGGGATGGATGTGGAAACACACCCTAATTTGAGATTCTTTCCCAAAATGCATTTTCTCAGGAAGATCTGAATTGCTAAATGGACCAGGGAAAGTATAAACTGAGTTAAAATAGGTGATTGATAAAAAAGTTTCAATGTTGTTATTTAAAAAAGGAAGTTCATTAAAAAAGAACTGGGTTGAAAAATAGTCTGTCTTCTTAGCAAAGAAATAACTGATTAACAACTGTAGTAACCAAGAGACAATCTTTAGAAAGAAAACCAAAACCTGAACATTACTCTAGGCCCCAATACTTTTTGTACAAGTTTTCATTGGCCAAGAATGAAAAGAAATGTTTTCTAGCAGATTGGGATTTGGGAGGTCAATGATCCAAGAGGCTGGATTCAAAATAATGTCAATAACTAGATAAAGAGTTGCAGGTTCCAAAGAAAGAAATCAGATAAAATTAAAGTGTAATAGACACTTCAAACTGTGTGATCTGACCTAATAAGTTATTAATAGGGACCCATTACTCCTCATACATTTTTTATTAGCAAGGCATTGCCTTTTTGTCAAGATTAGTGGATTATAAAATATTTGTGCTACACAATATAAATGACCCTACCTATTAATAAGTCTCTGGAAAGATATGCTTAAATTGAATTACATTAAGGGGGAAAAGTGCCACCTGAAAATTAGGCATAATTAATGGGAACGCATAAATAAACCAGAGATAGAGGAAAAAGGACATTCTCTCCATTGATCATTTGGAAAATTAATTGCCAATATGGTCTAATGACATACCAACTATTACTGTTTTTATAAGAGCTATTCCAGAGGATGAAGTGTTCATGGTTCCATGAATGTCAGAAATAGCATTTCATTACTAGGAGAAAACGGAACTGATCATGTGACTCTATATCCATCTCTAGCCATTTGGAAATGTGAAAAGTACCAGCTTTGAACAGAGCCGGGAAGGAAACCTGATTAAATTCTCTTTTCAGAGACAGAAGACCAGCCATCTTTGCTAATATCCAAGGACTAACTGTTTCTGATGAATGTGTATTACAATGAAGCAGAACTATCCAAACTAAAAGACTCAGGGAGAGCACACCACTTCATTATTTTCCATAGGGTAGTGCCAGAGAATGGCTTTCCAGAGGGATGCTTTAAAGATACAGGAAATTATTGTTCACATCTCATTCACATAATAGATAATGTGAACTGAGTTACACACTGACTAAGTACCCCAGATCTTCTCTTCTTGCTAGCATATATATAAGGTTTCTCAGAGAATTTCATGCCCTCCAATATGCTATTAAATAACAAAAGTGAAAGGGGTTTTATTGCCCTCTCTCTTTTTCTTTCATCCTCTTAAAGAATGCCTGAGGTAAAAAAAAAAGTGCCTTCAGAGGTTTTTGCATATAGGTATAAAACTAAATAGGTTTGGGCAATGGAATTTTAATCAGTGCTTTGTTATGAATTCTGGAATCAAAATAAAAGTAGATATTTTGTTAATGGTGTGGTCCATATAACCATAAAGTTAAAATCAGTGGATAAGTACATAAATAGCAATAGCATTTTAGGCTTATATACTGCTTCATAGCACTTTTTTTTTTTAATTCCAGGGCGGCTTACAAGCTTAGCAGTAGCCTTCATTCTATGTATATGCCTGCTTATTAGGGCTTTCCCCCCCCCCCAGCGGCATTATTACAAAGTCAGCCTATTGCCCCCAACAATCTGGGTCCTCATTTTACCTACCTCGGAAGGATGGAAGGCTGAGTCAACCTTGAGCCTGGTGGGATGTGAACCTGCACTAATTGCAGGCAGCTGGTGTTACTTAAGGAGGCATTAGCCCACTGCTCCAGCAAGGCTCACTTTATAGCATTTCTGGATGGTTTACAATGTAGAAGCATTATTTGCATATTGCCTTCAACAATCTGGGTCCTCATTTTACTGATCTTGGAAGGATGGAAGGCTGAGATAACAACGAACCCCATCAGGATTGAACTCCAGACTGTGGGTAGAGTTTTGCCTGCAATACTGCACGTTGGTTGTTAATATTATATTACTTACACCTCTGCGGCAGTGCCTTTTGATCTTGTCTGGGCTCTAGAAATTGAGCAGAGCGGACCCAGTTAATAAGAGATCACAGGCCTTTCCAAGGCATCTGGAACAGTACTTGGGTTATTAGCATGCAGTCCCAAAGGAATTGGGATTTTGGTAGTTCCAGCTTCAACCCTTTTGACAGCAACAAAATAGAGAGCACCAGGCAGGACCTCCACTATTCTGTACCATGAAAGGAACAATTTGGTGGATGGAGATGGTGCATCCAAATGGAGGGAAATATTTTGCTAGCTAGGGATTATAATTCACATTTTGTGGAATGTGGGTGAAAATTGGGTGATGATGGAAAAATACTCGGTGGCACATCATGCATTTGGGCACATTAGATCGTCTGGGTTTGAGATGAATGGTACACATTTGGGACGGTTATTTGCTTCTTGCTTCAGAGTGATCAGAAACGAAGATGTCAATCATATGGGAGAAAAGAATTTGGGAGCCACATATTTTCTGAGGCTGCAGAGTGCCTACCTTTCAACTACTGTATATTTTGCTGAACGAATACAATACTGAGCTGACAAAAAAAATTGCACTAAATCACATACTAGCAAGCTACGTTACAGTTTACACAATATGAGAATCCAACCATTCTTACTGAATATAAAGTGATGGCATTTCTGTTTTTCACACATTCGCCTTAAGCTATCCAGACGCAACCTTCCTATCAGAGCTAGTTTGCAGGCTGAGGCCCTGCTTGAAGAGTCTGAAATCAGGCAGACAATAGAAAAAGAGCTAAATTTCTTCAGAGAGTTATCATAAGCCTGTCTGATCTGAGCTTGAAAGCACAAGAGAAATGCAGGAAACAATGATAAGAGAGCTGATGCAATTTCTTCTTAGATAAATAGGCACACATGTCCAGTGAAAGAAATTGGGAAGGCAAATGTAGTCTTCTGTCAAATAATTTCTTTCATCTGTCATTCCTATCCCCCCCTTCTTTCTTACAAACAAAACAACATTGGATGGGAATGATTTAATATGTTGTCTTTCAGATTGGAAGGGAGAAAGTTCTAGAAGTTCTGTACTACACTGCTTCTTTATTGTTGTGTGTCTTCTTTTGTGACTAATGTAGGTATAGATTTGGACAATTTGCAGGACTGGAGAAGTACCTTTGTTCATATCTTTGATTACAAGTATATCTTCCATAGTAATTAGTAACCCTAAATTGTAGGAATCTAAAATAAAATAGAATAAGTTTTTCCAGAAGCTATAGCAGAGAGTGGGGGGGGGCTGGACTAGAAGACCTCCAAGGTCCCTTCCAGCTCTATTCTATTCTATTCTATTCTATTCTATTCTATTCTATTCTATTCTATTCTATTCTATTCTATTCTATTCTATTCTATTCTATTCTATTCTATTCTATTCTATTCTATTCTATTCCTTCTTAGGAAGAGTTACTAGTTACGTATTTTGCCTGGCTGTGACATGTCAGTAGCCAGGGGAACAAGCATTGCACTGAAATGGTGGCTACACTTTAAATACAGTTTTATTTAGTGCTCTAATCTTAAAGAACAGCAAAGATGAAAGGGCACATTTTCCTCAGACAAGGAAAATGGTTATTGAGATTCAGAGATCAGAATAGTCATAAATAACCAGTGATGTATGTGGGCCACTTTCTCCTATCTTACACCATGCAACTCCTTAGCAGACCCCCATGTAGTAGCAGATACTCTTAATGCCCCTTCCTGTTTGCAGCTGATCTACTCATGAACCTCAGTTCTCACATAAATAATTTCATAATATTAATATGCTAGAAAAATATAATTTGCCTGGACCTGGGATACTTAATTTAAAGAAGTCCATGTACAGTGCTTCCTTTTTATATTAATTGCATGCCTTTTCTTGCTTCAAGAAGCTCAAGGACCAAATGTAGTGGAACAGCAGTTTGATCAACAGGTTCCTGCTTTACAAACAAAAGAAATACAGGGAGTCCTCAACTTAAAACCATTCATTTAGTGACTGTTTGAAGTTACAATGGCACTGAAAAAAGTGAGTGATGACCAGTTTTTACATTTACAACCATTGCAGCATCCCCCATCGTGACGTGATCAAAATTCAGGTGCTTGGCAACTGGCATGTACTTATCACAGTTGTACTGTTCCAGGGTAATGTCATCACCATTTGTAACCTTCCCAGGCATCTTCCAACAAGCAAAGTCAATGGGGGAAATCAGATTCACTTAATGACTGCATGATTCATTTAATAACTACAGTGATTTGCTTAACAATTGTGGCAAAAAAATAGGGCAAAACTCACAACTACTGCCTTGCTTAGCAATGAAAATGTTGGGCTCAATTGTGGCTGTATGTCAAGGATTGCCTGTAAGGGCCATCTATGGTCTTCTCTAGATAAAGCCATAAAAATCCTACCAGTTGGTAAAATAGACTAGACTAGATAAAACAATTCTTTGATCTGTATATGGTTTTCTCCATTGTACTGTCATATCAATCTAACAAAGGAGGTTAGATTAAGTAATTGAGTCAATAACTGAATCAAAATTATTTATTTATTTATTTATTTATTTATTTATTAGTTTTTATAAACCGCCCTTCTCCCGAGGGACTCGGGGCGGTGTACAGAGGAAAGAAGGTATACAGATGAACAATAAAAGTAATAAAAACAATAGTGAAAACAAACTGGGACCCCAATTAACGCTATCATGCCAGGCCGGACTGCTGGAACAGGAAAGTTTTTAAGTCGCGACGGAAGGTACGGAGGTCGGGGGCCATCCGGATTTCGGTTGGTAAACTGTTCCAGAGGGCCGGCGCACCCACTGAGAATGCCCTCCCCCTGGGGGCCACCAGCCGACATTCCTTGAGCGGTGGCACCCTGAGGAGGCCCTCTCTGTGGGAGCGCACAGGACGGTGGGGTGCTGACATCGGCAGAAGGTGCTCCCGTAGGTAGTCCGGACCCATGCCATGTAGGGCTTTGTATGTAATTAGCCAATTAAACTTCATGGATGAGCCTACATTTAAGATTCAGGTTTGGCCTTTATCTTTTAATGATCCTTAATTTGAAATTATGCAAAATAAATAAATGTTAGAGGATGGATCCGGCCTTGCAAGGACATTCAAGGACTGTTACATTTCACTTCATGCCTGTTTGGAAACACTTCATTTCTCAGCAAAAATATGCATCTGCCATGTTCCTCAGTGTTCTAGACATTGTTATAGGCATGCGTGACTGTAAATTTCTAAATTGCCTTGAATTCCTTCTGGCTAGAAAGAAGGGATATCAATCTAGAAAATGAGAAGGACATTTTCTCCATTTGTTGCTTTTGTTTGTGATAAATTTGCTATAAATACTGTTTCTAATGCTTTCCTTTCAGTGTTGGCATTTGAGGAAGGATTCAGAGTGACACAATTCCATAATAAAATAGGGCACAAATATAAGGCCAATGCATAAGAGCTTTTTTTTAAGTGTTGTTTATTTACTGATTGGTTTTTGAGAGGGGAAGGAAATGGAGAATTAATCACTCACTGTAGAGTTTGTACAAATATCAAGTCCCACCACTGGATACCTGGAATTCTAGATTGTAAATACAAACATCTTCTATTTGATAGTTCTTAATCTTAACTCCTCCTGCTCCTCCTCCAGAGTTGTATTCCAATTGTGGCTGCTAGTATGAATCTATAAAAGAGGGTTATACTTTATGCAAAATCAGTTTCCTCCATTCTTTAATATTTCTAACTGTGCATTGTGCTACAGTATACTACATTCTGAATATGTGCACTCATGTTAAAAGCTACCAAATTATTCCATGAACTAAGCTGCTGTATTCTATTAGAAAAGTCAACACTGCCATCCAATGAGCAATGAGGGAACCACAGAGACAATTTGTTAAAAAGTAAAATGCAACTCTTGCACATGAATGTTCTCCCAGGGACTTTCCATCTTTAAAATAAGCTGTGCAGATTATATTATTGCCGTAGACCTGATATTGTGAGATTCATTTGCATTCCTAAACCATGTATGACAAGCTGAAGCAGGAGAAATGCTTTATTTAAGTAATGGAGCATTTTGACGATGAACAAATACAGGTCAAATATGAATTATTTAAAAAGGAGAAAAATGGAAATGGCTCACAAAAAACAGGGATAACTATAAATTAAATAGAAATTCAATATATCTAACTGTCCTGGGGAAAATTGCAACCATAAGAACAGCTGCTGATGGAAAACTTCTTCTGCTTTTCCTGCTTAAAATCTTTGACTTGGATTTGAACTAAATAACCTTTAAAGTAAGGAACTTATTCAAAGAGAGGAAAGGTCACTGAATGCTCTTAAAACAGAAGTTACTGCTAAGCTTGTAAGCCGCCCAGAGTCTTCGGAGAAGGGTGGGATATAAATGGATATAAATGGATATAAATGGAATTAAAATAAAAAAATAAATAAAAGTTTCATGTTCTTTTTTTTAAAAAATTGCATAAAGTCAAATAAATATTAATCAGTTGAGCTTTGTATCGTTGTGCAGTATATCACTTTTTAAAACAGCTTTTTCAAAAGGACAGATTTCTGCTATTTACTATTTTGCTTCCTCATTATGTACCCAAATTTTAAGAGCTTTTTCAGTTTTGCTTTTTCCAACCTTCTTTGTTTTTGTAATAGGACAAGAATTATTCTTACAAGGAATCTGGCGTCCACTTTTCCATCCAGTTTGAAATGGATTCATGGACATACTTTTTTTTTCAAAACAATTGTCCAATTAGTTCTTTATCCCTTGAATGGTAGCATAGTCTGCCCATATTTTGCTATCTTTTCTGCTGGAAAGGGAGATTTTACAGAATTATTTCCTGCAGTTAAATTATTGACTGTTTACTACATTGTCATTGGAGAGAGAGAGAGAGAGAGAGAGAGAGAGAGAGAGAGAGAGAGAGAGAGAGCATGCAGGGGAGAAAATGTGGATGGCTTCTGAATCTTATTAAATACATCTACACATATATTAAATACATATGTGTTTTTAATTATGTGGATAAGACATCGGTAAAATGAAATTCCTTACATTTGAATCTAATTCACATTAAACAACTCCCTTAAAATGTCTATTTAGTATCAACTCTTGCAAGTCTCTTAAAATTACATTAATTCATTGGCCACTAGCAAATATCAGTATCAGGTTTGTGCAATTTGGTTAAAAAACAAGTATCAACTCTAGCTGTTTGGTGACCTAATACTGTTATCGGCTATTTTTTTTGTAAAAAGCATTGCTTGATGGAAAAGAAAAGGCAAGAGAGAGAAAAAGAAAAGAAAAGAAATCAGCAAGAATTTCTGGCAGTCTCATGGATGAACTTGAGTTGGCAAAGGGTTTGCAGTCTCCCTGGTTTTAAACTGAAAAAGGTAGCATATGGAAACTCCTGTTGTGGGCATGAAGCTAAGGATGCCATGGAATGAAGGAAAAGTATGTAATTCAAAGAAAGAAAGAAACCAGCACCTTTTCTATCTCCTCCTAAACACAAAACTGATTCAAAGGTACCACCAAAACTAAGCATGAAATCATTCTAAAGCACGGATATCAAACTCGATCATGTCACTTGATGTATCATGATATATTGTGATGTTTTTTGCCTTTGTGGAGCCGGGGTGGGTATGGCCTGCATGTGATGCATCCATCCCATGGGCCACCAGTCTGACACCCCTGTTCTAAAGTATCCTGTAAATGATCATCTACATCAGGGGCAGGCAACTATGGTGACTATGGCTGAGGAATTCTGGGAGTTGAAGTCCACAGGTCGTAAACCTGCCATAGTTGCCCACCCCTGATGTAGATGAACAAAAATCCTGAGGAAGAAAACTCTGAACAAATGGAAAAACTGTTTACCCAGTGTTTGTACAGTCTAGATTAGAGGGCTAAGGAACAACTGATGTTCAATATGCAAGATAATTCCTTTTGTGTTTTTACTCATGCACAGGGAGAGATTCTGAACTGAAAGAAAATGTGCAAAAAAATAAAATAAAAACCACCTAGAACAGGGGTCCTCAACCTTGGCAACTTTAAGACTTGTGGACTTCAACTCCCAGAATTCCTTTGCTGGCTGAGGAATTCTGGGAGTTGATGTGAACAAATCTTAAAGTTGCCAAGGTTGAGGACCCCTGACCTAGAATGATCCTCTGATTTAGACCTGCACACCATTTCTTTGTTTTTGCTAAACAAAAAAACAGTTGCATATCATGTTTTCAAGCCACTGGCAATTTTCTCTCTCTCTCTCTCTCTCTCTCTGTCTCTCTCTCTCTCTGTGTGTGTGTGTGTGTGTGTGTTTGTGTGTATGAATGCTATTCCTACGTAGACCTGCAGCACTCCCCCCCCAAATTAAATAGTATGGAAGGGAGGTGAGCATCTTTAGAACAGAGAGAACTGGGGGGTAGGTATCTAGGGCTACCATGTCAAGATACCAAAGCAAAAAAAGTGAAATGCAAGCTGCATTAAAAGTTGCTAGCCCTGAATACATTAAGTTTTGCTTTTTGGAGGTTTGGTCATCGTGGCCATTCA
Organism: Vipera ursinii; assembly: GCF_947247035.1. Classification (NCBI taxonomy): domain Eukaryota; kingdom Metazoa; phylum Chordata; class Lepidosauria; order Squamata; family Viperidae; genus Vipera; species Vipera ursinii. Next base: position 153,479,399 of record NC_139516.1, read on the forward strand.
TTTTTAATCCCTTTCAAAGCCTCTGCGCATCATGCTACCCTTTCTGTCTATCTTTTGTGCTCTCCTGCCCATCAGACTTTCTATTTACTGTTTTCTGGTGCTGAAAGCAATGTAACCCAAGACACTGAAATAAAGCTGCCAGGCTTTAACTGCCGCCTTCCAGAACAAATAACATGAAGAAGGATGGTTGCTCTAGAATGTGTTGTCCTTTGAAACCACATGATGCATTCAGAGAATTAAATTTTCAACAAGTCATTTACTGATAGCCTCTCTGTAAGCACAGCCCCTCCATCTTAAGTTTCTGTGGTTCCAGAGACATTTATAGGACAGGGCGATGTTATGGAATAATGTCACAAGGGAGAAACTCTTGTCTTTCTCTGCCAATATTTGTTCCCAGCAAACAAGGTCATGTTTAGATTAAATAAATAACATTTCTCTTTCCCCATCCTTATGTTCTATTCCTCACAGATTACATTTCTCCTTCCTCAAAAGATTAATCTGATGATCCAAAACTCATTGCTTCACCATTCATTCAGCAGTACCTCTAAATGAAGATGCTACAGGTCAACTTTGAGATTTGGACAAGTCTCTGTTTTATTTTTAATTTTTTAAAGAAAAGATAGATCTTTATCATTACGAATAAAACATCCTTTTCAAGGGGGATGTGTTTACTAAGCTTTTTTAACAAGGTTGCGTGAATTCACACAGAGATAACATCAGTTGCATCTTGTTTTGTGGTTGCAGGCACACTTTTTCATTTACAGCTTGTCCTTGTCATTATTACTTTGTTCACAATTTGAAATTGGTATCTCTTTGAGAAGACTTTACAATAAGACTGGTTTTAGGCTATAGCTGGTTTGAAAGAATCTTTATCATGCTAATCCTGCTGCAGTATTGATGTTGTGAGATACTTCACTAAAACTAAAACCACGGTGACAAAAGAAACCTTAGGTTGCTTGCATCATAACAAAAGTTGTCTCCCTTCATCAGTTGTTTTTTTTTTTAAAAAAAAGATCATGGCATCTGATGCCATCACTTCCTGGAAAATAGAAGGGAAAGAAATGGAAGCAGTGACAGATTTTATATTCTTGGACTGCTGCCATGAAATTAAAAGATGCTTACTCCTTGGGAGGAAAGCTGTGGCAAACCTAGACAGCATATTAAAAAGCAAAGACATCACCTTGCTAACAAAAGTCCATATAGTCAAACCTGTGGTTTTCCCAGTAGTAATGTATGGCTGTGAGAGTTGGGCCATAAGGAAGGCTGAGGAGCACCAAAGAGAGTGTTGGAGAAGACTCTTGATGGTCCCTTGGACTGCAAGGAGGTCAAATAAGTCCATCCTAAAGGAACTCAATCTTGACTTTTTCTTTGGAAGGACAGATATTGAAGCTGAAGCTCAAATAATTTGACTCATTGGAAAACACTCTGATATGGGGAAAGATGCTAGGCCTGGCATATATGGACAAACAAAACAAAACTTAAAGCTCTGACTTTTTGTTGCCATTTAGGGGCCTTCAGGACCTTTGTAGCCTGCACATAAAAGGTCTAGACCCGGGGTCAAGACTCACAGGCTAGTTCTCACATGTTCATTAGAACATTGAGACAAGGATAAAATCTAAACACAATGGCAGTATTAAAAAGTATAGAAACTTCCAATTCCCAGTTGAATGAAATTTTTCCATGATGCTATCTTCTGGACCAGCTCCAAAGTCAGTTAGATGCCATTCAGTGGCCCATTCATAGGGTTCTTCCTCATAGCAGCTTAAACTTGCTATCTCCCAGGCAGACACCAACAAGCAATGAAGTCAGCTTACAAAATTCCTATCCAGATTTCAAGTCATTTTTTTCAGATTTGGCAATGTTGCTAGCTAGATGTCTTGTATAGATAGAGGTTAACGCAACCTCCAATAATGGGATCCTCTTGCTTATTTACCTCTTCCCACCTATACCGGACAATTAAGCATCAGTCATTTTCATTTCTATGGGTGGGACATGGAGATCACAGGACCCATTGACAGATCCCCCTTCCCTGCAATGATTCCTTTTCCTACTTAACACCTTCCTATCTGGCACATTTACAGAAGGAAGGAAAGGAAAACAGATCATAGCTTTACCATTATTTTTGTTAGTTGGGCTAAAAGGGGGCATTGGTGGAGATAGAAGTGGTAAGAAAATAAAAACAAGAAGAATAATTTCACCATTCACAGTTTTTTACACTTTGAATGTGTAAAAAGCAAAGCAAAAGAAGCACATCAGTACAACTAGTGATATTGAGGATGATATCATGTATAGGTAGTCTTTGATTTATGACCACAATTGAGCCCAAAATTTCTGTTGTTAAGTGAGACATTTGTTAAGTGAGTTTTGCCCCATTTTCTTGCCACAGTTGTTAGGTGAATCACTCCAGCTGAGTATTTTTGAAGCGACCTGGAAAGCATAGTTTGGCAACTCCTTATGGGTGTATTTTTCCTAAAAACTGGATTCTTCTGGGACCATTTTTGAGCTGTGATGCTTTTTTTTTTATCATGGTAACCATCCTTTTATTCTGTGCAATACTTGAAAGGGCTACTCCAGTTCAAGCATGATGTTGAAGACACAGATGGTTATAGAAGCCACGCTGAGAAAGGGGCAATAAGATGGTGTTAGCATAGCCTGGCATGACAGGGTGATAGATCCACTTCAGTCATCAATCGTAGCTCATGAGTGGCTCTTACTGAATTAGTGCATCATTCACAAGTGGCATGTTCTCTAAGCAGAACATCATACAAATGTCCTCTGTTTTCATCTCATACAATTGTATGTGTTTGTGTATTTATGTGAAAAGAACCAGAGTACAATTGCAGCCTGTTACGACTGAAATTTGAATGGCTGCTTAAGCTATAATTCTAATTTATTTTTTTCTGAATTTTATTAAACTAAATTTATTAGAATAGCTTGTAACTGCTCCTTGGCATTTACCTTCTTTGTCAGACAATAGGTTCTCCTTGTCTGACCTTGACCTATAACTAGACCTTGACATTTAGTCATACTGTGGTTTGTGGTAGCAATAACCGCAAAACAAAATCTTCCCAGTGGCTTCCAGCCAGAGTATTACTCACTAGCTAATGGTTGGAATGGACTGATAAAAGATATGGGTGGGGGAGAGCCACACATCTTGTATTTGTTAATGTGAAAAAAGTAAGAATAAACTGATAAAACTACACACTGGAGCCACTATTGGCATAAATTGCCCTAAATACATTTACATTTTCACTTTACATACACATACGTTCATATATTTTATATCTTTTAGCTTTCCACATTTTGGGGGATTTTTGTTTTTATTCTTGATGCATCCTTTATGCTTTTTTTAAGGATTCCCCCTTCTTTATGCTGGTCTCTGACTGCAATAAAAATCTAATTTGATTCACACATAAATACACTTATGATATTATGAAATAGTTAATGCTAAGATGAAAATCGCATTCCTATTGTAGATTGTTAAGCAAGACAATGTATTTGCTTTATTACAACAGCCTTGCTGTTACATTGCTCCTTAAACAGGAGGCCATATTCTTTTTAAAAAAGACATTTTTCCTTGTATGTATTTTACATTAAAAACTAAATATACTTGCATGTGTTTATAGATGTGTGCAGTGCTTTTTTTGTAAAAGAAAAAGGTGCCGGAACTCACACATGTCATACAACCCACCTTGTCTAAAAGGTGCCGGAACTCTGTTCTGAGCGTTCTATGACAAAAAAAAGCCCTGGATGTGTGGAGGTTTCTGATTAAAACTTCAGTGTATAAACATTTGTCATTAAAATATAGCCACCTGTAAAACATGGAAAGAGGAAAAAGAAAAACTATAGGTGAAGTTGCAGTATTGTAATATGAAAATAATCAATATTATTTTGAAGGGCAAGGTAGTTATAGATATATGTTTCGCTGAACATACAAGAGCCTGAAAATGGTTGCATCATATTTACTTGCATGTTTAGCAAATCCTTGAAACTTGTGGGATTTTCCTGCTGCAAAAGCCATGCTAGAACCAAACAAACCATATTCTGAACAGGAAGTTAATGTACAGCTTTAAAGAGTCTTTTCTGTTAGGATAGAACTGAATTTTAATTGAAGGTTTTATTGTGTGACATGCTGTCTTAAAAACTACTGCTTATAGAATTCATTGGCCACAGCTAGAAAGACAGGCTGGAAAAGAAAAAAGTAAGATAATAATCAGGACTACTGAAGAACTTTGCTAGATGGTAGGCCCAGAACTATGAAGTGCAAGCTGCTCTGTGATTTCCTGGTGGGTCCTGAGACATCACTGACGTTCCTTTGGAGGACAATCATCTCAATTGGGAGGAAGCTCATGCGCAGATTTAGTATAGATTCTCTAAATGAATACAAAGGGTTAGGTCTGGCCCACCCTGAATGCCTTAGAGTCTTCTCTAGTAGTTCCCATGTGAAAGCTGCCAATCTGGGGAGATTCCTGTGTAACAGACAGATAACAATAAAGTAGTCAGTTTGAACTTTACATGTGCAAATCTGGTTGTTCATGCCTGACACATTCAGTGTCATACCACTGAAAAAAGATAATAACGTGTTTCTCCAAAAATAAGACCCAGTCTTATTTTTCTTTTGCCTCCAAAAGAGGCACCAGTTCTTATTTTTTTTGGGGGGGTGTCTTTTCCACTCACCTTGAGGTGGCAGCACTGACTGTCCCACCCATCCAGCCCACTTCTTCTGCAGCCGAAGGAGCAGTTTCATTCTGCAGCTGAGAATGGAGCTCCAGCCTATAATTCACAGTCAGAGACCTTCTGGAAAGACCTCTGCAGCTGAGAAACGAGCTACGGATTGAATCCATAGCTTGGTTCTTGGCTGCAGAGTCCTTCCGGAAAGGTGTCTGACTGTGAAATGCAGGTTGGAGCGCCATTCTCAGTTGCAGAATGAAGTTGATCCTTTGGCTACAGAAGAAGTGGGCCAGCGAGGCAAGTGTCAATCCATGGGAGGCCTGGCTGCAATGGTAAGCTCCTCACACCCCACCCCCACCCTTGCTTGATTTTTAGGCATGTGCCTCACCCCAAAACCAGGGCTTATTTTGGGGGTAGGGCTTATATTAGACTCATCCTCCAAAATCAAGCTAGGGCTTATTTTTGGAGTAGGTCTTACTTTTGGGGAAACAAGATAGACATTTTCCTCCAGATTTATTTTTGGGGGCTTTGAAAAACAGTAGGATTTTAAAACCTACTGAAATAGAGAATATTTACAAAAGTGTGTGATAGAGGTTAAACAAATTTCTCTCTCTCTCTCTCTCTCTCTCTCTCTCTCTCTCTCTTTACAGCCTTAATTTGGGAGTATGTCTTCTGTTTTCAAAATTTCAAAGTGCTGGATAAACAGTTACATTTGGCTTACCATCACAAAGGTTAATATTTTCCCACCGATTAATAACAATGCTAATTTTAAATATATTTTAGATGTGTCTTTCAAGTATTGGCAGAATGATTAAAAGACAGATTATTTGAGAATATTAAAAAGACATTGATTAAACATTTTGAAACTTCTTCATACGATACGAAAGTTGTTGTTGGGCATTTTCTTTACCTATTATGCAAATATGTTAATTCATTAATAATTTAAAAATGGTAATACATTAATAATTAGGATCCCCATTAGAAATCTGACCTTTAATTGAATTCTATAGAAAGGAGAGCATGAAAAATGAGCCTCATGATTTATGTTAAGAATAAAGGTTAAAAAGCATTTTCCTAGTAGATCTGATTTTGCTTTTGCTACTATTACTGTCCCTCTAGATTTGATTTTTTTTTAGATTTTATTTTCTCTCTCCAAATCAAAATTTTACTCATGTTATTTATATGAAATGTAAAGCAATAATGCTTTAAGATGCGATTTCACTGTAATTTCATTCAGTGATTATTATGGAGACATTATTTATTGTTTCCTTTTACTTATTGTCTACTTATTGCAATTAGGTTTAAATAAAAAAAATGACTGTGAATTTTAGATCTGTTTTTATATTTTGTAACCTGCTTCAAACAATTCAGTTTAACAGAAGAGAAGGGAAAATACATTTAATGCATAAATAATCAGTCACCAAGCTTTTTAGTGGAAGGTTCTCATCAGAGGAGAAAACTTCCCATTTATTCCAAAGTTTTTTTAAAATCTAAGTACAAATTCCTAATACTATGCACAAATTCTTGGGCATTTTGGGCTTTCTCAAACTTCTTCCCCCCAAAAAATTAGCATTAGCATAGATAATAATGTAGAAACATTACCTATTATTATCAGTTGACTGTTCTTCCATGTCTGCAGTCTTTTGTGCTTCCTGATGGTGCCAGTGTGCCCTTGCCAGGCTACCTGTTCCTCCTCACTTTATTTTTTAAAGACAATGTAAAATAACAACAACAACAATGGATTGTTCATGGTTCAGAGCAACACTCTAACCTCAAGCGAATTTTTAGTGTAAAGACAGAAGATGGAGTTGATTCAGAACATTACTCTGCTCTCTTCCTCCAGTGTGAAGGAAGTTAAATGACCAAGAAAGGGTTGAAATGAAGGGTCCTTGGTGCTCTCTGAGCTTGGTTGTTGACTGGCACTGATGATGTTACCTAGTTTGGGTAATGAAACTCTTCAAGAAACAACCAAGCTCAGAGAGAACCGTCAACTTAAATGAATAATATCCCTGCTCTAGTTCTTAAACAGAAATAGCTTTCCTGGTCATGGAAAACGCAGTCTTAATCCATCATTTTCTAACATTTCTGAATTTATAGCATGGGCATAAATATTCTGCAGAATACTGTAGAAATATGACTCTATTTTTCATATACATTTATATTTATTGAAGAAGTCAATGGCATTTAAGTTGTATGCTTAAATATTAAAAACAATATAACTTCAAACCATGAATATTATAAAGACACAAATTATTTTCAAATGTTGAATTTTACAGCACTAGTGATAATTTATGAAATATAGTGTAATCCAGTATATGTTTGCATGAAATTAAATCTCACTAAATTTAATAAATTAATTTATTCCCATGTAAGTAAATCTATAAATAAATCTCACTGTGGGATTTCTAAGTAAAAAAATCAAATCATTGCACTGTCATTTTTTTCAGGTGGATTCATATTTTCTTCTTGTAGTCCACAAAGTTAGTTACTGCTTTACAGCGTTTCAGTAATAGCTATTAGACTGAACATTATCACTACATTATATGGTGTTCTTCACCCATTCCAATATTTCAGTATAATCATTCTTTTACTACTTGTAGTTTACAAATCTCAATCCAATTTTATCATTCTCTAAAATTTGTTTAGTCGCTTAGCAATACCACCTGTGGTGTAGCTGTTAATTCATTTCCCGTAATTCTTTTAAGGCTGTTCAATCAGTAATGTTGTATCCTTTTAACATTATACCAGATGCATTAAAAAGACTGGTTTTATAGTCTGGAACATCTCCTTTTTCCTATTTCAGGATGCATGCATATGAATGTGCATTCCTCCATATATACACAGACACATATAAAATGGATGTCTAGCCATTTCCATCTGAACTAATATACTGGCTTTATGCCTATAGCAAACACTTTCTCTTGTACAAACAGGGGTCTCCAATTTTCTCTTAACCAATTGCTATTTAAAGAAAACAGTCAAGAGCATTTCTATACCCACACAAGCTGTAAAGGAGTATGCTGGAGTTTGGCCTGTTTATTTGAATGTACTGGCTGCTACAGAAAAGATACTTTTGTTTGTTCTCTAATCCATATGTAGCTCTTTCTATCTTGTCTTAGAGAAGACATTAGAGAACAAACTAAAGTATACAATATCATCAAGAGAGTAAAAGAATTGGAATGGAAATAGCAAGAAGAACTGATGGCAAGTGGACTAAGGCAGTCATAGAATGGATCCCACTTGATAAAAAGCATCCATGAAAGAGACCTAAAACAAGATAGATTGATGACTTCAGCAAGTATTATGGGCCCAATTGGCAAAAGAAAGCTTAGGACTGTACTGGTTGGAAATATGCAGAAGAGGCCTTCATCCTGCAGTGGATAGACAATGGCTAGAATGATGATGATTGATGATGATGATGATGATGATGATGATGATGATACAAAAAACACACACACAGAGAGAGAGACTTTGCTGTTTGCCTTGATTTAAATATATTAGTACTATTAAGAAGTACCATAGTATTTATCTTTTCTTCATGAGAAAGGGCTGTCATAATGCACCAATCACTGCAAGTCATAAAACCAGTTTCATTACTCTTTATCCTTTCCAAGTTAGTTTTAATCTCAGTTCACTAGAAAAGGGATTCCTTTAGATGAAGCTGTCTTCCACTAGATTCAAATAGTTGTATCTTTTAATAAATTATTGGTAGATAATTTTAAATCTCAGTTCCAAATATGAATTGATGTGGACAGTTCTTTATATTACTCAAAGGAATTTGTGGGATGGTCTTTTTTTTTTTTTTTGAGTGAGAGAGAGTGACAAAGAACCAAGGAGGAAAAAAGACTATAGTGGAAAACCTACTGTGAGTGCCAGCACCTTGGAGAGTGCTAGGAAGAAGCCGAGAAAATTTTCAGCAAATGGGATGCTACCAACAACCTCATTATCAGATACAAATGATGAAGTTACTGGTGAGATGGTGCATAACTTTCCCACTTCACTACAGCGCAAGACAGGTAGTTATAGCTAGAGAAATTATTTTGTTGTAGGATGCATAACAGAGTGAGCGCCTGTTACTCGTCCCAGCTTCTGCCAACCTACAGTAGCAGTTCGAAAGCACGTAAAAATGCAAGTAGAAAAATAGGGACCACTATGGTGGGAAGGTAACAGCGTTCTGTACGCCTTTGGCGTCTAGTCATGCCAGCCACATGACCACGGAGACGTCCTCGGACAAGCGCTGGCTCTTTGGCTTTGAAACAGAGATGAGCACCGGCCCCTAGAGTCAGAAACGACTAGCATGCATGTGCGGGGGAACCTTTACCTTTTTATATACAGCCAGGTTTAGGTTTTATCTACCTTGTATAACTTTATCCAATTGTCAAATATGGCTGTCAAGCTCGATAACTTGATGCAAAATTGATACCTTTGAATGTCTGAGAATATATTTTACTGCAACAAAGGGGAAAAAAATCATTCAATACTAAAGGAAGTAAAAGCAGATTGCTGGATGCACTAATAGTGAAGCTGATGTTTAAATAAGTTGGACACATGAGAAAAGACAAGTATTATTGCCTTGATGATTGGAAAAATCAAAGACTATTGAAAAAGAAGTCAACATAAGGTAAGGTAGAAATAGGTAAGTGTGAACTCCATCCTCGTTGACCTCTTAACTTGTTGATTGAAAAAAATTATGTTTATGAGAAAATCTTCAGTTTATGTTTTACACCACAACCATCTCATAATTATAGGTTACAATTTATTGTAATTGTTGTTGCAAGCCTAAAGGCAATATTTGCACACCACAGTATTCCAGATGAGATAATTGTCAATCAAGTACCATTTGTTTTCCAGTAAAACAATGATGTAATTTGCTTTTGATTTGGGAATTAGTGTAATGCACTCAACCCTGAGTTATTTCCAGTCTAAATGGGCATGTTAAAAACTATGAGGCATGTGCTTCAGAAAGCTTCGCAAGATGGTATAGATATACAGATATCATTTCTGAATCTGTAGAAAGCACGTATTATGGAGATTAAACAACAAAACACTATTTTCTTCCATGTATAGATGATGCAGATCTAGACTAAGTACATTGAACCTGAAAATGGTCAGTGGGAACTGGAAGATATGGGGTAAGCATACCAGTATGATGAATTGGACCACTAAAAATGGATCACCTTTTGCTCTCCTAATAAAACATTGTATTCCCCACACACACAAAGTATAGGCTTGAGGTTCTGATTTTAGTGAAAAGCTTTGTAATCTGGAGTTGTTTTAATGTCCACTTTTAAGCAGGCTTCATAAAAATTAGGCATGGGGCTTATAACTGACACTTTGATGGCTTAGACGGAGAGCAACAGGTAAAGATCGGCTTACAAGAGGACAGTTGCCTGTGTATTTGGGTGGATGGCAACATTTCAAAAAAATATTTTTTCTTGTAATATAGTCTGTTCTATTCCACCTGTGGTCCTTTTAAATAAGAAATGCAAATTGCTCCTCCACTGGTCATCTGTGGTAAGAAGTAATTGCCAAGCAAAAGGGTGGTAAATAGCACAAGGCTATTCCAGATGCCTACATAAATGTAGCAATGATGAAATACTTCATGTGCATGATAGCATATAAAGAAAAAACTTCCTTTAGAAAGAAAGTAGTACAGTTAAGTCAGCTACATTTCCAGGAATGATTTAAGGCTAGGAGCATGTGTTGCTTTGTGAAGACAGAAATGAAAAGCACTGGAGCCATTTGCTTTATGAAATACTTCGATGTTATGCAAAAACAGTTTGGAGGTCATGTGGATTGAGCAAATGTTTTATCAGCTATATATTTCTATTTGGTTAAGACAAACCTGAACAAAAGCTGGAAGAGAAGGACATCTAGTGATCATAAATATGTTTGCTCTTAAATGATCACAAAGCACTTTGACTTGGAAAAAGTAGCATTCTCATGCATTTTGTTTCCCCCTCACGCTCATTACTTGCATCCCGTGAAAAGAGAGGTGTAAGACATTCACTGAAGGAAACGAATCACATTCCCTCCTTCCCCATGGAGAAGATCTGTAGTGAATGTGAATCTCTTCTGTTATATTGTTTGGAACAGAAGAGATTCAGATTTACTACGGATGTCTATGGAGATTTTCAATCATCCAGGTCATGGTTGTCCCAAAGGTGCTTTCCTGTTGTTGTTGTTGTTTTTCCCCTTTGAAAATGTTTCACTTCTTAGCCAAGAAGCTTTTTCAGAATTGAACATCAGAACTTCAGAACTGAAGAAGCTTCTTGGATGAGAAGCGAAATGTTTTTAAAAGGAAAAAACACGCACACACAAGAAAGACCAGTTGCGTTCTGGAAAAAGCATCTTTGGGACATTCACTATGGGGTGTGAGGAGGTGCTGGAGAGGGGAGGACTTGCCCAGATGAACTTTAGATCTTCACAGAAACTTTTTCCCAATTTATCCTACATTTCCAGGATCATCCACATCATGATCTTTTGAATATTTCAGGGCAACAGGTAATATAAAATATATATTATACTTTTTTCATTTAAATATATCATATATTAAAGGAAACTGTGATGAAACTTGGGTTTTTTTGGAAGGGGAAGTAGTCATATATCCTGCATATATTTCAGAAAATGCATACAACATCCACATAATAGCATTTATCTTTATCCAGTGTCTATAGTTTTATTCTTTAATAAATCACTGAGTAACACTCCAACATTAAATTGTATATAAATACACCAGTGCCCTTTAACATCAAAATCCCTATTTCCCATATATGTTTCTACTATATAGTTCTGCTTTGCTACTATCTTACCTTAATAAATAGTTTTAATAAAGCTGTGGGAGAATAAGAGTTAAAAAGAGACTTGGCAAGACCTGCTTTACTGTGCTACTACAGAACTACTGTACTGTGTAAAGATCTGGTGGATGCAATAAAGGGATGGGATAGAAAGTAATCTATCCTTAGGCCCCAGAAGTACCAGGTAATTAGAAGGGCATATGATGATTGGTGTGCAGTTGTCATGATGGTATAAGCTACTGCCATGCAGAAAAATGATACTGTATTTTTTCTATCAATCTCATTCAGTTTGATGAAAGAGAATTTGATTTTGCAGTATCTTTCAAAGGGAAAATGTTTGCTAACTGTAGCCATAAGGTTTTATTATTCTTATTAAGTTAGGAGATGAATACTGTGAATGCCTACTCTTTCATCATACAGTCATCTCTTTAACACTTTCTCATGCTTCCCAAGGGAAGGTAAGCAAGTTGGACCTTGTCAGACTAAGCAATAAAGGAATCCTGGAAAGCTTTAGAAAAATGAGAGGCAGTAAAACAGGAGAGAAACTCTCATACCAGTAGCATCAACAAACTTAAAAATGCAGTTAAGAGAAATTCAAAAAAACTATACAAGTTTCTGAAAGTAAGGCATAAAAAGAGTTGCTACTGCCCGCAATTATTTCTGTTTTGTTCTGTTCATTCTTTTGCTGTAAAATAAATCTATTACAAGCCCTCATACTATTCTTCATGGGGGCGGGGGCGGGGGGAGAGAAACAATTAGTAATTATAATCCTCTCTTCTCCTTCACAATAAGTAAAAAAAACACAAATTAACAAAAAAACATATTGCGGCTTAGCAATATTTGGGAAAGGTGCCATATTAAAACTGCCTGGAAAAAGCTTTTAGAAACACACTTTAAATAGCAAAGCAGTTGACATTTAAAAAGAAGATGTTCAAATGTTCCATATGACCTATTTAGCTACATTAATCATCTGAATGATATCAGACAGAACCCTAGAATTTGGGCTGAAATACCACCACTGATAAATTATTGCTACAGCATTGTGATAAATTACGATTTATTGTAACTGGCAAAACATTCTTACAGTTTTTCTGCTGAAATGTCCCATGATGTCAGAAACAGGCTGCATATTAAGTTATGCCTTAAATAAATTCTGCTTGCTGTTGGGCCATATTACAAAAGAATTGACCTTAGCCATACATATTATTGAAATAAAATTCCAATTTCTCTCACATTGACAATTGTCTAGCGTGTGATGGAAAGTTCTATAGAAAAGCTATAGCTTTCCCCTGTGGCTATTGCTGAACAAAATTGATCATGACACTCTCTGATTATTAGTCAAGCTTCTTAATTTTAATATTTCCCCCTCCTGACAGATTTATTTCTTCCTGGACCAAATAAAAAAAAATCTTCATCTTAGAAGAAAAGATAGTTTCCTTCCTTCCTTGGTCTGCAAATTACCAGGTGCCAAGTTTTGAACATGAAGCAATTGAAGACCCTTGAGAGGGACCCTTAAGAACTATAAAGGTGGGGAATTGTGATCTAGTGGTTTAGGCAATTTCATTGTAGCAGCTAGGCTCTGGGGGGTGGGGGAAATGAGAAATGGGTTTTCTATTACTAAATATAATGAATTTCCTTTCTCTCCTGTCACAAATTGTCAAACATCATTAAAGAAATGAAAGGTGTGATGCATACATATAGAAATTCTTAGCTTGACTATATGTATTTAAAGTGGGCAATGAATAAAAGTATTGATTGGGCTATTCAAAAGTATATGGTTTAAAATGTTTTTTCTTCTATGGCCTTTCCAACTTTACAGCATTGCTTTGAAAGCACTGCTGAATTGCATAGTTAGTTAGCTAAATTATTCTTTACACATATAGGTTTTCAGTTATTTATGTATATAAATGTTCCGTTCTTTTAATATTGGCCCAATGTTCAAAGCAGCTGAAAACATAAAATTGATAACAAAATGATTTTCCAACAAAGATTTTTTTAGAAGACAGTGCCAGATACAATTATAAAAAATATTTGATATACACTGTAAAAAACGAAGGAACAAGGGAAAGCAAATTATCTATGGCGAGACAATAGCTTACTAAAAATGGGAGGACATCAGCTATTGGTAATATACAGTTATCAGCAGAGAAAATATTAATCTGGCCTCCCCAGATATGGAGTTCAGAGTTGAGCTGCAGCCACTGAGAAAGATTGCTATCTTGTCCCAAGTAAATGTGTCTCGATCACAAATGAAATAAGAAAATTGTCTCTCCATCAGATCCTAAGAAAATTGGAAAGCTGATATGGGAGGAGATGATTCCAGAAGTATCTTATAATTCTTTAAGGATTTAAAGATTTACATCAATGCTTTGATTTACTCCCCAAAAGACACAGGCTTGTGAACATCCATCAACAGTCTCATAATTGTATTCTGGACCAGTAGCAGATTCCAGAGACTCTTCAAAAATAGCTCCAAGAAGATAATCCATTCTAGATGCAATGGTCCAATCTGGAAAGTCATGCCTGACCTGGATAGGAACAGATTTGCTTAATAGTTTACTTAGGCTTTCACAAAGCCTTGGAGAGATGCTTCACTCTGATGAAGTTCTGAAGGAACCTTTCCCTTGATGCTGCTTTACAAAGAAAAAAGTCCCCTTCATTTCTAAAGACAAAGTTAAGTGACTGAGTTGTTTTGCTTCAATCTCTTTTGATAGTACTTTTGGCCTTCTCCTGTGGTACTATGGTAGAAGGCTAAAAAAACCAAATTAGACCACTCTACTGCAAACTGTGGGCAATGCCTAAGAATTAGAGGCAGTTGACTTGCCATCAACAATGTATTCTGGTATGTGGGTGAGATATTCTTTTTTTTTTTGTTCTTGTTGTAATATATTTTATTGATTTTTTTAAAAACATAAATCACTTAATAATTGGTGAACAGTATGTTGTCTGGGTTACATTTCTAAAACAATCACTAACAATTGATTTCTATAATCCATAATCCACATAATAGTTTTAGTTGATTTCCTATTTTCCCAAAATATTCTCTTTTGCAAACATTGAGTTAATACAATTCTTATTGTTTTGATAGATAACAAATATATATATATATATATATATATATATATATATATATATATATATATATATATATATATATATATATATATATATATATATATATATATATATTCCCAATGGTCCTAAAAATAATAATCACATCAATATAATATTTTTTCTATCATTCTGGTTGCCTTATCATAGATCCTGTTAGAGTCCTTATTTTAATTTGTTTCTCCCACCAAATTCTAGATATTCTTACTGGTTAAGATTTTCTCAAAAATAATTACATTTAAGAATTTAACTCTATTTTTCCATATGAACCATCTCACACTTTTACATTTCTTAAGGAATAGATAAAACAGTAGGGGAAAAAAAGAAAGAAAAGCAAGAGTAAAGAAACATAAAAAATATATACTACTTAAAATATATATCCCTCCTAAGCAAATATGTATTTATTTCCTAAATTTCTTATTCTTTTTAACCATAATTAAAAATATGTTTAATCTTTGCATTTAATACTTCTAGTCATCTAGCCCTATAACTCTTATTCAAAACATTTTTATCCATTATAATTTTCTTAAATTCAATCACATTTAAATATCTAAAACATTTCCTTTATATGTCATTTCAACTTTTTTATATTACTCATATCAAGAAAGAGAAGAAAAAAAGGAAAAAGCATACTATATTATATTTAGGGAATTCATCCCTCTTAGAGTGACATATATATTCCAAAACTTTTCTATTTCTTTAACCATATTCAAACAAATGTTTCTTTTTTAAGTATTCTCTCTGGTTAGTCCCATCATCTATTTTCTTAGTTTCCACTTTAGTCTTTTTCTTTTGCCCGGTGTCTTTCTTAATCAATATATTTTGCTGAATCAAAAGGTTTTTCCGTATGTTCGTAAATGTTGCTGTAGATATAAAAAGTAAATCAGGAGAAGTGTCTTTGTATGAGACTTCTGCCTTTCCATGTTTGTTGAAAATCTTTTTATTTCTCTCCGCTTCTCTTATCATTTCCTTTCTCTCCAATGTTAAGTCTCTATTCTCAATTCTATACCCATTTATCAGTTTTATCTGCTCCTTCTCTGTTGTTGTTTTCTGGGGAATTTTTTGTTGTAGAGTTAACTTGGAAATAGATTGATTTATATTTTCAAAGTTGTTTTGGATTTCTTTGTGGTTTAAAGTCATTGTTGTTTAAATTACTTGCAGTATACTATATATCTCCTCCTGTGACGTATTTATGCTTTCTTGATATCTTCTTTCTACATGTCTCTGATCCATGATAGCCAAGAATTTGAGTTTTTCTCTTCCTTTCTTTTCTCTGCAAATAGCTTTAGAATCCCAATTAGATAGATATTTGTAATCCAAATAGTTCAAAAAAGATATTTTTTTCTGAAATTTATAATTCTCTCTTTGTCTACAGCCCAGATTATTGTCTTTTTTGTCACAGCTGTTCTTTGTTGTTAAAGCTTTGAAGATCACAAATACAGATTAGCTTTTCCCAGATTTTGCCAAGTCTTATATTAAAGCCATAGCTGTCATAGTCTTCATTTGCCATTAGATGTCAGCAACTATTTGTTTTTCAATTTCCAAAATGAACAATTATTTTTAGAATGAGAGTCTTAACCATTCAAACAATTTTAGATATCCAAATTTAAGTTTTAAGTTTCAGGTTTTATATATATATATATATATATATTTATCCCATTTATATCTTGCCCTTCTCCGAAGACTCAGGGCGGCTTACAATCTAAGAAGCACAAATCAATGTGCTTAGCAATAGCCTTCATTCTATGTATATGCCTGCTTATTAGGGCTTTCAGCCCCCCCCAGCGGCATTTTTTACAAAGTCAGCTTATTGCCCCCAACAATCTGGGTCCTCATTTTACCTACCTCGGAAGGATGGAAGGCTGAGTCAACCTTGAGCCTAGTGGGACTCGAACCTGCACTAAATGCAGGCAGCTGGTGTTACTTAAGGAGGCATTAGCCCACTGCTCCACCAAGGCTCTTCTATTTTTATTTCACTTCCATATATTTTGATCCTCCATAAAAAGATTAATTCACCACTTCCCTTAGTATAAGGGTGGCGTGGAAATCCCCCTCCTTCCCTTTTGGAGTATTTTGCTTTTGGGGGATCTTTTCCAGGAAATTAAATGTAAAAGGGAAAAGAGAAGATCGAATTCCTAGGTGAGATATTCTTTAGACAGCCATATTGTTCCCACTGAAGCTATAGGTCCTAGATTACTTCTGCCTATTGTGAGTACAGTATTGAAATCCCATTTAACTACAAAGCATGGGAAATTCAACACTCTAAGACAATGTTTCTCAACCTTGGTAAGTTTAAAACGTGGAGACTTCAAATTCCAGGATTCTCCAGGCAGCATGGCTAGTTAGGGAATTCTGAAAGTTGAAGGCCACACATCTTAAAGTTGGTATAAGACCTTTCTTGATAGCTCTGAAAAGATGGTTGAGCAAGAAGAGGGATAGTATGTGGAGAGAATCCCTATGTAATCCCACAACAAGCACTCTAAACTAGCATACTCATAGTATTATGCCCTCCGGTTTAACTGATTTCTTCTATGTTATAACAAATACTATATGGCAAACTTAGAACTGGGTGACAGTTCCATGGTGATTTTTTGGGTGGAAATACATTTCCATAAAAGTAATACCATTTCCCATTGAAGGAACAGTAGTATATCCCAAAAACAGCATGATTAACTCAAGGCTTCCTATGAAATTCATAATCCTCACCATACCTAAAGCATATTTGTGTTCCTTTTTTTTCTTGGATCAAATATTTATTCAAATTACTTTTTTTGGAATTTCAGAATTACAAAACTATCTACTTGTAATTTTGGTTTTGTTTGCACAACTGTTTTAACTCACTAATCTTACAATGTAACTCTATAGGTCAGTGGCCCCCAACCTCTTGGGTGCCTGGGACTGCTTCCATGGAGGGTAGTTTTTCTGTGGACCGGGAGGGTATTCCTGGATCCCATAGATGGGACTTTGCTAGCTTACATGGCCCAGTTCCTGGCAGGCCATGGGCCAGTGCTGGTCTCAGGGGTTAGAGACCCCTGCTATATGCATTTACTTAAAAATGAGATTCAATGATTTCAGTGAAACTTACTTTCAGGTAAATTTTAGCATGTTGCATGGGGGAAAAAAGAAATAATTACCATTTCCATATTTATTAGTATTTAGTGAAAATACTGTTTGTTCATTTCTGTCCTAATTAAGAAGGATGACATTGGCAGGGGGGGCAAATATTTTAGGAATAGAGGAGCTGCTCATTTTTCAGATAATTTGAAATATCTTCTCTTTATCTGAGACTTGTTATTCAAAAAGAAAAGAAGTCCTTTTTGTCAATGATGTGTACAGAAAATTGGAGAGACTTAATTAGAACCAACACTGAATTTTTTTGTTTTGTTTACTCAAGTGGTTTTCCATTACTACAATTATCTAGACTGTTGATTTGGTTTATTGAATGAATGAATGATTCATTAATATTTCTAAAATTATAGTAACATTATGTAAATAAAGCACATATTATATCTGCATCTAATGCACAAGAAGAAACAGTCCAGCAATTGCTCATCTGAATAGCTATGAAACAAAATTTCCGTAAGCCACTACACCTAATTGCCATAAACAATCCTAAATTTATTAACCTATTGAGAAGTCTACTTCAAGATGGTTGCATAATTCTTAGCTATTAAAGAATGGGAAAACCTATGTATCACAGTGCATAATTAAGAGGAGACCAATAAGGGATGTGACAATAGGGCCACTGAGTATGGCCCTGTTCTCGTGATCATGACATGGTAAACATGTGAAAGAAAACATCCAGGGCAGAAGAACCTCTCTTTCAAGTTTCCTTCGACTTCTCATGCCTCTGTGGATAAAAGTACCCGAGCTCAGTATGGGATGTGTGCATGCGTGCACATGAACACACTTGGCTGCTGGCAGTTCAAGAGGTGATGAGCTGGTGGGGCGTCAAGTTATCCCCATGTTGAGTTAGCTGGTGTGGCTTGCCCATGCTGACCCAGCCATGCCCACCCAGCATGCCGAGTCACTGCCAATGAGTCAGCAGCACCGAACCAGCTGCACCCACTCCTCTGTGCCCACCTGGTCACTCCCATCCAGCAGCATCAACCAAGCCATGTCCACCCATCGCACCCACACATCCACACCGATCTGGCCACTCTGGGTCATTCCATTCCATATTACTTGGGTTCTGAGTAGCAGTAGGACCATTTACTCCATGTAGGTAGTCCTTGACTTACAACCACAACTGAGCCCAAAATTTCTTTTGCTAAGTGAGACAGTTGTTAATTAAATTTTGCTCCACTTTATGACCTTCCTTGCCACAATTGTTAAGTGGATCATTGCAATTATTAAGCTAGCGAGACAATTGTTAAGTGAATCTGGTTTCCCCACTGACATTGCTTGTCAGAAGGTTACAAAAGGTGATCCCATGACTGCAACTGTCATAAATATGAGCCAGTTGCCAAACATCTGAATTTTGATCACATGACCATGGGATGTGCAACAGTCATAAGTATGAAAAATGGTCATAAATTATTTTTTTTCAGTACTGTTGTAACTTCCAACAGGTCATTAGACAAATGATTGTAAGTTGAAGATTGCCTTTACAATCTGTCCTTACAACATGAACCAGCAGAGAGGACATGCTGCAAGTTCCCAACCTTGGAGGGGGGATCAGAAACAAATTTCTTCTTTGATAGCTCCCACCCACTTGAATAGTCTGCTCCCCATTTATATTCAGGACAGCTCTTAAAATGCTATTGTTCAGACTTCCAGTTTGCCATTGTGGTGCTGTGGACGCTGGAAGATGAGCTCCATCTTTCACGTCTGGTTTCATCCCACTGGGGGACCCTGGAAAGGGTCAAAGGTCACCCTGTAAGAGCAACGAGCAAGGAGGGGACCCCCACTTGATTACGGGAGGGCAGCAACCCTTCCATTGGATTTGGGAAATCCCTCCAAACTGACAGAGAAAAGACCGGCCATAGCAATATGGCTCGTCACTAAGCTGCTGACAGTTGAAGTCACAATCACCACCAAGCACCTTTAAAGCAATGCAGATGAAACTGGGTGAGATCTGATCTTCTCTTTAAGACTCTAAGTACTTTTTCCTGTAAAAGCAGCCCAAAGTATTTTTTTTCCCTGTGAGGAGAGAGGGAAGGGAATTTCTACCCCACCCTCTAAGAACAGTGGTGACTAGCTACCCAGGAGAAACAGAGCAACTATAAGAACAATTTTAATCTAATTGGATGTATATGCTTTTGAAACTTGGGGACTAAAAGTGTTCCTATTCTTACTGAAGGCATTTGTTTTTATCTTAAAAAAAAAGAAATAAGACTTGAAAAACTATCATAAAAATTTTGGACTTAAAGAACTTTAAATGGCATTGGTGATATCTTATAGTGAAGTATGGTATTACAATCCGTTATTGTTTAAAAGAGATTTGTCTTGAAGCCCAGACTCCAGAAAAAAACCTCTCTGACCTTGACAGCTACCACCTGTGAAAAATTCAGCTGCAAAGAACGAACTTTTGGGCGGCATATCTGGCTTGTTTAAATTATGAATGTAAACTTTTACTGATTTTCAGAGCTATATGTGGGGAATTGCTTTCCTATTTCTTTACTTGAGAAGGATATCTTATCACATGAGATGATGGAATACCTTGGACAATAAACTCTTACTTCACAAACAATTTCTACTATAAAGACGACCTATAACACATGAAATAGATGTCCCATACCTAGCTATAAAAAACAAAAACAAAAACTATTCTTAATGTTTGATTCTAAAGTCTTCAACTTAACATACTATCAAGAGAATATGGATGAAGATCAGGAAAAAATCCTTTCCATGTTGAAATCAATACACAAAACCATTCTCTCAGCTTATGACAAAATAAGATGCAACATAAAGGAACAAGATGCCAGTTTAAATATACAAAACCAGATCTTGACTACAACCAAAGAACTAACAATGCAGAAAATAACAGGAGAAGTGGAACAACTAAATACTAAGACAGAGGACTCAATTGACCAACAGATCCAGCCAATGGAACAATCTGAAAAGGGAGTGACAACACTGAAAATGGAAAAGACTTTTTATAAAAATCAGAAGAAACGTGAGGAAAAGGAAGAAGAATAGATTGAATGGAAGATCAACCTATCAGGACAATTGTGGGAAATTGGAGTAATAGAGAGGTGATCTAATGAATACAAATGGACTAGTTCTTCCAAAAAAAACTAAAACCAATTGGTCTTTCTTATTCCAAATAATATATATAATAATAGAGGGAGAACTATTTGATGATTCAAAAGCATTGAAATGGAAGGTTAATTGGCAAAGGAAGAAAGCCAGAGTAAGGCTGAAGAAAATAAGGGTTTTGATTTGTTAGAGGGGATTTCATATTTCTAACTAGAGGGTTGAATATGGTGGAAAATAGATAATTTTTGGAAAATAAAGTAACATTATAATTGAATAGGTAAGATGTGTAACAAGACTAATAGACTTTGATATGAAAAGGGAAAAAGGGAGAAGTTGTGATAAGGGAGGTTTTGGTCACCTAATACAAAATATTTGGAAATCAGTTGAAAATAAGAATTCTGTTTGCCCAATATGTGATATTACCAGAAAAGAGAGGGAGTAATTGAGCTTTTAAAAATTAGACCTAAACGGAAAAAAATATGTATATTACTGATTTATTGGTTAACCCAGACAGTACATATATTGGTTTTGATCTATTAGATGGTATACTGTATTATTAATTAGATGGTTTAATATGGTGGAAAATAGATAACTTTTAGAAAACAGAATAAGACTATATTCAAATAGATAAGATGTGTATTCAGAATATTAGATTTTGTTATGAAAAGGGAAAATGGAAGAAGTTGAGATAAGGGAAACTTTGATTACCTAAAGCTTGGAAATTATAAATACCAAATGTTAATTTGAATATTGATGGGAAATTAAAGCTTGGGAAGAAAGCAATAATAGGACATTGATTGTATATAAGGATTGAATGCAAACACAATTAAGATATGTATAAGCTAAAACTATTGATAAATGTAACAAAAATGTTTTTACTTAGTTGATAACAATAAGAACTGTATTAGCCTAACATGAGATAGTAGTAGATATTAAGGGAAAAAGAGAGGAACTATTGATTAACCCAGTCACCACGTTGCTTTTTAAATACTTGATTGTAAAATTAGAAAACTAATAAAATATTATTAAAAAATGCTATTGTAATATCCAAGATCTGGATATGCTGTAAGATGAGTTGTTATAAGAGGGTTTGTGTTAAACTGTAATGTTTTTGTGATGTTGATAATTTATCTGCTGGTTTGATAATAATTGGCTGTTATTCTACTAATATTGTTTTACTGAAAACCACTTAGTGTCTGTGACAGAAGAGTTGTAAATGTAAATACATCTTAACATGCATATCTACAATAATCTGAATAATAGGATTTAAATTCTCTGCTCCAAAAAACAGACCATTGTTTTATTGAAAATATGGTAAATTTGCATGTATATTGAAATGAATAATATTTAATTAGAAAATGCGTAATAAATAAGCTTGAGCCAATTACAATCTTACACATAATTTTTATATAGATTTTATATATATAAATTTTTTGGCTTGTTAACAAAGAATAAAGGGTCATGTAGCCAGCATGACTAGACGCCAAAGGTGCACGGAACGCTGTTACCTTCCCACCATAGTCCTATGGGACGTGGTGGCTCAGTGGGTTAGGACACTGAGCTTGTCGATCAGAAGGTCGGCAGTTTGGCGGGTCAAATCCTGAGTGCCGCGTAACAGAGTGAGCGCCTGTTACTCATCCCAGCTTCTGCCAACCTAGCAGTTCGAAAGCACGTAAAAATGCAAGTAGAAAAATAGGGACCACTATGGTGGGAAGGTAACAGCATTCCGTGCACCTTTGGCATCTAGTCTTGTCGGCCACATGACCACGGAGACATCCTCGGACAAGCGCTGGCTCTTCGGGTTTGAAACGGAGATGAGCACCGGCCCCTAGAGTTGGAAACGACTAGCACACATGTGCGGGGGAATCTTTACCTTTACCTTAGACAATTGAAGCATATGGATATAAAGTCAATTCCCATAACCTCTGGGAAAATAGTAAACAATTGTTTTCACTGAGGAAAATGGGGAGGGGAAAGTTCCTAGATTTCTCTCCTAAATACTTTCCATGCAGCAGTCTATTTTATAAAATTATACTTGCCAGTTTTACACTTGTTTTTACAGATACTTACCCTTGTCTCCCATTAAGCCATAACTGAAATATATTTTTTGAGTTTTGCACCACTCTACACTATGAAATTTGACCACTTTACCACTTCTAGGACATTTATAACAAACTCACTGAAAAACCAAACTGGGATTGATTAAAGACCAGCCACCATTACCTTGTTTTTTCCCATAGTCTGAATTTCTTTCTCATTGTAACTGTGACTACCCTCAGTCAATTCTGTCCCTAATTTACACGCCACCAACAGCTTTCTGATTATATGGCATGAAAATCTCATAGCACCTGAACACCTTCTTTTCCTCAGTTAAAAATAATAATCTCTCAGAGTAAAATGTCTATATATTAGGTTTATGGAATTAAAGAGCTGGAAGAGACCATTTCTGTTCAGTGCAGATGTCTCAGTTACAGCATCTCAGAAGTTCCAAATACTACTGAAATTCTTCTTCTCATGACTTTTAATGGGGTAAAAAGAGCATTACAGGGCAACAATATTTGAACCAAGCTAGTTCAAATATAACTTACAGAATGTGTCCAAAATCCAGGACCCAGGATTCACAAGGAAATGAAATTTGGGGATCTTGTGGCTTCTTCTATATATTGATTGCTGATGCATTGCTTGGCTAATGCTCCAGTTCATTTTCAATGTTCTGTGACAGTTTCCAAGACAGTCTTGCAATACCTTCCCCCCACCCAGTAGCAGCCACATACCTGCCTACTGGGAAGAGAAAGGGAGGGAAAGAAGAAGCAAGAAGGGAGGGGAGGGGAGAGGAGAGGAGAGGGAAGTCAGAAATCAGTCCTGCTCTCACTGCTTTTTTGCCTACCCATGATCTTTCTGTTTCATTGTTTGGGTAAGGAAATATCTCTGAAATAATGACTGAATTGTCTGGAAACTATCTAATGCTTGAATACATTACATACATTGAATCCATCTCATGAGTGGGAGGCCAGCACCTCTAAGGGCTCCCCTGCTTTTACCATTAGGAAATTCTTCTGCCATTTAGACAAAATCTCCTTTCCTGCATTTTATGTCCTGGACAAGAGAGATCAGTTGACATTTTCAGTATTTTTACTGCTAGCACATTTCCAAACTGCTCACAAAAATGATTTTGCAAGGGAGTACAATTGTCTTCACTTCAGTCAGATTGGAAACAATAAATAAACATAGAAAATTACTGTTCCTTCCTACTGCTATGCATTCTGCATCCCTCAACAACAACAAAAAACTGCATAAAGGGAAATTAAAAAAAATAAAACATGCACACAGATTGATCCCCAATGAAGAAAGGAGTTAAATCTACAGAACATTGCCAATTTCACTCCATCCTGCTTTTCCAGAAGAGAAAAATCAGGATCTAGCACAAAAGAAAGTTTATAAGTTTCTTCCAGTGAGTCTGTCCTCAATCCTACAGAATTCTAACATGCCTAACTGAAAACCATATTCATAATATTTCGTTTAAATCACATCTGAGTTGGAAATAAACTAGTGCAGCGGGTAAAAACTGAGGAATATTGTGAACAAGATTATAGAGCTGATAAGGAATGGCACAAACAATTTGGAAAGGTAAGAAAATTTGATTTTCTCAAATTTCCTTCAGTCTTTGCAACACTACCGATTAGGACACTTCTATATAGAATAGATCTACAACTTTTATTGAACTGTGTGTCACATTACATATTTGAAAGAAAGGCTGAGAGTTGAATTCCCTACTACCACCAACACCACCACAGCAAATAGATCTGGGACAAAAAATAAAATTGATTTGATTTGACTTAAATTAAATTTAAAAGCTGCCATCCACTCCATGCAGTATTATTTTGATTATGATTATGAAGCTGCAGATTTGTTTGAGTTGCCATAACTGTTTACCCCAGCAGATGGCAGCATTAATATAGTGTATTTCCACCTAAAAAAATCCCTCTTAATAAATGTCTTTCCTTTTTACACTGACTGCTCTTTGCTATAATAAATAAATAATTTTAGGTCTTTAGTGTGGTATAAAACATTTTTACTCCTATATTATGCCATAGATGGGCATATCTGCATGAATGTTAATAAGAAATGACTGCAGTAAGAATATAAAAATAATCTAATATCATGATCCTTTTTTACTTTAATGAAACAAGAGAAGAGTGCAGAGAAGAGCAATAAAGATGATCCGAGGACTGGAGGCTAAAATTTATAAAGAACAGTTTCTGGAATTGGGTATGTCTACTTTAATGAAGAGAAGAGCGAGGGGTGACATGATAGCAGTATTCCAATATCTCAGGGGCTGCCACAAAGAAGAGGGATTCAAGCTATTCTCCATATCACCTGAAGGCAGGACAAGAAGCAATGGGTGGAAATTAATCAAGGAGAGAAGTAACCTAGAACTAAGAAGGAATTACCTGACAGAACAATTAATCAGTGGAACAACGTGCCTCCAGAAGTGGTGAATGCTCCAACACTGGAAGTTTTTAAGAAGAGACTGGGCAACCATTTGTCTGAAATGCTATAGGGTTTCCTGCCTGAGCAGTGGCTTGAACTAGAAGACCTTTAAGGTCCCTTCCAACTCTGTTATTCTATTCTAAATGTCATAGAGCATGGCTGTCAAACTTGTCACATCATGTGACATGTCGCAACATATCGCGACTTTTTGTGCATTGCCAGAGCTGGGGTGGGCATGACCTCTGCATGATGCAACTGGCCCGTGGGTTGGCAATTTGACACCCGTCATAAAGGGACAGAAAAAATGACATCTAGAAAAAGGGCTAATAAGATGTCAACCTCTTCCAATCAAGTTTGCATTCTCCCAGCTGTCTTTTTCATTTGCAATTAATTGGAGAAATTTTAAATGCACTATGTACAGGTGATCCTTGACTTATGACCACAACTGAGCCCAAAATTTCCATTGCTAAGCAAGACACTTGTTAAGTGAGTCTTGCTCCATTTCATGATCTTTCTTGCTATAGTTAAGTGAATCACTGCACTTGTTAAGTTCAGTGGCGTAGCGTGGGGGGTGCAGGGGGGGCCGGCCGCACCGGGCGCAACATCGGGGGGGGCGTGCTCGACGGTGCCGGGATCCGGCAGGGCGGAGGCACCGGAGCCCCAGCCGGGAAGGGCCTGACGCCCCACGGCGCACCACACACACACACAAACACACAACCACACAGCGTGACTCCTCCTTCGGGCCGCTCCGACCGGAAACTCCATAGGCCACAAGTCGGAGGCGGTCTTCTTTGCCCGGCCTAGAAGGCTCCGGGGAACCAGGCCTGGCTGGAGCTCCTTTAACTTTTGCCAGGCGGCCTCCGCTCCCCCGAGAGGGCATAATCCCTCTCGCCTTCGGGTTGGCTGAAGTTCCGGCTTGTTTCCCGCCTGCCCTCCCCCCCTTCTCTGCCGCCGCCGCCGCAGGCAGCCGCGGTTGGCGCCTATTTACTCCCGCCGTTTGTAAGGACGGCTCCCGCCAGGAGGGCCAGAGGCTGGAATCCGCCTTCGCTCCGGCGCTGGACGGAAGCCTTCTCTCCCTCCTCCCCCCCCGCAAAGGAGAAGGCGGCTCCTGAGCGTGCACAGAGCGCGGCCCTCCTGCAAGCCCAGGGCTCCGCTGCGGAGGCTCTCCCAAGGCGCTCCCGGGGTTGCCAAAGGTGGGGGGGGCGCGGCGGGGCTTGAAAGAGGGTGGATTTCCCGTGGGGGGAGGATCGCTGCAGCGTCTCTCTGGGGGTCCCTGCTCTGGAATGAAAGCTGCGTCGGCAGGTTGCCGATCCAACCGTGCATCGGCGATCGGGACCGCCCCCCCCCCACCGACACACGTCGCCAGCAGCGAGAGTTTCCAGCCAGGCCGGCGAATCTTTGGGGTGAGGTGCCAAAGAGAAGGAGGCGGCTTGGCTTGGATAAGCAGCGTCTGGGCAGAAAATAGGTCAGGCACTGCAGCAAGTATGAACTCTTGGGGTTCAGCCTAAGCAGGCAAAGCTGCAGGGTGGGTTGGTTGGCTTTTCCGGCTTTGGAATAACCTTGGGAAGCTGAGGCATTGTAAGTTGGAAGTCATTGTTTGTCGCCTAACATGTTGGGTCAACCCCACGCCACATGCTAAGCCATAAACCGTGGTTGGTATCCAGGGTTTAGGACAAGATGGAGAAAACTAGCCAATTGTGGGATCATAAATCTTGATGAAGCCCATCATCGCTCCATGTGATGTATGCACTCAATCTACAAACGTAGTCCAAGCCTATTTACATCTGTTGTAAGGTCATTCTCTCGTGGGGTTTATCTTGACATCCATTAAGAGTGGAACAAACATGCCCCATTAACCATTTTCAACACCATGTCCTCTCTTTGTCTCATCCTAAATCACAGCTGAGGCACCTTAAAGTTGCCTTGTTTCAGTTTTAAACTAGCATTTTCCCTCTTCTCCAGAGACCCTTTTTTGCCTTGAACCTAACTCAGGGGTAGGCAACCTTGGCTCTTTTATGACTCATGGACTTCAACTCCCAGAATTCCTGAGCTAGTGGAAGAGACTCGAGTGCTAAAATCCACAGGTTAAGGGGCGCAAATTACTTGCCTTGCCCCGGGTGCTGACAACCCACGCTACGCCACTGGTTAAGTTAGCAATATGATTGTTAAATGAATCTGGCTTCCTCATTGACTTTGCTTATCAGAAGATCACAAAAGGGGATCACATGACCCCAGGACACTGCACTGTCATAAATATAAGTTGCCAAGCTTCTGAAATTTTGATCATGTGACAATGGAGATGCTGCAACGGTCATAAGCAGTGGTGGGATTCAGCCAGTTCACACCACTTTGGCAGAACCAGTAGCTAATTTTTCGTTGGCCAGGCCCAGAATGGACTTCCAGAAGCAGCATCCACACAGAGAACCGAATGTTCACATATCTGAATCCCACCACTGGTCATAAGTGTGAAAAATGGCCATAAATCACTTTTTTCAATACCTTGTAACTTTGAACAGTCACTAAATGAACTGTTGTTAAGTTGAGAACTACCTGTATTGTAATGTCTGTTTTTACTGGTAAATTGTCTTCCTAATGGAATGAAATCCCTTTCAAAAGATCTGCTGGCAATCCAATTTGTCTTCTAAGTTATTTGTAAGAATGAAAAAAGGTATATTTGAAAGAATTGCTCCTAGCTGACGCCAGAGATTGGTTTGTGCATTACTTGATTAAGTTATTTCACTCCTCATGAAGTGGCTGACAGACCACTCAGAGACAGCTGGCAACGTTAACAGGGTTTATTCAGAACAGGGCAACTAGGTACAGAAGGTTCGGCTTTTTATAGCCAGCAGCCGGCTGGCTGGTCCAATCAGCGGCCGGTCTTCTCCCGCCTCGACTCCTTCTCCAATCGGCTTCGCGTATTGTTTGACAGTTCTAGCTCCTCGTGGCTGGGCGGCTCTGCGTTGTGTTGACAGCCGAGAGCTGTCAACCGGTTAGCGCCTGTGCTTTGCGGGGGAGTTTTGACAGCTGTCAAAACTCCCGTGTGTTCAGCTGTCAGAAAGCTTTACCTCCTAACTAACTATCGTTAACATTTTAGTGATAACTATTTACATATAATACACCTCACATGTGAAACATCGTACAGGAAACAAAAGCTAGCATCTTTATTGTTTAAGCTTTAGATTAAAGATAGTCCTGATATTCAGAATTCACTTGTTTTAACCTCCCATAGATTAGAAAAGCAGCAAATAGGATCACCTTTGAAAGTGAGAGGTAACATGTAAAAGCAAATTATAATCTCCTTGGGAGCAGTCAAGAGCTAAGTACATATTCTATTGAAGTTTGGTTACGTATGTTTGCCTTATGTGATCTTCAGTCTCCCCTACTTATACTAAAACAAGTCACAGCAGGTAGCAAATGAAGACGCAAAGCTGAGCGCAAGGCTGAACCCATTTGGTCTCAAGCTCCTCTCCAGATCCTACATACCCTTGAGTTGCCTCCTGCCTTGATATAGCAATTTGGTACTGCTGCTGCCATTGTTATATTCCAGGGGGATTCCTTTATATAGTGTAATGGTTAAGGCGCTGGGCTAGAAACATTGAGTTCTAATCTTACCGTGAACCTAAAGCTAACTAGGTGACATTGGGCCAGTCAGTTTATCTCAGCCCTAGGAAGGAGGCGGTGGCAAACCATGTGTGAAATCTTGCCAAGCAATTAAAGGACTAGTCCAGGCAGTCACCAGGAGTCAATATTAATTTGAAGCCACAAACAATCAAACAAAACTCCTCAGCTCACAGATTATACCTTAAAATAATCTCTCTTGAGAAAACTAGAAAGGAGAGCATAAGATCCTGAGCAGATTATTAAAAAAAATACTATAAATATAGAAAAAAAATTCTGCTGCGAAGACTTTACTAAATTGCATAAACACATAGAATCTGCTGAGTATGATGAAGGGTCATCATTATCAGAGACAATACCCATTAAGTAACAGGAAAGCAACTAAACTCAGTCCAATTCTTAGGAAGCTTGCTCTTTTTTTTTTTTGAGTTTTGGAATGGATATTACCTCTGTGCCCATTTGTTATCTTGAAAGTCCTGACTCCCACAAATTCTGAATATGAACAGAGACATTAAATCACACTTTTGTCAGCCTCAAATCCATTAACTTGGTTTTTTTTCTTAAATAGCAAAAGGGAAGGGTTTAGGGACATATGCTTGTTATAAATGTGTGAACTCTCATGTGCTTCTATTTCAGATGGAGAATTTTGTGTATGTTTTATCTGTGAAGTAGCTGTCAATCTTGTGAATGCCAGGTGGTGTCACAGCAACAAACAACTCAAAAACATACAATGCAATCATAATTTACACTTCATTTCAAACAAGATATCAAAGCAGACAATCATATGTTCAGATACCTACATGTTGACTGGCATAAAACTGCTTTGTTTTTGCTGCCTTAGTTGCACAACTTGGCAGCCAGTGCTTGCAATATATACACCACCAACAAAGACCATCAAAATGGTTTCAACAGAGTCTGTATCTTCTGTGAATTGCTGTTGCCATTTTCTGAAGGACCACTATGCACGTAAATCAGGGGTCCTCAAACTTGGCCCTTTTATGACATGTGGATTTCAACTCCCAGAATTCCTCAGCCAGGCATGCTGGTTGAGGAATTCTGGGAATTCAAGTCCACAAGTCATAAAAGGGCCAAGTTTGAAGATCCCTGATGTAAATAGATGAGACTCATATGAAGTTAAGGGAGCATTTGAGTTTTGGGGGTTTTTTGGAGGGAGGGTTAACTTGTTGAGGAATTCTGAGAATTGAAGTCCACACATCTTAAAGTTGCCAAGGTTGAAAACTCTATATGCATCATATTTCATGACTCAGGACAGAAGGCTTGTATGTTTCCTAGTTCAAAGTATGTGATGCTGATTATTTATGTATCTGGTAATTGTGTTGGAGGAGGATCAGGCATAGCTCTGGGACCTCCAGTTGTTCACTTTTGTAGCAACCAGCGAATTCAACCTGAAATCCTGTAATGTGTGTGAGGGACAAGGAAATGGAAAAATGGATAATTTAAGAAGAAATTATGGATTCTGAGTTTTGAGTAAAACTCAAAAGAGGGAACATAAATCTCTTAGCTAGATGCTTGTAAGCTTTTCACAAGATGTAAGATTTTACAAAAATCAATTTAAATGTGATAATAAACAGTTAGCATTTCAAGTTAGGATGAAAAATAGTGAAAAAATTAAGAAAAAAAAGTACTATATCTTCCTTTGTAATGATAAGCAAGTGATACTTTTTACTTGTTCCTTAATGTACAATACAAAGTACCCTCAGTTTAGCAAGGGTCCAGCAACATATATATATCTTTTTTAAAATTTGTTTTTTTTTTTTATTGAAAAGTTTTACAATACAGTTTTCCATTAAAAACCCCCATCCCCCTCAACCCTCATAATTCTATCAGACATAAAGAAATTGGATGTCAGGCCCATCATACTCCAGCAACTTTTCAAAGCATTAGGGAACATGTCATAATATCAGATGATATATATGTGTGGACATTTTCCCCCCAAAAAAACTAACTAAAGAGAAATGGAAAAGATATTGTTCTCATGGCAATTGAGCAAACATTCTTGATTTTAGTTGACTGAAACAGTTTGAGCTCATTTTTCTAGCAGCAGTCATAGTCTTTTAAACAAATCCTGTTGTCGGTAATACAGACCTCTGATCCCATAGGAAGAATGTGCTGGGTGGATATATTTTAGAAAACAAATAACATGCTTCTCACATATAATGTTGTGCTAGCCTTTCTAGAAATGTTGTCGTTGATGAGTGCTGGTTCTCCTTAAATCAGCACTGAACATGTGACACCATGGTGGGACAGTGGCCATACCTGCTTGTACACATATATACAGTATGTATCGCAAATCACATGTATTCATATACGTGTGAACACAGAGAGATGGTGTGCCAGTTTTAACCCATCCTATGTTTTGAGAACACTTTGTGACTCTCTGCTAATACAGGGGTTTAAGACTTTTTAAAGCCATGGGACCTGATCATGTTTTCTTTTTCAGAAAAAGAAAAAGAAAAATCTGGTCAGGAAGTAAAACTCCAGTGCTAAAGAGAGCCAGATTGGTCTAGTGGTTGAGGCACTAGGATAAAAAGCAGGAGACTATGAGTTCAAGTCCCGCCTTGGCCATGAAAGCCAGCTGTGGGACCTTGGACCACTCATGCTCAGCTCAGCTTGTTGCATTGTTGTGGAGAAAATAGGATGATGAAGGCACATTGGATATGTTAGATGTCATAAGTTGTTAGTAAAAATAATAAAAGCAGGAAATAATAAAGTAAAATAAAATAAAATAACCATCTGTGTTTGAGTCAGTTCCAAGATGGAGGAAGGGAAGGACTTCTCTAGGAGGGAGAAGTCTTACTCAGGTTGATGTAGAACAGCTGACTTGAATTGCAATGTTTATACATACCTCAGTCTCTCCTTGATAAACTGCTCTGTTACTATAGTCAGCTTCACCTTTCTACATGGACTGCTGTGCGGTGTTTTTCTATGTTAGCTCTGTTCCCTGCCTCCCAATGAAAATCAGGAGACTGGATTACCTTGTGTAGCTGGCTAATTCACAGTCTCTCAACTGCTCTTTCTGCTTTGTTTCATTTTTGCAACACATAATTACTACCTGCAGTAGCCAAATGAGGTTTTAAAGCTTTAAGACTTGAATATCCACTCATTTTAAAAGGGCTGAACTTAACATATTATATAAAGTCCTCCCAGCTACATTATTAGCAATGAATAAATGTTGCACAGGGAGACCAATCCTCCCCCCTACATATATTTCTACATATGTTTTTCTTTAATTTTCAAGGAGGAGCAATCACACCCCAGTGGGGAGAAATAAATCAAGAAGTTGCCTTCTCAGCATTCAGCCAGGGTAGGCATTTTATGTTCAATGTCAGTTTGAATGATGTATTCATTATTTGTTTTTTGCACATATATTTTATTTTGTATTTTAGTTTTGGAAATATATATATATTTAAAAAGAAGTTGTTTTCTCATATCATGTCTACAACTGTTCATCTCTAGGCCAAAGATACTATAAAGTAGAAACATGCTTTTTATTATTCTCTGGTGATTCGTGTCTCGTATATTGTATCTTGAAGTATTAGACTCCAATAGAGAAACCTGCTTTTTCCTCAAAATAAGGAATGAATTCTCCCTTGCCCAATGGAGAGGAAAAGGCTAAAGGACCTAAACTTCTATTGCTAGCATCAGGGATGTCCAGAGCACAGAATTTAAAACAACATGGTGGTGGTGATGCCCATAAGCAATTGACTCCTTTGAACTATGCCTTGTGGACATCCCTGATACCCAAAAGGCTCTTGATTATAGCAAAGTAAAACAATAGAATCTTGGAAGCCTGTCCAAGTTTCTCATGGTCCCACTTTACAGCAAACCAAATTAAGATGGGATTATTATGAGTTTCTTTCTCACTATTTCCACTTTCTCAGGACTGATCTCTCTTTTTTTCTGAAATGCCCCCTGTAGCAGTTCTCTTACTTTCTCTAGAAACAAAGTCAGTTCTACATTCCTTTATATCTGCCAAGATGGCTTAGCTCTTTGAGAGTTTGAAGGAGCTGGTGTCTATGCCCATCTTCCTTTTAGTATGTCTGACATTTAGCTTCTCATCCTAGCAACTGCATCTCTATTTCCCATGTCTCTCCCTAAAGGCCACCCCAGCATAACAAGTATCACTTAAAATGCAAACATTGCAGTAAATCTGAGGAAATGTGGAAACCGTTTTTGAATCATAATTCTACATAAGGGTTTGTACCACATCCAAAATGTGTGTTTCTCTTAATAGAAAATCTTTATTGTTCAGACAGATGACTGTAATTCTTAACCTCATTTTAATAATTTATGCTTTGTTGATAATTATTATAGATAGGCATATATTGTGTGTATCTTAATAAAGATTAATCTTTTTTAAAACTGCACACTTATTTACCGAAGCTAATCAATGAAACATTGAACATTTTAACCTAATTCTATGATGTGTATTCATTACCTATTTATCTACTTTATCTACTTTGTGCTTTATTTTTCCTTCTCCCCTTCTTTCTCCTCCTTTTTCAAAATGTTTAAAAACAAAATGTAATACTTAGAACAAAGACATAGGAAAGGCTTTATCCACTCAACATGGTAGTCAGCAGAAAAGCATACAATGATCTATGTTTACAAATAAATGCAGGTACCCAAGTCCCATCTAACATTATCTGTTTGGCCTTCATCAAATGCTAATTACCCTAAAGTACAGAGATGGTCAATATTTATTCATTTAAAATACTTATATACTATTTCCATAAAAGTTATAAAAAACATTCAACTAATGAAAATAAAATAAAATATAAAACAAAATAATAAAATGCAACAAGAAAAGTTGTGGAACAGGCAGGCCCCTGTTGTTGTTAGTTGCGAAGTCGTGTCAAACCCATCGTGACCCCATGGACAATGTTCCTCCAGGCTTTCCTGTCCTCTACCATCTTCTGGAGTCCATTTAAGCTCACGCCTACTGCTTCAGTGACAACATCCAGCCACCTCATTCTCTGTCGTCCCTTCTTCCCTTGCCCTCAACCTTTCCCAGCATTAGGCTCTTCTCCAGTGAATCCTTCCTTCTCATTAGGTGGCCAAAGTATTTGAGTTTCAACTTCAGGATCTGGCCTTCTAAAGAGCAGTCAGGGTTGATCTCCTCTAGGACTGACCGGTTTGATCGCCTTGCAGTCCAAGGGACTCGCAGGAGTCTTCTCCAGGTCCATAGTTCAAAGGCCTTGATTCTTTGGCGCTCAGCCTTTCTTATGGTCCAACTTTCACTGCCATACATTGCAACTGGGAAGACCATAACCTTGACTATACGCACTTTTGTTGGCAGGATGATGTCTCTGATTTTTAGTGTGCTGTCTACATTTGCCATAGCTTTCCTCCCCAGGAGCAAGCATCTTTTAATTTCTTGGCTGCAGTCCCCATCTGCGGTGATCTTGGAGCCCAGGAAAATAAAATCTGTCACTATCTCCATTTCTTCCTCATCTATTTGCCAGGAATTGAGAGGACCGAATGCCATGATCTTGGTTTTCTTAATGTTAAGTTTCAACCCAACGTTTGCACTCTCCTTCTTCACCTGCAACAAGAGGCTCTTTAGTTCCTCTTCAATTTCTGCCATTGAAGTGGTATCATCTGCATATCTTAGGTTGTTGATATTTCTCCCGGTAATCTTAATTCCAACTTTTGATTCATCTAGCCCTACTTTTCTCATGAGGTGCTCTGCATATAGGTTAATAGGCAGGGCAACAGTATACAGCCTTGCTGGACTGCTTTCCCAATTTTGAACCAATCAGTGGTTCCGTGTCCAGTTCTCACTGTTGCTTCTTGGCCCGCACATAGGTTTCTCAAGAGACAAATAAGATGGTCTGGTACTCCAGACTTGCCACAGTTTGTTGTGATCCACACAATCAAAGGCTTTAGCATAGTCAATGAAGAAGAAGTAGATGTTTTTCTGGAACTCCCTAGCTTTCTCCATGATCCAGCATATGTTGGCAATTTGATCTCTAGTTCCTCGGCCTCTTCGAAATCCTTCCTGTACTTCTGATAGTTCTCGATCCACATACTGCTAGAGTCTAGCTTGTAGGATTTTAAGCATAACTTTACTAGCATGAGAAATGAGTACAATGGTGAAATAGTTTGAACATTCTTTAGCACTGCCTTTCTTTGGAATTGGAATGTAAACTGATCTTTTCCAATCCTGTGGCCACTGTTAAGTTTTCCAAATTTGCTGGCAAATTGAGTGTAGCACTTTTACTGCATTGTCTTTTAAGATTTTGAATAGCTCAGCTGGAATACTGTCACCTCCACTAGCTTTGTTGTTGCTCAGCTTTCCTAAGGCCCACTTCAGTTCACATTCTAGGATGTTTGGCTCGCGGTCAGTGACCACCTCATCATGGTTAAGCTCATTCTTGTATAGTTGTTCTGTGTAATTTTGCCACCTCTTCTTAATCTCTTCTGCCTCTGTTAGGTCCCTGCCATTTTGGTCCTTTATCATGCCCACTTTTTCATGAAACGTTCCCTTCATCTCTCCAATTTTCTTGAAGAGATCTCTGGTCCTCCCTATTCTATTGTTTTCTTCTATTTCTTTGCACTGTTCATTTAGAAGGCATTCTTATCTCTTCTAGTTATTCTCTGAAATTCTGCATTCAATTGGGTGTATCTTTCTTTTACTCCCTTGTCTTTTGCTTCCCTCCTTTCCTCAGCTATTTGCAAAGCTTCCTCAGACAGCCATTTTGCTTTCTTGCATTTCTTTTTCTTTGGGATGGTTTTAGTTGTTACCCTCTTGTACAATGTTGTGAACCTCCGTCCATAGTTCTTCAGGCACTCTGTCTATCAGATCTAATTCCTTAAAGAAAAGTTGTGAAACAGGCAGGCCCCTACCCTACTCATGAAAATATTTCCTGAATTATTTCATGTGGATTCTTTTTCTGCAAAATCATTCAGAATAATGGAATGGCAAATTTCAAAGGGACCTTGGAGGTCTTCTAGTCCAACACCCTGCTTATGCAGGAAACCCTACACAATTTCAGACAAATGGTTGTCCAATCTCTTCTTAAAAACCTCCAGTGTTAAAGCACCCACAACTTCTAGAGGCAAGTTGTCTTGACAGGAAATTTCTCAGGCATACATATTCTGAATGTGTTTCTTGGTCATATGTAATTTCCCTGTAAAGTACAATCCATCTACTCATTGTGATTCTTTAACCAAGATTAACGGGGAAATTTATTTAAGATTGTGAATTTGGTAGCATAATGTCCATCTGAATTTGTCACTTTTTCAATGTAGCCCAGCTATTGATAAATCATCAGATAATCAAACAGTATGAAGATGGTCTCCTGTACCCAGTGCTTCAAAAGTGAACATATTATTAAAAAGATAACTATCCTACAATATTATGTTGATTTCTCATATAACTGCTATTTTACATTTTTAAATGAACAAACATCTAAAATTTGTTTTGGAATGGGACAGTCTTGTTAATAATGGGAATAAAACACAAAATTTCTTATCAGCTCAATGGCATTTTTGAATAAAATGTTCTTTTTATTTATCATATGGTCAAGAAATATCAGTTCTGTAATTGTTCCAAATTTATATGACCTGTCAAGACTTTAAAAGAATAAGATATTCCTTTGAGAAGATAGCACCAGTGTTGAAATGCACTTCTGATACCTAGTAGCTCCTTCTTTAAAACATCAAAGCTCATTTCAACCAGCAGGGGATGTCTTTTTTAAAAAAAGGCACAGAGCAATAGGTTGGACCCTTAACTGTCTATTGTACATGCCAACTTAACATCATAAGAAAATAGGGTTGCTGCTATTTCAATGGCTCTGTGGTCTTGAAATACTTATTTAACTATTCAGCCAGTCTATTTGTTGCCTATTTAAGTGGTACATCTGGACTGCTACCTAATTATAATGTGCATTTCTGAAGTAACATAGTGACTTGATTCAAGTCAAGATAGCCACTCAAATACAGGAAGTCAAAGTCACCTTGCCTCCCATACAAGTGTGAATAGGACAAAAAGTAAAACAGGTCCCCAGCTGAGCACTAGCAAAAGAAAGCTGTAAAGCAAAGAATGAGCAAGAAATAGTAGTTGCGATGACATAGCCTCTGACCTCTATGAAGGAGGCGGTCAGCCCCTGGTCCAAATGCTGCTTTGTGGTGGAACAAGCAGTTGATGTCTTATTAAAATGGACAAGATGGGTCTCTGCTTCTAACTGGGCACAATCAAGCCCTCACAACATGCAGCAATACATTTCAGAATATGATGCACACAACCTTTAATCCAAGACTTTCTTATGCTGCTCATCTTATTCTCCAAGATGAGGAGAATCATGTCTCATGATGATTCTGAAACAATTCTGCTTATCTCTTTGAGCTTACTAAAATATAGCTAATCCTCATTTACTGAGTACTCAGTCAGCAACTGTCCAAAGTTACAACAGCACTAAAAAAATAGAGACTGGTCCTCAAACTTGCCACAGTTTCAGTATCTCTGCAGTCACATGCCAGGTCCGTGGTTAACAAAGCTCCCCTCGTTAGGGATTTAGTTGAGGGTGAGCACGCGGACCTGGCTTGCATCACGGAGACTTGGTTGGGCCCAGAGGGTGGGGTCCCTTTGGTTGACCTCTGCCCACCAGGCTTCCGGGTGCTACATCGGCCACGAGCTCATGGTAGGGGTGGGGGTGTGGCGGTGACTATGAGGGAGACCTTATGTCCGCGGGAGACCACCGTTCCTCAGATAGTCGGGTGTGAGTCTCTCTTTGTGAGATTTGGTTCTGAGGCGCAGTTGGGCTTGCTGCTGGTGTACATTTCGCCTAGTCGCACAGCGGCAGCCCTGCCCGAGCTGCTCGATATCCTCTCGGGGTTGGTGGTTGAGTTTCCCAAACTTATTGTTTTGGGAGACTTCAATCTACCATCCCTGGGAGGTTCATCTGAGCTAGCTCGGGAGTTCATGGCTTCCATGACGGCCATGGACCTGACGCAAGTAATTTCTGAGCCTACTCATGAGGGAGGCCACACCCTTGACCTGATTTTTTATCTGGACGGTGGTTGGATGATCTTGGTGGGGGCTCTCCATTTATTATGCCCCTGTCATGGACCGATCATCACCTCCTGTGGCTGGTCTTCCGTTTTGCCACCCCCCGCCGTGGGGGTACGGAGCCAATTAGATGGTACCGCCCCAGACGCTTAATGGATCCTGATAGATTCCAAGCGGCGCTGGGGTCCCCACCTGCCTCCATTGCTCACAACTCGGCGGATGCCTTAGTGGAAGCCTGGGAAAGGACAGCCACTGAGGCACTTGACCGGGTTGTACCCTTGCGGCCCCTGACCCGGTGCAGATCCCAGTGAGCTCCATGGTTTTCCGCGGAGTTCCGGGAGATGAAGCATCGGAAACAGGGCCTAGAGAGCTGTTGGAGGTCTAGCTGATCCGAACCCGACCGGTTGCGGTTAAGAACCCATATTAGGTCTTATCTCGCAGCGATGAGGGTGGCGAGGTGTAATTACTTCTCCACCCTCATCGCGTCTGCAGATAATCGCCCGGCCGCCCTGTTTAGGGTGACTCGCTCACTTCTTAATCAGGAGGTGAGGGAGGATCCCTTGCAGGGTCGTGCCGAGGAATTTAGTCAACATCTGTCGGATAAAATCGCTCGGATTCGGACCGTTTGGACTCCAGCTGGGCAGAGTCTGGCGATCAGGACACGGGCGGTCTTGTCAATGTTATCTGGGAAGAGTTTGATTCTGTGACCCATGATGAAGTGGACAGGATTATGGGAAGGCTGAGCTCCACCACATGTTTATTGGACCCGTGCCCTTCCTGGCTGGTTTATGCAGCTAGGGAGAGGACACGAGGCTGGCTCCAGGCGGTTATATCTGCTTCTCTGAGTGAGGGTTATTTCCCCACCGTCTTGAAGGAGGCGGTGGTGAGACCTCTCCTCAAGAAGCCTGCCTTGGACCCAGCTGTATTGAACAACTTTCGTCCAGTCTCCAACCTTCGCTTTCTTGCGAAGGTTGTTGAGAGTGTGGTGGCGCATCAGCTCCCTCTGGTCCTGGATGAAGCGGATTATTTGGACCCCTACCAATCGGGTTTCAGGCCCGGGTACAGCACGGAGACGGCATTGGTCGCTCTGGTGAATGATCTCTGGAGGGCTCGGGATAGGGGATATTCCTCTGTCCTAGTCCTATTAGACCTCTCGGCGGCTTTCAATACCATCGACCATGGTATCTTGCTGCGGCGCCTCAGGGGATTGGGAGTGGGAGGCACAGTTCTTCAGTGGTTCTCCTCCTATCTCCTGGGACGCTCGCAGTCGGTGTTGGCAGGGGGGCAGAGATCGGCCCCTAGGTCTCTCGTTTGTGGAGTTCCTCAGGGGTCGGTTCTCTCACCTCTCTTGTTCAACATCTACATGAAACCGCTGGGTGAGATCATTCATGGTTTTGGAGTTGGGTATCATCAATATGCCGATGATACCCAACTTTTCTTTTCGACCCCAAACCACCCCAGTGATGCCCTCGCTGTGATGTCCTGTTGCTTGGAGGTGGTTCGGGTCTGGATGGGGAGGAACAGACTTCAACTCAACCCTGACAAGACTGAGTGGCTGTACATTCCGGCATCCCGGGACATTCAAAATGTTCCATCTCTTTCTATGGGGGGTGAGCTCTTACCCCCCGTGGATAGGGCTCGCAACTTGGGAGTCCTCCTAGATTCACGGCTTACTCTGCAAGATCATATAGTGGCCGTGACTAGGGGGGCTTTCGCCCAGGTTCACCTGGTGCGCCAGTTGCGGCCCTATCTGGACCGGGATGCCCTGTGTACGGTCACTCATGCGCTCGTGACCTCTCGCCTTGACTACTGTAATGCTCTCTACATGGGGCTTCCCTTGAAGACCACTCGGAGGCTCCAACTGGTACAGAATGCGGCCGCGAGAGTTGTCTTGGGAGTTTCCCGGTACTCCCATGTTACACCTTTGCTCCGCGAGCTGCATTGGCTACCAGTTGTCTTCCGGGTGAGGTTCAAGGTCTTGGTCATGATCTTTAAGTCCTTACATGGCATGGGTCCGGGTTACCTCGGGGACCACCTGCTGCCGGCGTCAACTTCTCTCCGCCCAGTACGTGCCCACAGAGAGGGCCTCCTCAGGGTGCCTCTGGTCAGGGAATGTCGACTGGTGGCCCCCAGGGGGAGGGCCTTCTCTGTGGGCGCTCCGGCATTATGGAACCAACTGCTGGTTGAGCTCCGGATGGCATCAGACCTCCGATCCTTCCGCTGCGGGCTGAAGACCCACTTATTTGAATTAGCTGGTCTGGCCTGATGGGGGAATATGGGTTTTTAAATTGGTGTTTTTTAGTACTTTATTATTGTTGCTTTTTAACTGGGCACTGGTTTAATTTCCTTTTAACTTTTGTATTGTTATTTATATATGCCCTGTGAACCGCCCTGAGTCCCTAGGGAGAAGGGCGGTATAGAAATCAAATAAAACTAAACTAAACTAAACTAACATGATTGTGATTTGGACACTTTGCAACTAGTGGATTATTATATATTTTTTTTTTACAGTCACAGCATCCTACAGTCATTTGCGACTTTCACAGCTGGCTTCTGACAAACAAAATCAATGGAGAAGCTAGCAGGAAGTTGCAAATAACAACTGTGGGATGCTGTGACTGTAAAAAAAAAAGCACCCTGGTTGCACAGTGCTTAAATCATGGGCAAGCCATAGTCATTTTATGTCCCACAATGATTTGGTTAAGAAACACAGCAGAACTGATGTCATAAGTCCAGTGCAATCATGTGACATTTCAGAATGACTGCATCATTTAATGACAGAGTTGCTGCTCCCAATTATGGTGGTGAGGAGCACCTGTATGGTATAACTAAAGACTTCTTTCTTTTTAGCATTTGGTTCCTTTCTTTATTTTTCTTTCCCAAGATTAGAGAGGCTTACGTAGTGAAATAAATTGAGCTAAGCTTAAAGAGAACACATCTTTATTAAGCCCATACAATGGAAAGATAATACAGAATAATTTCATGCCTATCTAGTGGAGATGTTAATGAAAGGTCAATTTGTCCATTTAGTATCTGCCCCTTCAAAGATCTAGCATAAGAGGGGGTAGGGGATATATTAAAACATCATTGATATATGTATTTGTGTGTACAGTACATATTTCTATTGTGGAGCTTAAATGTTGATAAGAATATGTTGGTATACTTTTTAACTTCATTTTTTTAAAAAAAATAATGTTGCTGCTTAACTTAATGCATGTCATTTGCTTCCAAAGAAGTTCCTTTTGTAATGGCATTATTGTCCATTATTATTTCTAAAAGAGTGGCATAAGACAAAGTTAAAATAGTTTGCTAGACTGACAGACAAACAGTCTCAGGTCTGACTTTAGTCTCTGCTCCTGATTATTGCAGCGCAAAGACTACAACAATAGATCCACAGAAAATCTCATAGGCACATCTATGTACCTGGACTCTATTTGTTAGAAGGCTCAGCCCCTAGGATTTTCTT
This sequence comes from Vipera ursinii, assembly GCF_947247035.1. Lineage (NCBI taxonomy): Eukaryota > Metazoa > Chordata > Lepidosauria > Squamata > Viperidae > Vipera > Vipera ursinii. Next base: position 153,520,788 of record NC_139516.1, read on the forward strand.
AATTGGCCTATGACAGTGGTGGCGAACCTATGGCACGCGTGCCAGAGGCGGCACTCAGAGCCCTCTCTGTTGGCACGCGCGCTACTGCTGCCAGCAGCAGGTCCATCAGGCCACCGCCGCCGCCCAGAGCAGGAGCCCCACCCAGCACAAAGGAGACGAAGCGGCCGACTAGCAAGCTTGAGTAGAGTTGGTGGAGCAGAGGTCACCAACCATTGTCGATTGGTGGACTGGAAGAAAAGGGAGGGAAAAGCATTTTACATGCGTGCATGTGTGCACGGGGCCGTGAGCACACACATGCTGCAAATGGTATGGGGCGAGTGTCTGCATGATACTCACTAGCCATTTTTGCGCCGCCAGTTTTTGCGGCACTCAGAGGTGCCTCCCTGCTCCCCCTGAGGGCACCACAATGCTGATGTGGCCCTGGCACTTTCTGATAAATAAGTGTGTTTTGGGTTGCGGTTTGGGCACTCGGTCTCTAAAAGGTTTGCCATCACTGTCCTATGGCATCAAGAGACCGCGCCAAACATTATTGGAAAGACCTGACTGCTTAGAAAACTTGAATCGAGAAAGAAACTGACAGAAGAAAAGGTGGCCAGTTGCCATCACTGGTGATTCGAGCATGAATATAAAAGGACACAAAGAAGCAGTTACTGGAAAACAATTCTGGCTAAATGACATCCATGGGCTTGGAAGAGTTGGAAGTGACTGAATGACTGAACAGCAATCACAATAGGCGTGATCCAGTGAGACCTGTCCTAATTCTCTTTCATGGATAGCTGCTCTGCCACACATCAGCCCTTGTCATGTTTATGTGAAGCAGCAGATACCAGCTGTTATATCTGCTGTTTCTTTGTTAATTATGACAACAGAATGAAAGAATAGGAACTTAAGACAGCCCAGTGCTATGCCAAAAGAGTAACAAAAGAAGACTAACAGTACTCACATTGCAGTTAATAACTAATCTAAAATGTTGCCTACTGTTGCATTTATTCTAAGAGACTGTGTTGAATCACAGAGATACAATCCATTTGGGAAGGTATTTTGTGCAGGTTTCATTAAAATCAATGGGAGCAATAGGTCATATATAACTGCCAGAAAATCCAGGTGCTAATCGGAACTCTCCAGATTTAGACATGAAGGCAGCATTTGGGCATTTAGAGACCTCAGAACTGGGGACATGGCCTTCTGGTTTGATTAAGCCATTGGCTAATTAAAGTGGGAAACAGATTTTCTCACAGTTGTTCCTTATTTAAAGCTTTTAGCCATAATACAAATGTGATTCTAATGCACGTTTACAAGCATGCATCCTAAAGTGATACAAGTATCTTAATTTGAGTTTTGATGTATTCAGATTGGTGCTGCAAATAAAAACTAGTAGCAATAGCAATAGCATTTAGGCTTATATACTGCCCATGGTGCTTTACAGCACTCTCTGAGTGGTTTACAATGTAGAGCATTATTTGCATATTGCCCCCAACAATCTGGTTCCCCATTTTGCCAACCTCAGAAGGATGGAAGGCTGAGTCAACCTTGAGCTGGTCAGGACTGAACTCCAGGCTGTGGGCAGAGTTTGCCTGCAAAGCTGCATTTTAACCACTGCACCACCATTACCTTTGAAGTAAGCTACAGTGCATTCTTGATAAAGGCCTTATTCAGTCCTGTATGGCATTCCAAAGACAGCACTGAAAAACAAAAGGAAAGAAAAGTAAGCCAATTAGGTCACATTTGCCAAAAGATTTCAGAGAATGGGGGAGGAGAATCCACTTTGCAGTAATAAAATTGTTACTGCAGGACACTCTTCTTGAAGAAATTCGGTATTTTATTTCCACTCATTATCTCTGTGCAGGTAGTCTGTTTAGTGAACAGATTCATTTTTAGATTATCATATGAAGCAGTTTTAACTGACTTCCACTTACTCGAAAATCAGGAGTCTGGTAGAACCTCTTCCAACTAATGCACTATAATCATCCGATGTATAAGTGACTAGACTGATGTAGGCTTTAATAGGGATGAGAGAGGATGGAAGGAGTGGGAAAGCAGGTTGGTTTTGCAGGTGCAGGTGACATGAGGCAGTTTATAAGTAACAATTAACAGATGGACTGTACTAGAAATTCACTGTGTTTGTTGAGACTTTTAAAGATTTCCTGAAACCTTTTGATCATGTGAGTGCAGCAATTTCTCATTCAAAGGTGTAAAATTCATTTTTTCCAAATATGTCACTTTGAGGGCTACAGCAGAGTACCCTGAGAAATTGGAATATTTTGATATTATTTTATTCTTGTTTTGAACCCTGAAGCTAAATTTGACTCAGTTAATTCCTCTGCACAAAGTTTGCCACATTTGTCCTACAATGGAGGAGATATTTGATATGATTGGCAGTTGCCATGTACTGCTGTCATTGTATCCCATTATACTCCAATCTAACACAAACTGTAGCTCAGAGAGAAAGAAATAACCTTATACGTAATATTTTGATAGGTTCCTTTCTTAAAAAAAACAAAATTCCTTGAATAAGGACACTGGAAAAATCTATGAATTTTGTATAAGTGATTTTACAGTATGTTATTTTAATATACATTCAAGAGGTCAATTAAGCTTTAGTGTTAACTGTAGATTGCATTCACACAAAACTTAAACCAAGTCTATAAGAGATGCATTTTAGAAAATGAGTTGGTTAGTTGCTTATTCTAAAAAAAAATAGTGTTGGAACCATGACAACCTGACCCATGACAACCTGACATTCTTGTGTGTCTTTAATTTGCCCTTCAAATTACTCTCCAGTTATCTGAATATGATTAGAAAATATTACCAAGCTAAATCTATGGCTGGATGAATGGAACGTTTCAATAATAAAAAAATCCTGTGCTTTCAATTAACATCTGTAGTTAAAAAAACAATCATCGTACATAATAATATGCAAACAATTCCTCACCTGATGGTTTTGAATTGAATGTAATAAACTTAAGAGCCCTTTGAGTTTTCAGAGTCATTAACATGGGCAGCATTAAGCACATTGTGGCAAAGAAGAAACCAGAAGAGACCAGTAGAAAAATCTCACCTAGCAATAGTGGGAGAAAAGGTAGGTCAAGTTGGCATGGAAAATTCAGGCCATATTCTGACTGGCAAAATGGAAAAATAGTGTGTGAATATTAACAATTATGGAATCAAGACACTCTGACCCATTAATATTTTTCCAAGATAAGTACTTCAGATTTCACATAGCTGTGAATATTATGCAAGAAAATCTTTTTGCATTCATGCAGTGGACTCATTTTGTCTTTCATCTCTCTAATAATCACATGATCACACATGATGTGATGAGATTATGATTATCTTTTTTGGCAGAGACAAACAAAAATAATTAACTTAATTAAGCATAGCTATCAGATAGAATTGCAGCTTGAGTACAAGAGCCTAAAAGCCTAACAGAGTTTTCAGCTATTGACGTAGATTATTCTCTAATCATAAAGACCATGATGGAGAGGCAGGAGACACAAAGTACATAAAAGTACTCTGCATTTCATTATTTGCAGCAGTATAAATTAGAAGGCGTAAAGGTATTTTCTCCCAACTGCCCTGTACATCTTGGAAAATATAATTTTACAGTGTTTCATGCCGTCTGTGACTTGAATTAATACTTTGAGTAATATTTGGAAACCATCACATGAGGTCACTTTAAGAGCTACCGATAAGCAAGGCTACTAACATTTAGTCTGTTCAGTACTGCAGAAATAAAATTATTGTATGAAGTTTTAGCTTATCATCATTTGTGATCTGGGTCCAAATGTACGGAAAAATACCTGACCTATCATATCAGAACATGAATGTTTTGTCCACAAACAAACCTCTGTTTTGAATGGTGAGCCAGAGGATTCCTTCCAAAAAAGAGAGAACAAAATCTAAATTTGATCTGATTTAATTTTAGTTTAATTAACATTTATCTTGTTGGAATGATTTGTTTCCTGTTGTGACTTTAATTCTGCCCCATTTAAACTATAATTTAGCAGCAGTTTGTAAACAACCTGGAGCCATACTATAAGGGCTTTCTTTCAAGGGCTTTCATTGATTCTAGGGATTAAAACTGGATGGAGATTCCAAAAAAGCAGTTGGGATCTGTAGTGTGTGTCTTTGGGACACAAGAGTGAGGATCCAAACATTTTATCATTGCCTTGCAACAATATGACCAACCTTTGCTGAAATAATTGTGGATAGATTTTATAAAATCTGAAAAATTAATTTTCACCAGGTTCTGCAAGTGAAAAGGAAATCATTTGCATGAGATGAAAAAAAAACAGGGAGGACAGAGGTAAATTGTTTTCAAACAGATGCATTTTAGGGGGAGAAAAAACCCTTCACTAATTAATGTCATTTAAAGCATGGTGTAATTGAAGAGTCCCCTCTTTTTGGCTCTTAAGCCAAGCAAAGTTTTAAATCTGGGTTACAGCTGTATTGTTCCAAGAAATACAACATAATACTGTTAAAGAGATTGGTTTATAGAGCCAGATTCTGATTTGGAGAGTATAACATTCTCACTCTGAGCCAAAGAAGGCCCACAAGGATCTGTGTTTCATAGACGAAAGGGAAAACAAATAATAGATGAGCATTTATCACAATTGTGCCATAGCACATCTGATCTGTCAAACTGTAGAAAATAAGTGGAAAAATAAGTGGATATGGAATACATACAAAAATATAAGCTAAACATCTTAGTAAAATTGCATATCCAAATTATGCCAGTGAAGAGCACTAAGATCATGTTTCCCCCTTTAAATAAAATTAAATACAGATTTTATACTAACCAAATCCACACAAGGGAAATATCATCAGTGCCATGATGAATATACCAGTGGCATATGCCAGTTATATAGCTAAAAGGTGGTAAAATCTGGGATGGATTTAAGTCTTCAGCGGGCAGAATATAATTTTGCAATATGTTGTATTTCTCCAAACAATGACAATGCAATTAAATAAGCAATGAAATTGCAGAAAAGAGCCTTCTCTGAATTTAAATGGTGTGGAAGTAGAAATCAAATTATATCAGACATGCTTTGACAATTGCCTTGCTGATATCACCACGACAGAGTGAGAATCTGCTCAGCATATAATTGCAGAAAGCCTACATATTTGACATCTATAATTCAATGATAGAGTACCCAGCATGAGGCTATGTGTCTCCTGTCTTGTATTGTGGACACTTGGAAGTTCATTAGGGAGGACCTCACTGAGAAGAAAGAAGAAAAGGGGAACTTTCAGCTGGTTAGCAGATGAAAAAGCACGTAGAGAAAAACATTCATTTTTCGTAATGGAACTTTGTTAAGGAAATCCTTTTGAGGCTGATGTTGATGTTAGAAAAGTTAAATTTCCTAGAGAAGCTGACATAATTCAGATAGAAAGTAAATACAGGTAGTTCTTGACTTACAACCATTTGTTTAGTGACTGTTCAAAGTTATAGTGGCACTGAAAAAAGTGACTTATGACTGTTGCAGCATCCCTGTGGTCACATGATCAGAATCTGGAAGCTTGGCAACTGGTTCATATTTATGACAGATGCAGCATCCTAGGGTCACCTGATCAGCTTTTGCGACCATCTGACAAGCGAAGTCAATGGGGAAGCCAGATTCACTTAATAACCATGTTACTAACTTAATAACTGCAGTGATTCACTTAACAAATGCGGCAAGAAAGGTCATAAAATGGGGCAAAACTCACTTAACCACTGTCTCACTTACCAACAGAAATTTTGGACTCAGTTGTGGTCATTAGTCAACTGTAACGCAATGACAGGATTACTTTCGTCTGTCTACACACCACTTAAGCCTGACTACATTAGACTTAATGTACATTATATAGAACTTGTAGTGTGCATCACTATTTACCAAAAAGAGCACTTTTCATGATTGTGTTGTTAATAAATTATATACCAGAATGCAAGCCCAGTGGAAGTCTTTAGTGCCAATGTGTGAAAAATAGAGATGTCATGAAATTATATTTGACTGTGGAACCACCAATGGAACTGATGTGAGAATTTCTGAAATTGGGTAGGTTTCATCCACAATAGTTATTATGTTCAGTATATCTGGATTACACACAGTACATATTTGCCTAACATAGAGATTTTGGAAAACTAATCTTTGCATCTATTGAGTTCCATAGGGATAAATTCTAGGCAAATGGCAAAGACATGTTGCCTAATTTTGACTTTTAAAACTGAACAGTTAAATGTGTGAAATGGTAGTTAAAATGAACAGTTTTAAATGACACAAATATATAGTGGATATAAATATAGATTTTCTATAATATGTGAGAAAGAATAATATTATGCACAGCACAATCTTCCAATTGTATTTAAAAACAACTGAAGAGCTACATTTGGAGAAAATATTCTGGGTATAATTGAGGATCCTTTCTTCTGCATAATTATTTTGGGCTCAGAATTAGTGTGCCTATGGCAGGGCAAATTAAAAATTAGAGAGCCTTTGTGTATAATTATACTTTATAGCAATAACCATTCATTTTTGAAATAGAACATTCTGCAATTACAGGAATCACAATGAAAATAGCTTGCATGTCTGATTTGGGTATTCATTGCATGAGGAATACTCAGCCCACACTACAGCACATCCTTAATATTTTGATGTGGAGAGTGTATAGAGAGCCACTCTATGCCTATACTTATTTGAGAATAAATTCCACTGTCGTCTTCTAGTTTTTCTTCACAGGGTTTTATAATCCTATAAGTAAATGGATTTTAAGTGCCTTCAATAGATTTTTTTTCTACCCATTTTCCCTATTCTACAGATCAAATAGACATAAACTGCACACCAAATTGCTGAGGCAAACTCGAAATGTTCTCTGGAAACTTTCTGGATCCATTAGGTGCCTGAGCTGAACCATTTTTAAAGGGTTTGCTACCCTTGCAAAGGTATAAATTGCCATGATCTGCAGTTTAACAAGGAAGTGATCTGACTACCACAAAGCCTTGGGAACCCTGAGATGAGATTCAAGAGCTCATAAAAGACCATTACTGGACAATCAATATACTAGAAAAAGACCTAGACAATCAATGCAGTCCACCTTCATGCTCAGGCACTAATAACTAACCACAGCTTCTTATCACTATGAGTCTCACCAACAGTCACAGCTTCCTCTCCTTCCTCACCTTGGCTTCTTAGCTGCTGTAGGACATGATACTCAGCTGGACAACTTTTCATTTGGGCTACATCTCCCTTGTTGCCTCAGTAATATACATCACATTTGTGTGCTCATCTACCACTATGTCATAAAGGAAGTAGTCCTATTTCACACAGATATGGGGTTTATCTCCAGCAATTAAAGGCAAAGATGCTCAACAATCAAGCCACCTAATCCCAGATATGATTTAGGAGATAGGACTTGCACCAACTAATTAGTACTCTTCTCCTGAACAAGTATCTCATCCAGCACCTTCCCATCATATTTTCCCATGACTTTCACTGGGGAGCTGATATCCATTTGGAGAGCTGGGTTGTTGAAAATTATACATTTAATCTATCAAATATTATATGGAATAATTAGCCAGTTCCAAGGATGGGCAAATACATGTTAAAGCTGGTTGGTTAATTCTTTGCATTCATGGAAATTACAGATACTAAATAGAGCTATTCTCTTTAATCATTGCTTTTTTTTCTTTTCTGTTTTCTTTTTTGCTAACTTTGGAATCATTAGTAATAGCTTAAGAAATAATAAGAAAATTAAAGACATATAGTATATAGAGAAAAGTGTATTTGCCAGTTACATAACTCCTGTAACTAACATACTTCAAGGAAATTTGAACTTAAAGAGATTCTAGACTTTTGCAGAAATGACAGGATTAACAGTTTTATGGCATTATGTTAATCTATACACCTCCAGATATCCAAACATTATTTTTTTAAAAAAAAATCAGTAGCAATTCTCATTATGCATAAAATCTTTGACATTTACGTATTGAATACAATTAATATTCATAAATTCTGTCAAACTAATTATAACTCCATTTTAAAAACAATTAAACAGAATATGATTAGATAGTGTAAATGCAATCCATTCTGTAGAAAATCACAACTATTCAAACGTCAACTTCTATTAAAACTGCAACTTCTTTTTGATATTTTTGACAAGCAATAAAAAGATTAGCAATGTTAAGTTGGACATTTCTATTTTGGGCCAAAACAGCCTTGGATAAAAATAGGTTGCCTACAGTCACACTGTAATTAAGTAACTTGGAAGACTTCAGATCTGAAATGACATATTGCTTTTCCATAATGCATTTTTTTCCTGATCTGGGAACAGTAATGATATTTTGCAAAACAATATAGGTCAGAAACATCTAAGGAATCCTTCAGGCAAATGAAAAGCAATGTCTCCTGCACAAGAAAAGATGAAAAATATATTTACTCATAAATAGGATGTGGGTGGGTGGGTGGGTGGATGGATGGATGCCTATTTACAATCATTTGTTTAACAATGGTTCACAGTTACAATGGCCTGGGAAAAAGTTTCTTATACATATTTGAAAAAAAAAAATCTTCATCAGGGTCCAGCCCAAGCCGGGAATAAACAACATGGAGACTGCTTTAGAAAGAGGATTGTAGTTTATTGAAGTGGAGAGCCAGACAGAAAGATGGCTCTGGAAAAACAACTGACGACGTGGAGTAGAGTGGTGAGCTTTTATACCTTCTGGGGCTCTTGAGGTTGTTTCCCATTCCTGTTTGAGGCTTTGTATTTCCTGTGTACTTAGACCTAAGTCTGAGTGTGCCCTTTTGGCCGAATTTCCAAAATCTATTCAATCTGAAAACATATTTGTTTTTCATAGTCCATATGGAATAGACTTGGCAAGTTGTAGATCAATTCTGAGTGTGATTTTGACAGTATTACTGGGAAAGACAATATTGATCTTATTGTCATTGTAGCAACTTCTCCTGCAAAGAAGGAGAAGTTTAAAAACCAGCTTAAACTTTACTCAATAAATTCAGTGAAGTAATTGTGTAGCACTGTATAATTTGGAAATTAAGCTCTGATATGATAAGGGGAAGTCACAATGCGATGACAAACACATAATTTACATGCAAAAGGATTGAGATGCATCCTCTGTGTTTGCCAGACAAAGAACAACTTGGGTAGCAGATGACAAGGAAAAAGACCTTGAGTACTTGTAGAAGACTAAACAGACACGTACTTTTCCCAACTAATTATGTGACTGATTGATTGATTTTAGTCCAGTACTGCCTCTGAGAAGCAGGCACGACTCTTCATTTACTACTATGGCACAAAATCAGGGATTACATAAACCAGGTCTTCCTCCACCAGCTCTTCAAGTGCCAATCATATTTAATTCAAATATTATGACAGTTATCATGGTAATCTGAAAAAGGAGAGAATTGGGTGCACTTTATTCCTAGCTTGATCAAGATAATTGCTTCTTATAAAAGAGTATAATATTAAGCTAATGCCATTTCTGCTCAAAAATTACAGCAAATTAGAAATTTAATGTCTAATAACCATAATCTATAAAGACATTGCTAATATGCTGCTGTGGATTAGAAGTGGTTTTCCCTCCAGCTAGTGCTTACCTTGATATCTCAAGTCAAGTTAAGATACGTCTATCTAAAGATCACCACTTAGGCTAGACAGATGTGACCAATGCAAAATCCTCATGGTCATGTGATCAAAAATCAGAGGCTTGGAAACTGACTCGTATTTATGACCGTTGCAGAGTCGCAAAGTCATGTGATCTGCTTTTGCATAACTTCTGACAAGCAAAGTCAATGGGGAAGCCAGATTCACTTAACCACAGTGTTACTAACTTAACAACTGCTATGATTCACTTAACAACTGTGGCAAGAAAAGTTGTAAAATGGGGCAAAATTCACTTAACAAATGTTTCACTTAGCAACAGAAACTTTGGGCTCAATTGTGGTTGTAAGTTGAAGACTACTTGTATTGCTATTTTCTCATTAACAGCAGCTGAGTTAGAGGAGGGACATTATAACCCATGACCCTCTATTTTACTTTTGCATGCATAAAACAATTGGGCTAAAGAATTGGTACTTTTCTAGCAGCAGAGACATTCTTTCTTTTAAGTTATATCCACCATGCCAAGGTTTAAATCCTTTGCCTTTTGTGGTATTCATGTCAGATGGAGCCATCTGTCACCGGCTGAATATTTGCCAGTCTGGCTGTTAAGTTACCTCAGTAATGTTTTCTGTTCTCAGAGGAATTGGGCCTCAACTGTTCACATAGCTAGTTTGGCAGTTCCAGGGGGTGGGGGCCAGGGAGCAGGATATGAGGGCAAGGTGAAATAGTTGGAATAAAGCTATTCAGAGAATCCTGTACTAAATTTTGTGCAAGACATACTTCCATTTTGATGGAGGTATAAATTTATTCCTATAACCTTCCTGTGGCAAAGTCATCTTTCTGGCCTGTGTAGCTGCAATATCTCTCGTCTAATGAGAATTGACTGCTGAGACCAAGACTTTTAGACTTCATTGCTCATACACGTAACAAGATGGAGAATCAACATTCTCAGCTAACTTACTGATTTATTTTTTTTTTTTTGCAAAATTGGACCAGATATCTTCTTCGCTCAGACTCATCGTGTTGATTACATTCAAAACCAAACATGTTAACTATTTACAATTGCAATGCTACCTAGCATAAATTTATACTCTTCACCAGACTTTCAAAATCTATAAAGGAAACAAAAATATTTAAATACAGCATTCTTTGGCAGGGGAGAGAATCTGTGTACATGTATCTGCCAATTATTTGTTATCTGGAGCAAAGACGTAATTAAAGTCAAAATATGTTTTGATAGGAACATTTTTTTTGTAAACAGTATATTTTGAGACTTTTTATGCAAAGAACCATCTGCCATATAAAGGATTAATTCAGTGAATGGTTCCACGGAACTGCAATATTCTTTCCTAATGCTTTCTTATCTCTGTTCATTTCTGATTGTAGCCTAAAATCATACTGTTACAAAATCTGGACTTTATTCTGATGATAATAAATCCAATCTGGTATAATGAAATTATTTTTAAAATTGGAACATACAAAGAATTTTCCATTAGAGCTTTCTTTTTAAAAAGTGGTGAAGTACACTGTGGAGAGATTTGAAAAAGGAGGTTAAAGAGATATCATCATGGAGAAAATCCATCTAGGTGGTCACTAGGAGCTGAAAATGACTTGATGGCACATAATTGGTAATTGAAATCAGGCTGCACAAGTATAATCAGGAAATGGGGAATGGTATTGCACTGAGTCAGATTACATCTAACTCAATACTAATGATCCATGCGATGAGGACCACATTTTTAGAAATTATTTTTTCCCCTTCCTTTCCTGGATCTATCAAGAAAATATCCTGGGACCTTCCACACCAACAACTTTGGCTTTACTAAATGGCACAAACAGCCTTTCCCAATATGCACTAGTTGTGCCTACAAATTTCAGAATGTGTAGTTAGCTTGACCAGTGACTACAACTGAGGAAAGCCGATTTACAGCATGGGGAATAATCAATCAGAATACAGCTGGAAGGGACCCTGGAGGTCTCCTAGTCCAACCTCCTGATCAAGCAGGGATCCTATATAATTTGAGACAAGTGGCTGTCCAATGTCTTCTTAAAAATCTCCAGTGATGGAGCACCCACAACTTCTGAGGGCAAGCTGTTCCACTGGGTTCTCACTGTTAAGAAATTTCTCCTTAATTCCAGGTTGCTTCTCTTCTTAGTTTCCATCCATTGTTTCTTGTCCTGCCCTCTGGTACTTTGGAATATAACTTCTTTGTGGCAACCCCTCAAATATTGGGATACTGCTATCATGTCAACCCTAATCCTTCTATTCTCTAGACTAGCCATACCCAGTTTCTGCAACCATTCTTCATACTGTATGTTTTAGTCTCCAGCCCTTTAATCATCCTAGTTGCTCTTCTCTGCACTTTTTCCAAAGTCTCAACCTCTTTTTTGTAACGTGGTGAGAAAAACTCGATGCAATACAATGATCCTGTGTGATTATTTGGTGATGTTTTCAACAAAGATCTTCAGAGGCAAATTATGATTATATAATTAGCAATAATGGCCAGGCCTCACTATGCCCATATAACATGTCTCCTTCAGGAATTGCACTGGTTTGCTTCTAGGCATGATTTAAGGTGCTGGTTGCTATTTATAAAAGCCTACATAGCATGGGCCTGGCCACTTGAGGACTACCTGTCTCCCATACCACCTGTGCAGCCAATCAATCCTGCAGGGTTGGTGTGTTTTAAGTTCATTCAGTGAAACAATGTCATCTCTCAGGACTCCAGAAGCACGCTTTCTCTGTAGCCTCACACCAGCCTTCTGGAATGAGGTTTCCTCTTTATTACCATTTCTATGTAGAATATTGTTTCAATGGCAGCACTGCAGTTCTTAGGGGCTGTTTCATTTCCCTGGATTCACAGAGGCAGGAATCAAGTAGGTATATGAAAACCTTGTTACAATCCCCAAACGTTTTTTGTTTTTTTTAAATTTCCATCTGTAAAACAACTTTGAATGTGGCTGGTCAGGAGACACTTACATCCAGATGTAGAAACTGAGTACAGCTAGTCCTCAACCTGTACTGTGTATTTAACAATAGTACAAAGTTACAGCGGCTTCGCTGAAATGTTATTTATGACCCATCCTCAAAGTTGTGACCATCAAACCACCTCTGTAGTTATGGGATTGCAACTTGGGTGCTTGGCAATCAGCTCACATTTACAACTCGTTGCAGCACCTTGTGTGGTACTACGATTGTGATTTGCAATCTTTTCATCTTGTTTCTGCCGGATTCGCTTAACAACCATGTGATTTGTTTCACAACCATAAGATTTGCTTAATGACCTTGGTAAAAATGTTAATAAAATAGGGCCTGAACATATGATGGCTCACTTAATAACCATATCACCGAGAAATCAAAATTCAAGTCCCAGTTGTGGTCCTAAGTCAAGGACTACCTGTAGAAGATGATAACTATGTTCAACTGTTACGTGTGAAATGAAATGCCAGTTAATATAATAGTCTCTGCCCCCTCCCCCCCCCCGCCATTGCCACCTCCAAATCATCCAGGTTGTAACTACCTGGCCTTTGACTTTGTTGAATGAAAAAAGGATTTATTAAAAAATGTCTTTCAATTTAAAGCAATAGATTCCATCTCTCAAGGTCTGCATGTTTTCCCAAAAATTATTTATCGCCTCTCGCCACCCCCAGCATCATAACTCTCTTTGATCATGCTACCAAAGGTAATAGTAAATCACTGAACAACAGTACAATTTTTTCTTGCCAGTTTTAGCAAGCAAATAATCCATATAGTGTATTTTTCCCACATTGCAGCCTTAAGCTGTTTGACTCCTCTACACACATGAGCTGGAAATGAAGCTAAATTAAGAAATCTGTTTCTGAATTTCAATCCTTTCCTCTGTTTGTTAAAGTTTAGGCTTAGTGTTCTGTCTGGACCATCAAAACCCTACCTGATGCATTGTCTGGCATCTCTACCTTCACCCCACCTACCTTCTTGCTAATAAAGCAATTACTAATAACTTTCTTTTGCAGGGATGGGCCTTTGAGCACCTTTAGTTTCCAACAATAGGACTTTGCTCAGAACTGCCAAAACGTAAGCCTCTAAGTCAGGCATGTCAAACTCGCGATGTCACATGACGTCATGTGACGTATCACAACTTTTTCCCCATTGCCGGCAATGGGGTGGGCACAGTTTTAGTATGATGCATCCAGCCCGTGGGCTGGCAGTTTGACATGCCTGCTCTAAGTAGAAAACAATCCTTGGCTACATTTGCTGAGAAAAGGTGTGTTTTGATTAAAGATCAAGTGTATTGCAATAATGCATAGCCAGAACTGAGGTTCATTTGCACATCAAAATCTCTATGTTATACTTTCACCTCCTTTACCCTCCTTAGCAGTCTTTCATTTCCCAGCCCAAGGTAACCATTTAAAAGCATGTTCTGTTATACTGCTCACTCCTTGAACCAGCTTCTTGAGAAGGCACAGCACCTACTTTCAGTTTCCCAAACATTCCCCCCTTCTCCATGGTTCATGGTAGACTGTCACCATGTATCAGTGAAGCACAAACAAGCATGAGGTGTCAGCTGACAGACCTGTCATGCTACAAATATGGAAGACACAAATCCAAAAATAACTTTGTTGACCACAGCTCAAGAAGCAACATATAGAAAAACAGTGGGCAAAGATAAATGGTTAACATATAAAGACTTGCTAGCACAGGAAAATGAGGAGCTTAACATGAAATCAGGAAAATAATTGACTGGAAAGGGATTTAGTTTTCAAAATAGTTTTCATATGCACAATTAATAAGAACACTTAATATAGATACAGAAGACCAGGAATATACTAGTAGAATTTGAATGGATTCTTTTCTTTTTCTGGCATTCCTAGTATAATGATTTGTAAAAGCTCAAGCCACGGTTTTCTCTGTAACCCTCTATGTAAGCAAAAGGTAGACTATGAAGAAACACAAAGAATAGTATTGATGCTTTAAAACTTTGGCATTGTGAGAGAATTGTGAGAATATCAAGGGGAGTCAAGAAAACAAAATAATGGATCACCATACAAATCAACCTAGAGTTCTCATTCAAGATAACACATGGACAGGATCAAATTATCCTACTTTAGACACATTATGCAAAGACCTAAGTCTCTGGAAAAGGCCACAATGCTGGGAAAGATGGAGGGAAAGAAGTAAAAGAATGGCAAACAGCAAGTAGGATGAACTCAGTTACAGTGGTGATGAATGCACTGTTGGAAAATATGAAGGACCAGGTTAAGGTCAGATTATCATGCAGAAATCTATATCGGGTCACTAAGAGTCAAGATCAGGACCTACCAATGACTATGTAAGCTCAATTTCATTTAAAAGCATGTTATACAGACAGCTATGTTTGTACTCTGTACAACACTGACAAAAATGGGCAATTACTATCCTGTGAGTCATCTGGACAGAGATCTTCTACTATTGTTCCCAGTTCACAATCATTATTATCTCTAATACTACAATCATAAACTAACTGCACACCCAATAAACATCCTTATACCAAACCAAGTTTATATATTAATGTGTTCAGATCTGAAAAAAACAATAATCAATCTTAATTGCTTCCTAATTCCATGATAGGTGTTTTAGGATTCAGATTTATAATGATTGAATTTCTTCCCCAAGTATATATTTTACCAAGGTAGAATAGTGAAAATCTAGCATTCCAGGGGACCAAACATGTTTGTATGGGAAATAAGCAAATATAGCATGCTCATGAAAGAACAGTGATATAATTAAATTGAATTGATTCTGGCCCAACTCGTGGATAGTCAAAAGAATTAAATCATCATCAGCATCATCATTCAAATAAATACTGTTCAGTTTTTAAAAAAAACCAGTCTAAATTTAATTGTGCCATTATTACAAGGCTATTCAAAGTTGCACACATACCTAATGAGATGTTCCAAATATAACAGTTGGTAGTTTCCAAGCATTCATCCAAGACACCCCAGTGTGATATGAACTTCTCCTTCAAAATATAATTAATTTGGTATTAATGGGTTTTTTTCTTTTGTACACAGTTGCTTTGAGTGCAAACAGATGTATTCATTTCACAATACAGACTGAAAGTGCCATTCTTAAAATAGGCTCATGATTTGTGTTGGCAGAATTCTTGGCAGCTCAATCAGATTATCTCTGAATCAGATTTTATGAAGTTGACAGAGATATTCTTGTCGGGATTCAGGAGAAAATAATCCCTAGTGAGTTATTTTTATATTCTACATTTGTTCAGATTTGTTTTTAATAAGGTCACCTATGTTTGTAATTATTTTCCCATTGAAAATCTAAATTTGTTCAGCTCATGCCTTTCAACGGTATAATGAAAACAACAGTTCTACCAAACATTTCCCAGGAAACCATTTTAAACACGTTTGCCAAGAAGATTCAAGATAACTGAGCCAATTCCCAGTTGAGCTCAGCAAAATCCAGCATTTTCCATGAATGTGGCTTTGGGTTTATGAGCTTTTGTTTCCTGTGCAGGTGCTACATTGGCAGCCCTGATTCCATTTATTCAATAAAACATCAATTGAAATGTGGATTTTCTATGAACAGTGATGAATTTTGCCAACTGCTGAAAGCTACCGGTAATTTTTAACTGTTTTCTAAACATCAAAAGAAATAAATTCAAAAATCAAGTGCCATATAAACAGAATGGCTGTTTCTCCATTGTCTTAGTGTCTCTATCTCCCCCTTCCTACGTCATTTGGCATCTATTCACATGGATAAAGTCTACACTGAAGACTACATAGAGGAAGGGACAAGTTTTCATTATTTAAAATACAAATAACTATTTTCATAATGCTTTTGCAGAGAATTAAAATGTTTGCTTAGGTAGGTGGCCTGAAAGCTGCTTTGAACACTGTCTAAATAAAAACAAAAACAGAAAATATTTAAAATAAATTCAAAGTATATAAAGGTGTATTATAAATTTTGAGGTACAGGGAAATATTAGAAAGGAACCACAGTTAACTTTCTACAAACTTTGTAGAAAGTTTGCAAAGGATCTTGAGGATCAGCTCCCAATCAATTATTTAGCTTATTCTTCCCAATTTGTAGGCCTTGGTTCTAACTCATAAAATGGCTCACAACAGTGCATAAAATAATGTTCTAACATAAAACAATCCCTTGCTGAGACAATATTGAACAATGAACTGAGCACCCAGCAGATTCCTTCATTCCTCTGTCCACATATACAAAGCTGGAAGCTAGAAGTATCTGGCACCTGTCCATTCCATGAATGTAAATTAATCTCACCATTTCTATCTAGTGCATGTATATCCAAATAAAAATAACCAACCTGGTTTATAGCCTCAGATGCTTAAAACAACAATCAGAAGCAAATTGCCTTTGATATCAATAGTAGCTTATAGCTATTCTGAGCAGAACTTGCAAGAGACAGCAGGTTGAGGTTTCGTGAAATCTTTCAAAGGTGTAATGCCCTTCTGTGTCATATTGTGTTCTTTCTTTCTTTCTTTCTTTCTTTCTTTCTTTCTTTCTTTCTTTCTTTCTTTCTTTCTTTCTTTCTTTCTTTCTTTCTTTCTTTCTTTCTTTCTTTCTTTCTTTCTTTCTTTCTTTCTTAGATTTCTATACCGTCCTATTCCCGAAGGACTCAGGGCGGTTTACAGGGCAAAGTTAAAAACAGTTAAAACAGTACAAAGGTTAAGATCAAATTAAAATTAAAATAGAATTAAATAACAATAGCCCAAATTTAAAATTTAAATTTAAAATTTAAAAATTTAAAACCCCTCAGTCCAGGCCAGATAAATCAAACAACCAGGTTTTTAGGTCCCGGCGAAACGAACGAAGGTCCGGGGCAATCCAGGGTTCCACAGGCAGGTCATTCCACAGGGCAGGCGTGCCCACAGAGAATGCCCTCCCCCTGGGGATCACCCGTCAGCATTCACTGACCAGCGGCTTTACCCATGAAGAGTCTGGTATTGTAAGAATAAATAGTATTATTCAAAAGACAATTTCTATGATTCGGTTTACCTACCTACAAAAAGAGTTTACATAAAAAGATTAATGCATGAAGGCAAAAATACATGTCCCAGGATAATGTTGCAGGATCCCATCTGGATCAGTCACCAGAACCACAGGTTTTTGTCTTCTGAGCTTTCACTCTCGTAGCTGGAGCCCATCTTCGGGGAACTTCTCTCTAACCCTCTAGCTTCTCTCTAAGATTAAACATTTGCAAGAAATAACAAGAAGTTGAAATACTGATGCACAATAACTAAAAGAAGTGCTATCTTCTAGGCTGTTTCCTATCTACTGCTGTGAAGCAGGGTGGGTCAAGTGGCTGGAACTCTAGGCAGGTGGTTAGCAAGCCCGTGTTTGAGACCTGAGAGCTGCCCTGGGGTGGGTCTGAGCTCTTGTCCTTCACTCCAGCTCCTGTCAGGGACATGAAAGAAGACTCCAACTGGGCATCCCCAGGGAAACGGTTATGTCACCAGCTAATCTTTTCAACCCGGAAGTGCCTCGGTGCTTCTGACTCAGGTGCAGATCTACTGCTGGTAGCCTTTATTTCTTTTTAATTCAAGTTTTCTGCATGAAGTTTGTCCATTTTTAAAAAAGAAAATCATGACACACATGGCATGACAACTGTTCATGATAGCAATGTGACATTTAATTTAATTCGGGCAATGCTATTTGATACTATTTCCCCATTTCCTTTCCTTGCAGACGTTTAAGTGATTATTTCAGTCAATCAAGCTCTCAGTTTCTCTTCAGTGGCTGTCAAGTTGCATTACTGGGGCAGAATCAATAAAAGTGAAACAAATAGAATTAAACAGCGTTGTCATAACTGAATTACATTCCTTCCAAACGTAAGTATAGTTTTAAATAACAAGAAGAAATTCATGTGGTATCGATGTGAGTAATTGATTGTTTCATTCTCCACAGCATTTAAAACAAATTTCCAGTACTCTTAAAATGAACTACCCTGGACCCACCTCCCAATAACACAGCTCGCTGGGGAAATCTGGGAGTTGATGTCCACACGTCTTAAAGTTGCCAAGTTTGAAAAAACACTTCTATAGTGGACCTCTGTTCTGTAGTAGAAATGCATGGATGAAGCCATGGCATTTTGTCATTTCAAGGAACAGAACAGGTTGCACCTACGTAATGTGCTAGGTGTAAGGATTAGCAAGGGTGAGCTTTCTTGGACACCAGAAAATATGAAAAATGTTGACCCAAGCTGTAATGCCATTACCATTCTGAGGGGGGGGGGAAGAGCTAGATAGAGGTTTACATTAGAGCATATTCTTGCAACTTGATTCTACAAAAGAAAAAAAACAACCCATAAAAAACATTGAGGAATAGTTCAGCAGAATTCTGAAATGGTTCCATTCATTTCAATTCATTTTCAGAATAAAACTACCATTTCAAGAAATGAAGCATGATTCAAAAATATAGACTTGGTTCTCCAGTAGTGAAGCATGTAAAGAATAAAAAGTTATATAGCTTTTTTTTCCTTTGTGAATTTTCACAAAAATCAATAAGGAATTTTTCTAATCCCTTTCCTCATTCCAATTTGGTTAGTAACTATAAATTTTTCATTTTAAGACAGAGCATGTAAAATTTAAAGCAGTAACTATCCTCCTTTGAGGATTATCAGTGCACATTCCAGATATAAATTGTACATGGAGTTGTGTAACAAGACAGTAGTAAGGAACAATTCCTCTTCAACATTTAGTGGAAGTAACTTTGGACAGTTGTAGCATAAATATGAGAAATAAACTCACAGGTTTGCATAACAACTTAAAAACTACTTATTAATAGGTCTTTTCAGCTTGATGTTGTAGCTCAGAACATGCTGATGCTGACAATAGGTTGAGGCTATGGAATGTATTTCAAACAGCTTTCTATATATAATTTCAACTCACTTCTAAAGTATCAAGTATCTGTAATAAGAGAGATGGCAAGTTACTATCACTCTGTCTAAGCCCCTCCCTTTTTGTACATGTGTCATGATCAAATGCATGTACAAAAGGGTGGGGCTTAGAGTGCATAGTTGCCATCTTTACCTTTTTAATCCTGATGACAACACTGCTGGAACACATGTTTGAAGCAACAAATGGTGATATATCTGTGATCTGATTACAAAGATGAGTATAATTTTAGGACTGATCTATTGCTCTCTAAATAAGACTCCCCTCTATCTCCTTAACTTTTAACAGAGCCCTCCATATGAAGGTTTTATTTGAAATGACCTTCTAACTGCATTAACAATCCTAGGCTGCATCAACAGAGGGATAGAATCAAGATCACGTGAAGTGTTAGTAACACTTTATAATGCATTGGTTAAGACCACACTTTAATAAAAAAGATGTTGAGACTCTCAAAAAATGCTGAGAAGAGCAAGAAAGATGATTAGGGGGCTGGAGGCTAAAACATATGAAAAATAGTTGCAGGATTGGGTATGTCTAGGGTCAACCTGTTTTACAAGCACCAGAAGACAAGACAAGAAGCAACCTAGAAATTAATCAAGGAGAGAAGCAACCTAGAACTAAGAAAAAATTTCCTGATAGTTAGAACAAATAACCAGTGGAAAGTTTGCCTTCAGAAGTAGTGGGTGCTCCATCACTGGATGCTTTTAAAAAGAGATTGGACAGCCATTTGTCTGAAATGATGTAGGGTCTCCTGCTTCAGGAGGGGAATAGATGAGAAGACCTCCAAGGTCTCTTCCAACTCTGTTATTGTGTCATTATTCTGTTATTCTGTATATTCAAAACTTCAGTATTTCCTCATGAAAAGGCATTTCCAATTATTTTTAGGTAGTTGCTAATTACAGGTCTGATCTGTAAAACCCATAAATTAACCTTGGATTTTTTTTAAGTACCAGAGGTCAGGAATGATGAGCCTTTTAAAATTAATAATGGCATAAATCAATGGCAAAATAACAGTGAGGGTCCCCTGAAAATAACTCCACGTTGATCCTTCCTTCTTTTACAATTAATATCAACTAGTAGAAGGAAAGTAGCAACTTTCTAGCAACTAGCAATAAATAATCTCAGGGGAAATTCATGAGATCTTTAGATAACACATTCTAATGACTATTAGACTGTAATTGTTTAAAATGTTGCCACTCATGAAGAACAACCTATAATTGACAGCATGGGCAAATAGTTTTCTTATGGAAAATGAATTGTGAAATTTGCCATGCAGATGTATGTTTGTTATGCTGAATTGTCATTTTCACAGGAAACAATTCTTTGAAAGAAGTTTGGTTATCCGCTTGTTTAAATAGATTTTAATTCAGTACACATTGAACAAGATATTTGTTATTTTATTAGGCTAAGCATTGAATCATAGTTTTTTTTTTATATTTATAGTTTGGCTGGGTGGATAAATTATGTGGATGGCAGAGTTGAGGTTAGGGATATCATATATCTGTCCAGCTATCCATCTAGAGCAGGGGTGTCAAACTCAATTTCATTGAGGGCTGCATCAGCATTGCGGTTGCCCTCAGGGGGCCGGGTGGGTATGGCCAGGGTGGGCGGGGCCTACTGAGTGGCCATGGCTAGAGTGCGTATGGCCTACTGGGTGGGCGTGGCCAGCTCTACATCGTTCGCATCAAGGGTGCCTATGGGGGCCTGGGCAGAGTGGGACAGATCTGAGGGTCTCTGGCAGAAGGAGGGTCTCTGGGCCAGGGCCAAGGCAGTGGGGGCCGTTCCCTCACTGTTTCCAGGATGGCTTCGCGGGCCACATGAAACCACTTTGCGGGCCGGATCCGGCCCCCAGGCCTTGTGTTTGACATGTCTGATCTAGAGGTTGAAACATGTTGCTTAAAAGTTTGGCCTTAAACAATAAATTGACCCTTGACCATACAGAGTAAACTTGGAGCTCTTTTATAGGTAGAAAGTAAATCATGTATATTAGAGTTTTTCACTATTATAGAATAATATTGTTAGCTGGGTTACAAGCATGATGAATCCAAATTTGTTCATATTTTCAAAATAGGAAAAAATAAAAATATGAAAAATATAGATTAACATCACATTCACATATTAAACTTGTTATTCCTTTTCTCTATACCCTATTAACAATCTAAGGTTTTATTAACCCAAAATATTGGAATAATATGAAAAATATGAATCTTTCATTCCATACCAACATCTGGAGATTAAGACCTAATTCTTACTAAAAGCTGTCTGGAGCATCCTATCAACATATAATTTGCCTAATGTCCTTGATTTAAATGTATCCATTATTTTTTGCAAAGATAATGGTACTGCTAAATGAATTCCTTATTTCAGAAAGATGTTGCAAGATTACTTTTATTTTAAAAAATCCTTAATTTGTATATCAAAACTGCTGTGTAACATTAATGTAAAGTGGTGAAAGTGAATGAATGAATAATGAGGTTTGATATAAATATGAAAAAATGTGGTTAATGAAAATGTTGCATTAGAAAGTCATAATTATAGTAATAACATTGCCTTGTTTGTATCTGTTTGAATTAGAAGCCAATAACTCAACAGATTTTTTTTCATTGCTAAGCTTTTTGTTTTTTTTATAATTCAAAAGATATCAAGGGCAAAGTTCATTAAGATAATTAAGATTCATTTTACCAGATATAAAAGAAATATATCATTCTGATGCTTGTCTTACATAATTATCCCCCCGAAAAATCAGCAAAGTAATTAAAAATCAGTTCTCATCTGCATTAATGTCTTTTAGATCAGAAATATTGAATACAGATGTTTAAAATGTTGCATTTTCCTTAAAATGTAATATGTATCTATATGCTAAATTAAAAGGGTTTTTAAGTATTTGTTCCTATTAGAATTAGAATAGAATAGAGCTGGAAGGGACCTTGGAGGTCTTCTAGTCCAGCCCTCTGCTCAAGCAAGAGGACCTACCGTCTCAGACAAGTGACTGTCTAGCCTCCTCTTAAAAATCTCCAGTGATGGAACGCCCACAATTTATGGAGGCAAGCTGTTCCACTGGTTAATTGTCCTCACTGTCAGGAAGTTTCTCCTTAATTATTATTTATGTGTTTGTTTTTATTGTGTATTATGTTATTTATTTTAAATACTTTGTTTAAATTCAATAATTTAAAATACAAATGGGTCATCAGGGTAAATAAGAAAAAGCTTAACCTTGCTTTAAGAACACTTCCAATAAACCTTTTGCCCATAGACCAACAGGAAGAAAAGAATATAAAATAATGAGAAAACATCTGGGAAAACTAACATTCCCTTTTTGGATTAAAAAATGTGTCTGGCTGTTCATTGTCCTCTTTTAAATAAAGATAAGAAGAAACTATCCCATTGGTTTGGGAAAATCAACATACCTTACCAGCTAATAGGAAAAATCAACACCTAAACAGTTAATCAATTATTATTTTTTTAGTGATTGGAATTAAAGCAGTGGTGGGATTCAGCCAGTTCATGCCACTTCAGCAGAACCGGTAGCTAATTTTTTGTTGCCCAGACCCAGAATGGACTTGTGGAAGCAGTATCCATACAGAGAACCGGTTGTTCACATACTGTATTTGAATCCCACCACTGGTTTAAAGTATTTTGTAGATAAAAAAAATCATAGTGTTATTTCATTTCAAAAAAAGTCTCCTTTCTAATCATTTTTATATTTACCCAAGATGAAATATTTAGCAAGCCTTGGAGCAAAAGGAAACGTCAATCTCAGCGGCAGAAATAGCCTGTATTCAAAGATACCAGGAATGGCAAAAGGGAATGATTTGTATGAGAAACGTCCACTTGATAAATTTATATCTACCCTAAGGAAATACAAGACTTCCTAGCAGCTCATTACTCAATCCAATATTTATGTTTTCATAGTTAAACCTTTAAAATAATAATGCAAAGATAACTGAAGAGACAGGAACAATCTAAAGGGTGTTTAAATCATGGCTGCATATTTTTAATAAACTAAAAATACTATAAAGACTTTTTTCCAGGGGGAAATAACTCTCCAATTCTTTTGAAAGATCTGTTTCACATGTAACACTAAGAGATAATGTGGTTTATTTATAATCTGATGTTTGAATCCTCTTTTGTTATTGAGTTATTAAAGCTAGATCACAAACCTACCAGTTGTAACAAACACAGAGATCTTTGTTTTAATGTTTTAAATATGCTATCAAGATGAGATCTTTTATTATAGACTATATAATAATTCTGTATATTCATTCTGAAAGCTTCCTGCCTGTAACTTTCTATGATTTATTGACTTTCTCATGGCCCTTGGAATCAGTTCCTATGTTATTCAATTTTCTTCTCACCTTACTTAAAGTATTGCTCTTTTTTTTCTAACTTTTTAAAAACTTGCTTCTAACTTGTCTCTGTTCCAATAGTTGCCATAGGAATTATGCTCTGCACTGAGTCTTAAATCACATGATTTATGATTTGCAAATGTATAATGATAAGGCCCAAGCTTCAATAGGGCATATTCTTTGAAATGCAATTAGGAGCAATACTAGACAATAGTCACATAAAACCCACAACACTCCATAAGCAGAACCTAAAATATCCCACTGAAAATAAAAAAAATGGAAAATGAAATGAATGAAAAAATGGCTGTTTTTTTTAAAAAAAATACTGTGAGTGAGGCAAAGCACTCCATTTTCCGTCACTTAATTTGTGAGACGGCTACTCTCATTTCTCACTTCCCATTTATTTTGTATTGACTTTTATTGAAATCCTGACTTTGTAGTCAACTTTTTCCAGGCAGAACTGGGGTGACTTCTGTTGGTGATCAGCTATGGGTGTAGGAGCCTCTCTTCTCCCCCCCTCCCCGAAATTTATAACTCTCCAGCATGCCATTTGAGACTTCCTGGTTAACTTCACATCTTCTTCTACACTGCTGTTTGTAAATTAAATTGACTACATGATCTGAGCATTTATTCTTTTCTTTTTCCTTTTTGCTGTCCATGCCCATATTCTGAAGAGTTTCATTTGAATGATTACAGCAGATAAAAGAGAAAAGTGAGCCATTAAACAGATAGGCCTCTTCAGCTGACCTCCTGAAAGGCAGCTGAGAGACTTAATTGAGGTGTACCACAAAGGGTTTAGTTGAAGACAGAAAGAAAATGCAAACTAAACAAAAAACAAAAACCCCTGTCACTTAACATCGACTTAACTGAAACCTATAGTCACTTCAGAGAATTAGTATTTCATTATCTGGGAATTAGCCTTAAGTTCTCCTAACTGCAGCCTCTAGTCTAATCACAGTGATTTGGGGTTGTTTTTTTAAAAAAAACAACAACAACAAAGTAGTGGCTTTTATACCTGCAGCTGATGTGGAAAATCTCCACTATGCCTGCATTAGGTTGGTAACAGAAAAATCAGTGGTTTTCAGAAGGTTGATGGCTGAAATCCAAAGTTCAATGTGGATTGTGCTAGGCCTTTCCTTCACTACATCTGGTTGCCAGGCAATGTGAAAACAGAGCTCCTAATGAATTCTGTGCTCAGAGTGACCCCTGCTAGCATATTTTGGGGGAAATTAACTCTCAGTTGCTCCTGAGTTTACTGCTGCCATTTTAGCATCTAACATTTTGCAAGTTACACATATTTGTTAATGGTAGCTTGTTTTACTCTATTGTGTATGCTCTGTGTAATGTATTGGGCCTTTTACTTGAACTGTTTTCACATGTCTTTTGAATGCTGCTTAAGATTGCTTAATTAGGGTGTCTGTGTAACGGTCGCTGACTGCCCAGACATGCAGTCTCCAGGAGGATCATTGGTTGGCTCTTGAGCAGGAATAGGTTCCTTTAAACCTATTGGCCACCGCCTAGTGGCCAATCATATAAGTAGCTGCGCAGAAGCCTCTGATTCAGTTCTGTTCCTGTTTACCTCAATAAAGAAATGTTCCTGTTTGAAACCTCTCGTCTTGCTTCCTGCCTCCAAAGAACTCACTACACAACACTCTGTATTAGTGGTTACAGCACAAAATTGCACCAGAAGACACTACACAAAAAAGGTTCAATTGCTACACAGGATTTGCGTTAAGGTGGTCCTTGACTTATGACCACAACTGAGAGCCACATTTTTGTTGCTAAGAAAGAGAATTGTTAAGTGACTTTTGTCCTATTTTGTGACCTGTTTGCCATGGTTGTTAAGTGAATCACTGCAGTTGGTAAGTGAATAATAAGGTTGCTAAGAGAATCTGGCTTCCCTTATTGGCTTTGGAAGCCAGCTGTGAAGCTTACAAATGGTGATCACATGACCTCAGGACAGAGCAACTGTCATAAATACATGACAGTTGCCAAGTGCCCAACTACCCGTGTTTCCTCGAAAATAAGACCGGGTCTTATTTTTTTTCTCCAAAAGAGGCACCAGGTCTTATTTTGGGGGGATGTCTTACCTCTGGCACCGACAGCCCCGCCCACCCGGTCCACTTTTTCTGGGGCCAAAGGAGCAGCTTCATTCTGTAGCTGCATTCTGGTTTGCATTTTGCAGTCAGGCCTTTCCAGAAGGCCTCTGCAGCCAAGTACTGATTAGATCCATAGCTCGGTTCTCAGCTGTACAGGCCTTCAGGAAAGGCCTGTGACTGAGAGATGCAGGCCTGGCTGCAGAAGATGCCACAGAAGAAGTGGGCTGGCGAGGAGAGGCCTGACTGCAAGGTAACCGGGTGTGGGGCACATGGGGCAGCTCCACACACCCACGCTCCTGCCCTAGCTTGATTTTGAAGTGGGTGCCTCACCCCAAAACTGGGGCTTATTTTTGGGGTAGGGTTTATATTAGGCCCACTCCCCAAAACCAAGCTAGGGGTTATTTTTGGGATAGGCCTTACTTACAGTCGTAAATGTGAAAAATAGTCATAAGTCACATTTTTCAGTCACTTAATGAATGGTTGTAAGTCAAGGACCACCTGTATACTAGATTCCTTTTTTGCCTTAGGTGCTTATTACCACTTGTCCCTAAGTGCTACACTATTCTCAGTGCGTGAAAAAGATAAAAAGCATAGTAACAAGGAGACAAGCAGTTGCCTTGTAACATACTAGACTCTCTCCAGGTAACTTAGCTTTTACAGACAAGGTAGACTGAAAATCCCATTATCCCAGCAAGCATGTTTCTCTCCAGTAAGAAGGTTTAAAAGTCTTCCAAAGAGCTAGGCTTCTGTGAATTTACTGCATAATTTGAAGATGCCTTTAAATGAATCTGGGGACTTTGATAATAAAATATGCTTCTGTCATAGGTGAGAAACTACCAAACTCTGAAGGAGAAAGATTAGTAAAAGTCAGTGCTTTTTTTGTAAAAGAAAAAGGTGCCGGAACTCACACATGTCACACATGCCTTGCCTATCCTACAAAGTTCCATCCCCAAAAGGTGCCGGAACTCCATTCTGAGCGTTCTATGACAAAAAAAGCCCTGGTAAAAGTAAACCTAACTGGCAGGGTAGTAATTGTTACTTCCTGAAACTGAAATGTTTTGAGGTAATTACACTTCATATAACCTAAATGCAGATAGATTAGTTGGAAGTATATTGCTAAACTGGATTTCATAGAGTTTATGTTAAAACTCTAACTAACAAATAGTTATTCTTCTTTCCTTCCTATATTTTTTTTTAGATCAGGGACTTTCCTGTAGTGGTTCTAAGTTTGCATGAAATTATCTACTAGCTCTTCAAAGATTCACAGAGAAGCATATTTCTTTGCTATCTTTGTTTCAGCAAAATGCCAAGATTCTTCTAAACAATCCACTAGATACAGATAGTCCTTGACCTACAAGAGTTCATTTAGTAACCTACAACAGTTCACTGTAACACTTAGTTACAACGGCACTGGGAAAAAGTGACTTATGACCATTTTTCACACTTACAACCATTGCAGCACCCCTGTGGTCACATGATCAAAATTCAGATGCTTGACAACTGACTCAGTTGCCGTATCCCAAGGTCATGTGATCACCTTTTGAGACCTTCTGACAAGCAAAGTCAGTGGGGAAGCCAGAGTCACTTAGCAAACCTGTTACTAACTTAACAACTGCAGTGATTCGCTTAGCAACTGTGGCAAGAAAAGTCATAAAATGGGGCAAAATTCACTTAGCAAATTTCTTATCAGCAGAAATTTTGGACTCAGTTGTAGTCGTAAGTCGAGGACTACCTGTGTTTATGCAATTCTTATTGTTGCCAGAGACTGATGGCACCACCATTGAATTTAAAGGCTTGAACATTGTTACGAATTAATTGCAAAGAATGGATTTAGCTTAATTAAACCAACAGATATTTTGAAGATTTTAATGTAGCGCTTGGGAAGAATGAGACTTAGTCACTTTAGGGAGCAGGAGTTGGTGCTGCAGTATTATTTATGCTTTCTTGATTAAATGATATAATGGCACAACTATTTGATTCACTTGAAAAAAAATGACATATCAGTTCCCACAGCAACCAGGAGCTGTCTGGCATAGTCTAGACATTCAGGCTGTCAATAATATTTAAAAGAAAGAGGCAAAGTTGCAGATTATCTATTAGAAAGATGAATGCAATTTTTCGGTGGAAGCAATAGAAGCATGTCTGTTTCCTTTTAGTTATTTCATAAAAGAATAAATATCCTGAGATTACCTGGTAAGATTAGAAGTCAATACAGTCATTTCTGTTTAGTTGCAAATTGCTGATAAACTTCATTTTACAATGAACTGAAGTGAGGGGAGACAAATAAATTTTATTCATGCATGATTATACTAATTTAACCATAATATATGCTAGGGCTACCTTGCATATATTTTGGAGCTGTGAAAGTCCCTACAACCATGAATGATATAGCAAAGAGATACAGGAAATTCTAAGTGCCATCTCTTAATAATTGTCTAGATTTGCAGCTCAGATTTCAAACCCTCCATGTCATCTTATCGTATATTAGTGCTTCCATAAATGTGATTTTACTTTTAGTTTTCTATTTCAATGTCAGAAATAAAAAATCCCTAAGTAGCTGTAAAATTTACAACACAGATAAAATAAATAAGATAGCATCATAACATCTGCATATTATTTTTAATATGTATAAATATGAATTCACTAAAAGGATTTTGCATTCTTAACTTGGTAAGGACTATCTATGCACAAGCTTAGGGAAAACAAATCAAAGCAAACTGAAGCAAAGGTCAAATTAACCTTGGTGTGTAGCTATTTGTGCCATATTAAAATTCTCTTTCACGCTGTTGTTCATAGAAGAAAAAAACAATTCCTTTATTCTGGATTTAAATCGGGGATGTTCAGCCTTGGTAACTTTAAGACTTGTGGACTTCAACTCCCAGAATTCCCTGAAGTACATAAGGTCTTGTTGCCAAGGATTGGATACTCCTGGTTTAAATGAATGTATCCATACATTCATGAATCAATCTATGAATATTTACCATACAAATTACTAATTAGGCAAAAATGAAATTCCCACGATGAAGATAAAAGTAGGCATGCACACCAGTCATTAGTTTTCATAAAAAGCTAAGGCCTATGAATTAAAAAAAATTGGGACCACAACACATACAAGATAGCTACTATCTAGATCCTATTACAGGAGAGTGCATGGAAGGATTGCTAATGAGCTGGTGCAACCTTTTCATTGAACATTTTGCCAATGAAGTTGCTCACATTAATTCTAAGTTGGCTGATCAGAGTCTGGGAAGTTGATGGGGTGACATCTTGCTATGTCTCCTCAAATGTTCTCAGTTAAGTAGACAAGGTCCTCTATAAGATCAGTTCTGTAATCTAGGGGTTTGGTCCTTGCCAAAAAAAAGGATAAGCTGGATCTGGGGAGTGGACAATGCTTCATTGTAGAAAAAAAAAGGTTGGGGGTGTAAAGATTTGTATCTGATTCCAATAATACTGTATAAATATTGTGCTCTAACCCTAACCTCCTTTAATGGGAAAGGTTGAGAAGAAAATAGTAAAATGGTAACGACAAAGGTCTCTAGAAGAGCTAAAAACCTGATCCCTTGATGATGGAATGGGATGGAATTTCATTGGTTCTCTTCTGGATGATATGAGGTGGTCCTTGGATGACTAGAGCATACCAACCTTGTTCTATTTAATCTTTTAACAGCATTAATAATGTTGATCACAGTAATTTGAGGGTTTACCTGTGAGGGTTAGAAATAAGTAGGCCACCATATTATAGTGGAGCTGCTCTTTTCTAAGTGGATAATTTCAGTTGATACTTTTGGAGGAGAGGTCAGACATTCCAGGATGGAGTGCACCAGGACGTGGCCACCATTCCATTTTTGTTCACTAGTTTTTAGAAGAACTGAAGGAGGCATTTTGCTTCTTGATGTGAAAAAAATATTGTTTCTTCTCCCAGTCTGTGAAATCAACTGAAAAAACTGTAGGTTCATTCTTCAACATGGCCCATTGGTCAATATTCTTCATATACCTGAAGGTATATGAAGTAGGGCATCATAAGTAGGCCATCATAAGTACAGATTGAGAAGAAAATAAGTTTCAGTCTGATTATCTAATTGTTAAATTATTATATTTATTTATTTATTCATTTATTTATTTATTTCCAAATGCCTGTTTGCCATCTATCTATTCTCAGACTCTGGGCAACTATCAATGTAAACAAACATTCCCAAACTCCAGTACCTATAAATATAAAAATAAAAATGAATGACCTACAAATAAAAATACCATGTGCCAACAATCCTGTCTTCTAATCAAAGAATACCTTTCTTCAAGAGGAAGTGTTAAAAGAAAAGTCTTCATCAGGGTCCAGTCCAAGCCATGAATAAAGAAAATGGAGACTGCCTTAGAAAGAACATTGTAGTTTACTGAAGAGCAGAGTCAGACATAAAGGTGGCTCTGGGAAAGCTGACCACATGGAGCATGGGGTGGTGGGTTTTTATACCTCCTTGGAGTTGTTTGTTTCGAGTTTTCCTGTGGTATGAACTTTGACCTTAGGTTCAGTGTGCCTTTCTGGTATTCTAATGGTGGTGGGTTAATCCTATTATGTACCAAAGGTCACATGTTTCTTCCCTGGGGCTGTGGCCAATGACTATGTCCTGTGTTGGATTATTTTGGGAGTGAGGGGTTGTTGATTCTAGGGATCTTTGTCTTTCTAATCCCATCAGCTCTAAGCTTCCTGGCTCCAGCCTTTCTGAAAGGATTATCATATCTGCATTTCTACAGAGCTGGTTTCTGCTGATTTTCTGGCTGGGGAGAGGGAGAGGTTTCTGCCTTTTTAAAGATCTTCTCCATTATTTCTTTTGGGGAAATATAATATTCCCCCAAAATATTTCCTTCTTGGGGGGGGGCTGACTTCCAACAGGAGCAAATAGGTCTTATGGGTTTCCCTGCAGAAGAAGGATAAACAAGGCAAATCAAATTTCTACTGGAAAAGAGGTCAAAAGAGTGAGAAGATGTTTCAGTTCAATCATTTAGAATGATCATTTATGCTCATGATTTTTCCAACCAGAATATGATTCTCAACAAATGGTTGTGTTCAGTTTTAAAAGAGAGTGAACATTGTAGCTCCCCAGTTCACACACACCCAACCTTGTGCACTGCAAATTATATTAGGCCTCTGGTTGGTCAATGTTTACTTTTTTTCCAACCTGTTGATCTGAGCCTGATTCTCAATCCAAAAAGTACTAGTTTCAATTTATATGAAGAATAAGTTCAATGAATCAAACAAATTATGATTCATTTCATTTCAGGAATGTGTTTAAATATTTAAATATTTTAAAAGGTTTCTGAGCTAAATTAGTCACTGAAATCATACTCTGTCACTGTCATGCAGATAGTTTATTTTAACAATGAAGCACAGCAATTATATGTAATTGAATATTTGGACTTGTCTGTCTAAAGCAGTGTTTTTCAACCTTTTTTGGGCAAAGGCACACTTGTTTCATGAAAAAAATCACGAGGCACTCCACCATTAGAAAATGTTAAAAAATTTAACTCTGTGCCTATATTGACTATATATAAAGTAATTCTCTTGAATAGGAATCAAATAAACACAAAGTAAGTATTTTATAATTACTTTATTATGAAATAGTAAGTAAACAGAAATATGAAAAATTATAAAATACTTTATTCAATAAAATACTTTATTTGGGGGATGAAATCCTTTGTTTTATGGTTCAAGCATTTTTCATTTTTTTTGTGGCCCTCCCTAGCAACTGACAAAGAAAAAGCTCACTTTAACAGTGGACTTCACTGCCTTTTAAGCAATCTGCCAATGGACAGTTTCTGCAAATTATCAGATTATTTAATATAGATTAGATCTGAAAGGGGGGGAGGGGAAATAGACATATTTTTCCAAGCTGTCTTTCTACCAGCTCGGTCTAGCTAGCCGTATCAGTTTCATGCCTTCCAAAGGAACCGAATACCCAGCATGCATCTTTCCCCTAAATACCAATTTAAAATTGTATTCGAGTATATTATATGCAGATTGAACAATGACAAGAGATCCAAGAGCTTCCCCTTCAGAGGTCACGTGAATGGAAAAAAAAGTGTGAGCCGTCCCGCCAAGGCCTAAAAGAATACCATAAAGGCCAAGGTGGTCAAACTTCGTGGTATTGGAAGGAAGCGAGGTGGGAGGGAGAGAAAGGGGTTACCTTATGGCGTTTGCTTCTTCGTTCGTGTTTTGTTTTCTTTAGCGAGCCCAGATCTCCCAACTACCAACCTCCCTCCCGTTTCCTAAGCCACCCCACCCTGACAACCGCATAATCATCTCTTTGCGACAGCGGGACAAGAAAGGAGACTAAACAGCGAGAGCGAAGCTCGCAGCTGCTGGAGAGCGCGCGGAGATGGGGAAGACACCCCATCTCAACCCGAGGAACTCTCCGCGCCAAGCCTCCGTAGGGCTGGCATGACCAAAAAGGGGGAAGGGGAGGTTGCGTGTGAGGGAAAACACCCTGCCCAAATCGCACTTCGGCTGCTCTGCAAGCTGACGTGGGAAGGGAATCGCCGAGAACTTCCAAGCGGACATGAGAGAGACTGCCCTGCGGTGACGAGACTTGCAGCCCCTTTTTCTCTTCTTTCCCCCTTCCGGAGCCAAGCCCAAGTCATGGCAATAGCGGTCATGGCGCTTGCAAAAACAGTCACCCCCACCCCCCCACTCCACCCCTGAAAAAGGGAAGGAGCCGAACGGAGAGGGGGGGAGGGAAAAAAACACCTTCACCTTGGATCCCAAGAGGCGCGCGGCCGCCCTGCTACCGGCAGTCAACAAGGTCATGGTGAGCAGCGACCAAACTGGCGTGGCGGCGAAAGGGAAAGCAGAAGCCGCCGCCCTTGCGAGGGGAGAGTCTTTTTTTTAAAATCTTTCGAATTTTTCAATTTTTCCCACGGCACACCAGGCAACATCTCGCGGAACAGTGGTTGAAAAACACTGGTCTAAAGAATTCCTGCTTTCCTCTTTTAGCATTGCAAACATTGTATAACATTGTAAGGGATCATCCCCGAACATTTTTGCCCTATTTCTTTATATTATAATTTTATACATAGAGGTAAGAAATATTTGGGCCATGAACTTAGCTATAACTTTGGATGGAGCCTCAGCTACCTAGCACTATTGTAACTCCAGTCTTTAAACAGCCTTCAGGATTCAAAACAAAAACCAAGGACCAAAGTTTCAGCTGGCTTTCTTTTCTGAAACCT
The DNA here is from genome assembly GCF_947247035.1 of Vipera ursinii. Taxonomy (NCBI): domain Eukaryota; kingdom Metazoa; phylum Chordata; class Lepidosauria; order Squamata; family Viperidae; genus Vipera; species Vipera ursinii. The sequence goes on from NC_139516.1 coordinate 153,553,945, forward strand.
GAATTGTCATATGTGTGGGGTGAGGAGAGAAATGAAGGGGAAGACAGATAGAATGGAATGGCTAAGCTATCTGTTGTTGTTATTATTGGTATATTTGTGTAAATGTGTTGGTGGTTATATCCTTCAATTTCTGCATAACTTTTGGAGGAAAAATCGATGAGCATTTGAACAATAAAAATAATTAAAACAGTGTTTGAATTAAGTGATGCAATTTTTTTTAAAAAAAGAGATTTTTGTTCTCATTGAAAGCCTTTCTTCCAGCACTTTTCTTCTTTTGCTGCTTCTTGGTAAATGATGAAGGTTTGCAAAGGAATACTACATCATTATCCCAGAGGTAGTCCTTTTTATAAAAAGAAAAAAGAAAAATCAAATTATCTCTTTCTTCCCCTTTGAAAGTATTAAACAGAGAACACAATATTCTAACCCCAGAGAAGAAAAATTGTCAAGTAAGGATTACTGAAGGTTTGGAAATAGAAAAGATGTTTCATATTGTTACATTCCTTACACAACCGTGTATATAAATGCCCAGCCACTGGTCCTTTATGCAGGCTCTTGCTTTATGAGTACAGGTTTGAAGACATGCTTACTTCAGTCACTTTACTGAAGTTTAAACTGAAGCTATACACAAAAGATGGTCTACCTCTGCTGAGAGGTTTAAGTATTTTCTTTCTTTTTTTAAGGTGGTAAAAAAAAATTTCCTCCATAACAGTTCTCTCAAGTCTAAGAAACACGGTTTCTTCTTTTGCCTGCTTCAATCCTGCATGGGGGACATGTCCACCAAGCTATCATGACTTGAGCCCTGCTGTTCCTCACAAGTGGTCTCCATAGCATGGCGTTGCTGCATGCTACCCACAAGCTCTGGGGGAGAGCCAACTAAATAGGCTGGCACCAGCCACGTTAATCCAGGAAAATTCATATTTCTGAATTAATAGGGGAGGAGACAAGCTTTCTGTAACCTGGCAGCAAGATATAGGATAAACACAAGAAATTGTGGGCCTGTTTTGCAAGTGTGTGTTTGTGTGTGTGTATGTGTGATTATTATTGTTGTAATATATTTATCTGTCTTCAACTGACAGGACAATATATATATGTGTGTTTTTGTCTTTTTTAATGTGCATTTTATTTTTTTTTTAAATCCCATTTATATCCCGCCCTTCTCCGAAGACTCAGGGTGGCTTACAATCTAAAGCACAAATCAATGTGCTTAGCAATGGCCTTCATTCTATGTATATGCCTGCTTTTTTGGGCTTTTGCCCCCCCCCAGCGGCATTATTACAAAGTCAGCTTATTGCCCCCAACAATCTGGGTCCTCATTTTACCTACCTCGGAAGGATGGAAGGCTGAGTCAAACCTTGAGCCTGGTGGGACGCGAACCTGCACTAATTGCAGGCAGCTGGTGTTACTTAAGGAGGCATTAGCCCACTGCTCCACCAAGGCTCTGTGGACAAATGCTTTGTCTAGTTTTGTTTTTCTTTATATTTTTTAATAATTTGTATTTTATTTTTTTTGAATAAAATAAAAAAAATAAAAAGATCCCTTTACCAGAGTGGACCCTATGAGTTAAGATTTTAAATGTTTAACGTACTTAAAAATAAAGAGAGCTAGAAAAAAAAGTTGAAAGAAAGGAAGAATTGTTTTCTAAAATGGTTGATCTCAGCTGCCACTGCCATCACCCAGCACTAGATATTCCCTTGGCTCAAGAATCTCACACATATGTAGGACAGGCTCTGGGTAAGGCTAAGCAGGGGACAAATTTTCAGGTGCACTGAAGTGGAAAGGGCTTCTGAAAAATACAATAAAACAAAAACAAAAAGCAATAATATTGCATTCTGCGAGATTGTGTCCACTTGAGGATTAAATACAATTGTACAGAATTTTGCCATATGACCACTATGGTTGGTGATGTGATTAAAATCACATTACAAATTTAATTTTAAAAACTTTCAGTGAAGAGAAGAAAGAGGAGGAGGAGGAGGAATGCACAAGGCTGCAAATTGTAAGTGTAAATTTCAAAAATGTGGAAAAAAAATAGAAACATGAGAACACCTCTTTGAAATTCCTAACAAAATCAGATGAACCTAATCATTGGGGGTTTCAGACTATGATTTTGGCTAGGGTGTCAAAATGTCTAGAGCAGGCACATATGTGTATCAGAACATATTCACATATTCTCCGGCTCTCAAGCATGATCAAATATCTTAAGCATATACCACAATCTGGAAAACAATATTCTTTCAATTCATCTTTATCCGCTTTAGTTTTATTTATTGACTTTTTATTCTTTCCTCGGTGCCTGTTTTATCTGGTTATTTGTTTTGATAAATTCATTTAATATCGGCGTACAGGGCAATCCTGAGGATGGAAGCAATAAAGTCCACAAGTCTTAGATTATTCCAATTCTTAACAAAGATGATGTTGCTGGAATCAGAGCCATTTCAAACAATGTCCTGCTGAGATCTCTGCTTCTCTGTTGGAAGAATTAAGCAGAACGTAGCAAGTTGCATTTTGGCTTCTCCGTGCTTGCTAAGTATTCCTGTGGGCATAGCTGAATGCTATTAAATCGTCTTTGGAAGGCTCACTTTGAGCATTCACACCCCCAAAGGAATTTTAAAGAAAAGGATTTAGCTGACTACGTACCCAGGAAATGTCTGTTTGACAGCACAAACTGCAATTGGCATTTTTTGAACAATTAGCTACAGTAAACAAGAACAACTTGCTAAAAATATGACTCTAAAACTATTAAACAAAAATACCCAGTTATGAAACTTAGGATACCGACCTCCAAGGCATTCAGCAAGTTGACTTTTTGGATAGTCAAACACAGACTGGGCAAGCATGGGCTGTCCAAATTAAAAGAATCTGCAAAATAAAATTGCCAGGTTGAGATTAAACAGCACGCGTTGCAGATATTCTCTAAGAGAGTTAATATGGGATGCTGGCTCTCTAGAAAAATAATCAGACTGCATTACATCAGGCATCATCTTTGTGATCTAAAAATTCTGACCCAATAAACTTTTTGGAGCAGCATTAACAGGAGATCAAAAAAAGGCAAAGAAAATCCATGAACCTCTTCCACCCTACCTAAGGAACTGTTGCCTCTTTACAGCAAAAACTGTCATGCAGATCCAGATACATTATCAACATAGATAGAAAAGTCAGGTATGCTTTGAGGCTTTTAAATATGCAGGGAAGAAAAGCTCAATGAAAACTAATAAAACGATGGAACCCTTGGTAGTCTCTGAGCTTGCTTGTTTACTTGGAGATGTTTTATTAGCAAACTAGATAACATCTTCAATGCTAGAGGAGAGTGGCATTTGCTGTCTTTTTATACACAGTGACTTGCCCTGTCATTATTGATGGAGGTGTGGTTTTCTTCTTGCTAGTTCCTTGATTGGCTATTGTTTACTGCTTGATTGTTTGCCTGAGCTAGTTAGTCCCTTGATTGAGATTTTGTTTATTGCTTGTCTGGTATTAATCTTGGTCTTAGTCCTTACTTATTTGAGTGTTGATTACTAGCAAGTGTTCTTTATTTTATTTTTTTATTGTCTCTTTTGAAAGTTGTTTAAATATTTATCTCTATGTGCCTGCTGATAGCTGATTTGTCAGAGTCCTAAAGTTCCAGGAGTTCTCTAAACTATTTGGATTTAGGTTGGCCTATGATGCTCATGGTTTTCCAGTTGTAACTATGTCCTTGTATTGTGAAATTAAGGAGTTTTCATTGTATGTTCTGACTGCTAGTTGGTGTTGTGTGCTATATAGTTGTAGTAATCTGTTGGTTGTTGTGTTTTTTTGTATGTATAGCAATGATACCCTTGTGCTGGATGTGCTGTATTGAGTTTGGTGGTCAGGTGCTATTTTGTTGAAAGATGTTGTAGAGGTCTGTTTCCTTTTTCTAGTGTCTTGGCTTACTGCAATCCATGTAGAAGTCCACCCTATGGAAAACTATAATTGATTCCTGCTCCTCTTTTATTGTCCCTGAGTTACAAGCATGCCCAAATATTCCTGAAACAGTATATCATGGACACAAAAAGTGAAACCAACTGCCTCTCTTATATAATAAGGAGCTCTTTATTTCAGGAGAATCTTTACTCTGGCTTGTTGCAGGAAAATACTTTTTTACAGATTTTGGTTTTACAACAGACCCAAAGCTTTTCACTCTCCATGTTTAGCTCACAAACTGTGTCACTTTTAGACAAAGACTATTTTTCTGTTACACCTGTTAATTTCATATTCTCTAGATGTTCACTTATTGTTCACTTATTATTAATGAAGGTGTTCATTTATTGTGCATTTTTTGGAGATGCTCTTCCAAATATTTTCAAGTCTGCAACTAACCGAGTAAAATTCTGATTCTGAAAAGGCGTACAGCATATACTGGGTCTTGTTCTAATTTTCTTCTTTCTTAATAATAGAGTTGGAAGGGACTTTGGAGGTCATCTAGTTCAACCCTTGCTCAGGCAGGAAACTCTATACCATTTCAGACAAATGGTCAAATGGTTGTCCAGTCTCTTCTTAAAAACTTCCAGTGTTGGAGCATTCACAACTTCTGGAGGCAGGTTGTTCCACTGATTAATTGTTCTAACTGTCAGGAAATTTCTCCTTAGTTCTGGGTTGCTTCTCTCTTTGGTTAGTTTCCATCCATTGCTTCTTGTCCTGCCTTTGGGTGCTTTGGAGAATAGCTTGACTCCCTCTTCTTTGTGGCAACCCCTGAGACATTGGAACAATGCTATCGTGTCACCCCTCATCCTTCTCTTCATTAAACTAGACATACCCAATTCCAGCAACCATTCCTTATATGTTTTAGCCTCCAGTCCCCTAATCATCTGTGTTGCTCTTCTCTGTACTCTTTCTAGTGAGATAAATGTCACTCAATCCTAGTGTCTTGTGTACAATAAGTCTAATCACCATAACCCTCAGAATCTATATGAGAAGTCTTCAGACACCTTCTCCCATACTTCATGCTCTAAATCAGGGGTCTCCAAACTTGGCAACTTTAAGATTTGTGGACTTCAACTCCCAGAATTGTCCAGCCAGCAAGAATTCCAGTTATCAAGTTTGGAGATCTCTGCTCTAAATGAACTGGGAAAAGATGCATGCAGAGAGAGTTTGTGATCCATAAGGGCTGAACCCAAACTTTAGGGGGGGGGGAAAACCTTTAAAATGCTATGTATTTCAAACAGCAAAGACAGGAATAAGGATAAAGAGTCAGTATTTCTCTGCCACTCATGGATCTAGCCTAAATAAATACAGATAAAAATTAACCTAACCTAACTAACCCAAACTAAGGTTAATTTCCCAGTATGCAACAACGCACTGGCATTCCTTGCAAAAACAGATCACATGGAGTACCAACTAGAGTTTAATCATATCATATCATAAATTATAGCAGAATTCAGGTTTTAAGGATCTTGAGTGATAAACAACTATTTAACAACTCTTGCCTTCTGCAGGCTTCCTTTGGCATGGCATAATGTGTTATTCTTAGTGTTTTTAGTGGGGAGATGCATCAGTACACAGGACAAACATTCCCTGATATGTAAGGTTCCCACTTTCTGATTCAAACACTTGCATTGCCTGTATTCTGTGTTGCAGCAGTTAAACAACTTCTCTGTCTCCTTCTCCCTAGTGTTTTTTTTCCACAGGTGCAGGGTCTGCTTTTCTGATCAACAAACACCATGTCACATGATCAAACATAGCAACTGATTCTAACTGGGTGATTTTCATATCCACATTAATTGTGTCCTGTCGTCTTCATTTTGGTCTTCTGCACAGGCTTTTGCCATTAGTGGTGGGTGATTCAGGCAATGGGGTAGAATGCTGCTTGTAGAACATAGCCATATGCATAACTAGACATTTTTCTCCCATTTTCTCTGCTATTCATACAACGCTTATCTGTTATCAGATTTTAGCATTTCTACAAGCTCAAGGCTGTGTCCAGTCAAAGTGCTGTGGCAATGTGTAATCATGATGTTTGAGCTAGTTTCTCTTGCCGGTTCCACTCTTGAACCAGTAGCCTTTGCCTTATCATGGTGATGAGGCAATGCTGACATGCACCACTTCTGGGGATACCCTAGCATTGTTCAATATTGTATATGGCTGTTGAGGTATTAGTTAGAAAAAAAAATACTGATAGCTTACAGTTTGTCACCCAAGCCTGATGACTGTTTGTCCATGCTCAACTTGGTTTAATTTATTTTAATTTTTGTATATTATGTGTTGTATATAGTGTTTTAATTTCCCTGTACACTGCCCCGAGTCCTTCGGGAGAGGGGCGGTATATAAATCCAAATAAATAAATAAATAAATAAATAAATAAATAAATAAATAAATAAACAAACTCAGCACCACCTTTGCAAGAGGGCAGTTTCTGGTAGCAGCAACAAGGAGGAACAGACTTAGCCACCAGTGGCGTAGCGTGGAGGGTGCAGGGGGGGCCCAGCCGGGAAGGGCCTGATGCCCCACGGCGCGCCACACACACACACACACACAAACACACAACCACACAGCGTGACTCCTCCTTCGGGCCGCTCCGACCGGAAACTCCATAGGCCACAAGTCGGAGGCGCTCTTCTTTGCCCGGCCTTGAAGGCTCCGGGGAGCCAGGCCCGGCTGGAGCTCCTTTAACTTTTGCCAGGTGGCCTCCGCTCCCCCGAGAGGACATAATCCCTCTCGCCTTCGGGTTGGCTGAAGTTCCGGCTTGTTTCCCGCCTGCCCTCCCCCCCTTCTCTGCCGCCGCCGCCACAGGCAGCCGCGGTTGGCGCCTATTTACTCCCGCCGTTTGTAAGGACGGCTCCTGCCAGGAGGGCCAGAGGCTGGAATCCGCCTTCGCTCCGGCGCTGGACAGAAGCCTTCTCTCCCTCCTCCCCCCCCCGCAAAGGAGAAGGCGGCTCCTGAGCGTGCACAGAGCGCGGCCCTCCTGCAAGCCCGGGGCTCCGCTGCGGAGGCTCTCCCAAGGCGCTCCCGGGGTTGCCAAAGGTGGGGGGCGCGGCGGGGCTTGAAAGAGGGTGGATTTCCCGCAGGGGGAGGATCGCTGCAGCGTCTCTCCGGGGGTCCCTGCTCTGGAACGAAAGCTGCGTCGGCAAGTTGCCAATCCAACCGTGCATCAGCGATCGGGACCGCCCCCCCCACCGACACACATCGCCAGCAGCAAGAGTTTCCAGCCAGGCCGGCGAATCTTTGGGGTGAGGTGCCAAAGAGAAGGAGGCGGCTTGGCTTGGATAAGCAGCGTCTGGGCAGAAAATAGGTCGGGCGCTGCAGCAAGTATGAACTCTTGGTGCTCAGCCTAAGCAGGCAAAGCTGCAGGGTGGGTTGGTTGGCTTTTCCGGCTTTGGAATAACCTTGGGAAGCTGAGGCATTGTAAGTTGGAAGTCATTGTTTGTCGCCTAACATGTTGGGTCAACCCCACGCCACATGCTAAGCCATAAACCGTGGTTGGTATCCAGGGTTTAGGACAAGATGGAGAAAACTAGCCAATTATGGGATCATAAATCTTGATGAAGCCCATCATCGCTCCATGTGATGTATGCACTCAATCTACAAACGTAGTCCAAGCCTATTCACATCTGTTGTAAGGTCATTCTCTCGTGGGGTTTATCTTGACATCCACTAAGAGTGGAACAAACATGCCCCATTAACCATTTTCAACGCCATGTCCTCTCTTTGTCTCATCCTAAATCACAGCTGAGGCACCTTAAAGTTGCCTTGTTTCAGTTTTAAACTAGCATTTTCCCTCTTCTCCAGAGACCCTTTTTTGCCTTGAACCTAACTCAGGGGTAGGCAACCTTGGCTCTTTTATGACTCATGGACTTCAACTCCCAGAATTCCTGAGCTAGTGGAAGAGACTCGAGTGCTAAAATCCACAGGTTAGGGGGCGCAAATTACTTGCCTTGCCCCGGGTGCTGACAACCCACGCTACGCCACTGTTAGCCACCATTGCAGTGGTGCAACACATCATCAAATATTGTATCCCTGATTGTCTTATTTTTGTATCTGTTTCAAATCTTAATAGAGATTTGCCTTATCCCGCAGTTGAGCCAGCAGCCTTGTTAATTCATATTCTTTAAGTAAATTTAGCATTTGATATTTCCAAGATGTCTGGCCCAATTCTTATTTAATACAAGCTGTTAAATGGAGACTTGGAGTGAGTGATTTAGCTTGCAGAATTAAACAGTAAAAAAGCCCATTGATCAAACAGTTTGCTGGGACCTAACCTTTGGCAACTTAGTTTGTAAAAATTCAAGAAGTGATATGAAGAGCAGAAAGATTCTTAAAAAGATTTTGGGAAGGAGGAGAATAAACTACAGAAGCTTATCTCCTTTGTTTCATTATTTATTCAGATGGAAAGGGATAAAGCCACAGAGGCAGAAAAAGATGATGGGAGAATAGGAAGGACCAGTGCTTTTTTTTGTAAAAGAAAAAGGTGCCGGAACTCACACATGTCATACAACCTGCCTTGCCTACCCTACAAGGTTCCATCCAAAAAAGGTGCTGGAACTCCGTTCTGAGCGTTCTATGAGAAAAAAAGCCCTGGAAAGGACCAAAGAGTGAAATAGGAAATTTACGTATCTTATGTGCACAGATTTTTGCCAAAAGATAAAATAAGAACATTACAGCTAGCTTGGCCCTGTGAGTTAACATCAATGTTTTGAAATAGTTATTTAGACATCTCACAGAAATCAATTGGGGAAACTGGAGTGGGGAAAGCTCCAAGAAACAAAAATTTGGTAAGTTCCTTAATACTGAAATAACAAGGTAATTATCCTCTCTCCTTCCTTCCAAAGTAAAAGAGAAAAAGACAAGAAGACACACTTCAGGAGGACTGGTGTGAAAGCAGAGAGAAATGCCAATGTAATGTCAGAAGAGATAAAGTGACAGTTCCATGATCATCTACCCAAAGGAGTATTTGAGGTAGTCTAGTGCAGAGCCTGCCTCTTACTCACTCACTCACTCTTCTTTTCATGAAACATCAAAGGTGAAAATTCAGGTTAATGTTTATTAACTCCCTAATGGGGCAAATAAATTGTTCCCTGTTTCTTTTTATAATGTCACACAAGTGAATTGCAGTTTCAAAACCATCAGCATTGCCTGCCACTAGTCTAGATAGAGGTTGGAAAGGGTTGGGTGTCTAAGTTTCAAAATAACAGAATAAGGGCGGTTTTTTAATGGAGCAACTATGGTATAACACTATTATAACACCACACCGAGTGGCATGGTGGCCTAGATGTGGAACTATTGCCTCACAATCAGGAGGATGTGAGTTCAATCCTAGGTAGTGGCAGACATTTCTCTCTCTGGGCTCACTAAGTAATTGTCTGCTGTGAACTCCACAAAGGCATCAGGAAAGACATCTTGCCAATAAATGCTCAGCTCTAATCAGTTGCCCCAACCCCACCCTGAAGCAAGGGACTGCATGGTCATTAAAAAGAAAAAACAAACAAACTATGGTATAACACTGAGTTTATCTTCATACATAACAAGAACAAGGACGTTTTATATCCAAGTCCTACATGTTCATTATTGCACCATACAAAATAAAATGTAAAAAAGCAGGCTGGTAATCTTTTATCTACCTTTTTGATAACAACATGCTTTTCTTGTTATTAGCAGACACTGAGTTGAAATTTACCATGTCATGCACTATGTGGGAATTGCATGGATATTTGTGATCTAAAGGTGAAATGGGCATTAAAAGGTAAATCCAGAAATTCTGATTATACAAACATCGGCAGAGCTTCTTACTGCATTGCTCTTGAATTCCACATTAACAATGAAAATGTCTATTTGCTAAATCAACAGAAACCCACTTTTTATATATAATAGAAAACTATGAGCGCTGTTGAAGCTTACAATATGCTGTCCTTTTCTATCCTACCTCTATTTCAAAAGGGTTTTTCAGTATTTCACAATACTTATGTAAAATGGTTACAGTTTTGCCATTTTCTTTATTCAGAGAAATGTTGATAATGTTCTCAGATAATGTTCTTTAGTACGCCAGCAATGAGATGAGCCAGGTGACCTCTACAAAAAGCAAGCCTTTAGGGTGATAAAGCCTCAATTATAGAACAGCCTCTCCTGAAATGTCTTAAATAGAACCATCTTTAAAATATTTCTGTCCGCAGGTAAAGACATTTGCAACCAATCAAACTTCATAAATAAAGTAGGTTCTTTAACTAGAAATTTGCAGTTTATATTTATGTCTTGTCTAACTCTCTCACTTTTTGTAATTCAGTGCTATGCCATAACACATGTAGAAATCTCTCCCTACCCTTCCCCCCTCCCTTCTACATTCTTTCCTGCAAATAGCCAGGTTCTGGATTTAAATTTTCAGTGCTATAGTTCTTCATTAGCACATCCATCTTCATCACCACTAACTGAAGGAACTTTAGCAGCAACTTCAGAAAAGATTCTTACTGCCCAAATTCTGAAATATGATTAGTTGTAATTGCTTTGGTTTATGGGGGGGAAAAATGACTAAACATACACAAGTGAAAATGTGTGAAGAAATAATGAGATGAAACCTCCAATAAGCATCAGCGGAAAGCTATTTTTATGTCCTGACACTGTTCCTTGAATGGAACAAGGATAGCTCTTCAGGTTTTAAAGTATAAAGCACAAGAACTGATTCTTATAGTCTAAAAACTGACTAGCAAATACATGGACTAACAGTACATAACAGATGTTTGGGACTGAGGTGGATTTCCTCTTTTTGACTACGAGGAAGATGAACCTGAATTTAAGCATAGACTTTAAAAAATAGATGTAGAAAAGGTGTGTGGGGGAGGGGAATCTGTGTAACCCCAGCTTTCTCTTCTTGTTGGCCTTTGGTTACCATCTCTACTTTAAATCAATCCTGATGAGTCCACCCACTCCATAACAGCCTTGGTGGAGCAGTGGGATAATGCCTCCTTAAGTAACACCAGCTGCCTGCAATTAGTGCAGGTTCGCATCCCACCAGGCTCAAGGTTGACTCAGCCTTCCATCCTTCCGAGGTAGGTAAAATGAGGACCCAGATTGTTGGGGGCAATTAAGCTGACTTTGTAATAATGCCGCTTGGGGTGTGTGTGAAAGCCCTAATAAGCAGGCATATACATAGAATGAAGGCTACTGCTAAGCTTGTAAGCCACCCTGAGTCTTCAGAGAAGGGTGGGATATAAATGGAATTAAAATAAAAATAAATAAATAAATAAATAATATATGCACATGGCACCCTTGTATTGGCATGAGAAAATATGTATGTATTATGAATTGACCAGAAGCCAAATTCTGGTCAGAGCCAGGAATAAACAAATCCGTTCATATAAATTCAATGAATAACTACTAATAAAGATTAATTGTCTATAAAATCAGGTGCCACATTTACAAAATGTCTCGATCCTCAGTATTTTCCAACCATTCTTCTCGTAGATACAAACCTGTTTCTCACATAGCATATATATGTGGGTTTAGGTATGCACACATTTCCTTCCTTCTTAGCTATTCTCTCAACCAGGGGTGTCAAACTCGCAATGTCATGTGACATGTCACAATGTATCACAACTTTTTTTCCATTGCTGGCAATGGGGTGGGCAAAGTTTTGGCGGGCTGGCAGTTTTACACCCCTGCTCTGGATTAATCTTCAAAACCATTCAAGTTTTACCAAGCAAATCCTGCAGCCATTTGTATCTCCTACCATTGTATTCTTTCCAAGAAGACAAGTACTACTTGACTTATGACTATGATTGAGGCCAAACTTTCTGTTGCTAAGCGAGATAGTTGTTCAGCGAGTTTTGCCCATTTCACAATCTTTTTTGCCACAATTGTTAAGTGAATCACCGCAGTTGCTAAGTTAGTATTCTGGTTGTTAAGTGAATCTGGCTTCCCCATTGACTTTGCTTGTCAGAAGGTCGCAAAAAGGTGATCACATGACCCAGGGACACTGCAACCATCATAAATATGAATCAGTTGCCAAGCATCCCAATTCTGATCATATGATCATTCAGATGGTGTAATGGTCATAAGTGTGAAAAGCAGTCATAAGTCACTTTTTTCTATGCCATTGTAACTTCGAACAGTCATTAAACAAACGGTTGTAATTTGAGGACTACCTGTAGTATTGTAACATGACCTTCACCTAAATTCACAGATGAGGACCTGAAGGGAAAAACATCTTGGTTGTATGGAGATGTAGCACTCAGATGGATGATATTCTTTGTATGCATCATTTGTTCACAGTGCCTCAGTTAGAAAAAGATACATATCACATTTTAAATGCTTCTTTATTTGGCTTAGCACTAAGTATATAGCAACTAAATTGGAACTGGAATGTATTTATGATTATATCGCTTCTCTCTCTCTCTCTCTCTCTCTCTCTCTCTCTCTCTCTCTCTCTCTCTCTCTCTCTCTCTCAACTAATCACTGACACTGGAACTTAGATTTTTTTTAAAAAAAATCCTTATTTTCAAATGATATTTTTTGCATCTTAGGAAAGGCTAGCTTCATAAACCAAACAGCACAAGTCATCAGAGTCTTCAGCTAGAGCAGGGTGTCAAACTCGCGATGTCACGTGACGTGTCGCGATGTATCACGACTTTTTTGCCATTGCTAGCATAGCGTGGTTTCGCTATGATGCATCTGGTCCATGGGCCGGCAGTTTGACACCCCTGAGCTAGAGTCTGAAAAACAGGCAATTTATTCCATTTTTCTCCCTTAAAGCAGTTGCCTGTGCCAGATGTAGAAATGTGAAAATATGCATTATCTTTCTCAATCTTGGGGGTAAAATAAACTGATTTTTTTTCCTCAGTTCTATTTCCCTTTTTCTGTTTGGTTTATAAGGACAACATTTGCACTTGATTTACAGAAGGGAAATGGTTTAAAATTCAAAGCCTCTCTCAACTAAATCCTCGTATGTCACTATTTATTTTTCCCTAATGTATTTTGCAATAATGCAATGAGACCCTAGACATTCAGTGTTCTAAAATAGGCATTTGCTGTGCAATTTAACCTCTAAGATTAAGGCCACTTCTAGGTGAAGGATTCTTTTTTTTTTTTTATTGAAAAGTTTTAAAATACAATTTTCCTTTGAAAAACCCCCCTTCCCCCTCCCTCCTCCCCTCCCTACCTCCCCCCTATCTCCCCCCCTCCCCCTCTCCCTCCTCCCTCCCCTGCCCCCCCTCTACTTCCCCTCCTCCCCCCCTCCCCCCCCGACTTCCCAGAGCAAAATACAAGGTATATATCTAAAAAGCAATCATAAACAATCAAATACTAACAATTATAAACTCTAAAATCCATCACTCTCTAGCTTATATAGAGTAAACCAATCCTTAACAATACTAAATATATATAAACTAAAATAAAAGAAAACTAACATCATTCCCATCTATGTTCTTCCACAATTCACTATTACCTAGACATATTCTCACTTACACACCACAAGCACCTATCCCTATTAACCTCTCTAGCCAAAATAGGCTATAATAGATAATTCTTACACAAATTAACCCGCATTAACCCACAAAACTTTCTTCCTCTTCCTCTATAGTTAATTATCCATTAATTCCAAATTGAAAATTCTGTTACCATACATAACGTCCCAAAACTCTTAAAAACCCAACTACCACTTGACTATAAGTATATTGTGGAAGTTCCATAGATTTCTACTGGTCTTATTTTTTAGTCTTTTTTGAGCGTTTTAAGGCAGCACGCGTCACCCTCTGTTCTCTAAGATCATCCAAAAGAGTTGCAGCTTGATCTCCTCCTGTACCCTTCTCGTCCATCTGTCCATCTTCATCCTCTTGACATTCTCCTTCTCCAGATCCCTCTACAGCTTCCAGAAGTGTTGATGGGGTTGCTTTTAAGACATTGTTGTAAAAATCATGCGCTTGCTTCACAGTACCCAAACAGTACCTTTTGCCATCATACATGAAGCTCAGCCCAGCTGGGATCTCCCATCTGAACCTTATATCTCTTTGCTTGAGCTCTTGCACAAGAAATATAAAGTCCTTCCTTCTCTTTAAAATCTTTGGAGGAATTTCTTTTAGAACCAAAACTTCTTGACCAGCAATCACAACTTTAGTATCATAGGCAGCTTGTATAACTTCATCTCTAATTTCCCTTTTTACAAAATAGACCACCACATCTCTAGGCAACTTTCTCTGCTTAGCAATCCACGAATTCACACGAAACACTTTGTCCATGCCTTGTTTTATTTCAGATGCTGGATGGTTCAATACCCCCTCAAGAGACTCAGAAACCACCTGCTTTAAATCTTCCTTAATATTCTCTTTTAGGCCTCTAATTCTAACAGCAAACTGCATCTGGTAAAATTGAGCCAAACTCTGTTCGTTATCCATTTTGTCTTTTAAATCTTCAATTTCCAATACTTTTGCTTCTAATATAGCATTCTTTTGAGTCAAATCTTCCACTTGATCATCCAGCACCTCCACACATTTAGCTACTTTATGCACTGAGGACAAAATGTCTACCTTCATCTCTCTAAGTTTCTGTTCCATCCTTTCTTCCATTCTCTGCTCCAATTTCTCCAATTTCTCCTCCATCTGTGCAAATTTAACACCCATTGACTCCAAAATTAACTGGGTATGTTTTTCAAGATCCTTCGATGTCAATACATCAGGAGAATGCAACGCCTGCAGTAATGATTGTTGTTGCACCGGAGAATTTCCAGCACTCCGAAAAGTTCTAGGGGGAGGTTTAGCCGCCATCTTTTACTTACAATTGTGACGCACTTTCACTTTAAGTTTTAAGCAAAGTTCATCAAGCTTGAGAGTAAAATAAAATAATCCTCTTCATCTCTTTATCTTTCCTTCTTGTACTGCTCTGCCTGCTCTTTTCCTTTCATAGTCTCTCCTTCAAGCAGGGATGGTCGCAGACGCCTGGCTCTGCTCCATGAAATCCGGAGCAGAGACGCTGGCCAGCTGGGAGCAGCCCAGGCTACGGGGGAGTTCAATCCTTCAGCCGCCCAAGCTCCAAGCTCAGGCGGCCCCGGAGAACTCTACCCCTACCTGGGGGCTCACCCCCTCCTCTTCTCCCGAGGAGGGGGCTTCAAATTCGCCCAAACAGCTGATCGGCGCTGTTTCGGGCGAAAAAACAACAGCTGAGCCGCGGGCAGCCCGGGAAGGCTGTCTCCGTCGCCGCGGAGCCACCGGAAGTCCCTAGGTGAAGGATTCTTGTACATCTTTACCTCCTTAATATTTTTTTCTGGGTAAGAAAAAAGGGGGAGGGAAAAACCCTTGTAGGACGGTTATAATAATAATAAGTAAGTTGGAAGGGACATTGGAGGTCATCTAGTCCAACCCCCTGCTCAGGCAGGAAACCCTATACCATTTCAGGCAAATTCATGAATAAAGGAAAACTAATGAGGAAGGTTCTATCAGGAAGTGTATTCAAATGGAAAGCAGCCATTTCTGTCAGGTTGTGGCAGTGACACTAAGGTTTTTATAATATTAAGGATTACTTCTTGCGTATTCCCATGTTGATTTTTGTATCCTCTTCTTGCATGGTGTGATGCTTTAGATGGGAAATCTGAAGGCAGTGACTGGTTGTGTTGTGTTGTTTGAAATAAATCAGATGACACATTGGGAATGTTGAATGAACGAGTATACCTATGTGCTTGCCTACTACTCAAGCAGATCAAAGCAGATCAAAGAAGTAGATCAAAGAAGTATATGTGCCTACAAATCCTGCACCAACATTCTCTTCTTTAAAGACCTTCTTGCATTTAGAACAAAGCTTTGAAAAGACTCAAGAAATCATAGTTTGCCATATTTGAAAAAGAGGTTGGGAAAGGTACATTATCTCTCAGTTTAGGTTTACTTTTGTTGCTGGAGAAGATGCTCATATTTCGTTCTGTTTGCTGCAGTCCGTGAGGAAAATTTGTACTGAAAGCAATAATGGAGTCAAGGATTCCAACAGTTTAAGCAGTTCAAGGATTTTCAAATGTGATGGGGGGAAAATTATTTCCTCCTAATTGCACTATTTCTTCTTAATTGTAGTTGCTATCAATTATGGCCAAGGCACTGGTTTCATCTCTGCTATTTTCTCCCCTTTCAATTCCTAAAGAATGGTTTTCTTAAGATTTTAGATTTTCCTAAGGCTTCAAATTCAGGCAGTTGTCTGGTGCGGAGCTCCTCCTTGTAAACATTTGAAAATTTAGATCAGGTATGCATTATTCAGTCCATGTAGTTTTACAAAAGTCTTCCTTTTTTCTTTCTTTCTTTTTTTCTTTTTCGCATTCCATTACCTAAAAAGCAATTTCTTGCATAACTAGAATTATCTACTTGGTGTTAATATTCCATATGTTCCCCCTCTTTCTGCAACAGACTTTTATGGTTAATTTTGCTATCATAAATCATACAAGACCAATGGAATGTGCTGAATAAGAATAGTTAGTATTCTGCTGCGTGCTTTAATGACAGCATCTAAGAGTAAGGTCTTGGTAGAACTCAATTGCAAGAAAATATATGTGCCTGTCAAATTAGCAGCTATTATTCTAACATCCTGCCCTTTGCCCAAACTAAATGAAAGGATAGAATGTATCTACAGATACATTCAGAACATTCTGCAGGCTTTTCTAGTTGGCAAATACTTGAAAAGATTTAATAGGATAAGCATACTTTGCAGTCCACAATCATGCCAAAATTGCAAAATGTCTTGATCATGACCTTTTGTGCTTGTATCCCAACATCACACACAATGTTTGACTACGGTTTTTAATTAGGCTTTTTACTGGGTTAAATTGTCTCGTAATTTTGCATTTATTGTTTAATTCTCTTTTAAATATTTTACTCTATGTTTTTTAATTTTTTGTTGTGAGCCACCCTGAGTCCTCAGGGAGAAGGGCGGCATATACATTTAATACAATCAATCAATCAATCAATCAATCATTTACTTTTTCTTGCTCCCTCCTGCTGATACCCAATGTCAGATATTCAAAACTCCCTTCTAATATTTCCGTTTGCTTCTTCCTCTTCCTAGTGTCTTCCTAGGTCCACACACACATTTTTTTCTTTTTTAGTCCCTTCTGGTGAGCCTCTGGACTAATTTGAGCTGTTTTCTTGGTAAGATTTATAAAAGTGGCTTGTCATTGCCTTTTTCTAGCACTGTGAAAAAGGGCATCCAGCTGTATTCATGCCTAAGCCAGAAATTTTGTTGTTGTTGTTAGCTGCGAAGTCGTGTCCGACCCATCGCGACCCTATGGACAACATTCCTCCAGGCTTTCCTGTCCTCTACCATCTTCTGGAGTCCATTTAAGCTCAGGCCTACTGCTTCAGTGACTCCATCCAGCCACCTCATTCTCTGTCGTCCCCTTCTTCTATTGCCCTCAATCTTTCCCAGCATTAGGCTCTTCTCCAGTGAGTCCTTCCTTCTCATTAGGTGGCCAAAGTATTTGAGTTTCAGCTTCAGGATCTGGCCTTCTAAAGAGCAGTCAGGGTTGATCTCCTCTAGGACTGACTGGTTTGATCGCCTTGCAGTCCAAGGGACTCGCAGGAGTCTTCTCCAGCACCATAGTCCAAAGGCCTCAATTCTTTGGCGCTCAGTCTTTTTTATGGTCCAGCTTTCACTGCCATACATTGCAACTGGGAAGACCAAGCCAGAAACAGAACTCACATATTCCTAGTTTCTAGTCTGCTACCTTAACAACTACACCAAAGTGGTTCCCTATAAGCTCGCTTACTTGGGTTTAATTGAGCAAATAGCAATATATTTTTCCAAGGTCCCTTCAAACTCTGTTATTCTCTTATACCATTATTCTGATCACAGACAGTACTATTTGACTAACAGGGTCTGACTAAACTGGTTGATGCTCTTCGAGTAATGTCAGGTCATCATACCCTTTAGAGTGATGTATTCAAAAATGAGAGAATTGCATCAGGACCATGTTATATTTGTGATGGAAAGAAACAGTCGGGCAATGCTTTTGGAATGATTTTGCATGATGAGGAAAAATTGAAATTCAATTGTAAGTCTTTTGGGATTTGAAAACAATCCTCTGGTGTTATTAACCTTGTATACTTAAGAAACCTTGTGTGTTTTGATGTAGTAGATGGTAACAATAGGACCTACTCTTCTTGCTTTGCCAACAAAATCAAGAAGGGTGCTGGCCCAAATATTCTCTTGCTAATATTTAATCCACCAGGTAATTTCTTGCAATATATTCTATGGGGTCCTAGCAATATCTCAGCTTCCTCTGCTGAACATAGCTCTATTTATGCTTCTTCCACTGTCTAAGATTATGAATCCATAGTCAGCTTCATTGGAACCTTTAATCAAAATAAGGCAAATACAGGTGGTCCTTGACTTACAACAGTTCCTTTAGTTATAAGGGCACTGAAAAAAGGGACTTACGACCGTTTTTCACACTTATGACTATTACAGCATCCCCATGGTCATGGGATCAAAATTCAGAGCAACTAGCTCATATTTATGGTGGTCACAGTGCCCCAGGGTCATGTGAACACGTCTTGTAACCTTCTGACAAGCAAAGTCAATGGGGAAGCCAAATTCACTTAACAATCCTGTTACTAATTTAACAACTGCTGTGATTCACTTAACAGCTGTGGCAAGAAAGTTCATTAAATGGGGCAAAAATCACTTAAAAATGTCTCTTTTAACAACACAAATTTGGGGCTCAGTTATAGTCATAAGTTGAGAACTACCTGTATTAACAATCCATGTTACTCGTATGGTGAGCAACTGATTTCTTTTAGGGCATATTTATGCTAACTGTTTCAGTTACTTTCTGTCTTGTGCTTATGTCCTTTTGACTTTGAGATGATTTAAGAAAATCCTTTCCAGACTGAGGCTCTTTAGCAACAGCTTGCAAATATTCAGTTTGGACCATAGGCTATCATGTTGTCTCATTGAATAAATTCTTTGCTGCTGTCGTTTCGCATCTTTCTCATCCAGGAAAGCAATTGGAAATCCCTTTCTTTCTCTTGAGCAGATTTTTCTGGACATTATATATTTGCATGTGAGTATATTTTGTACACTCACACAAATCCCCCTCATGGACAAAACAAGCAGCATTTTTTAGAAAAACAACAGATTTTTCTCCTCCGTTTGGTCGTTCAACAGCGAGACAATGGTGAAGCTAGCACAGCAGTGCCTGCATTTTCTGCTTCCCATGAGAAAAGCATATCTTCCTTCCCCTGTCCTGACCACTATCTACAGAGGGACCATCGAGAGCATCTTGTCATACAGCATCACAGTCTGGTTTGGAAGCATCACTGCTTCAGAGAGGAAGGTAGTGCAGAGAGTGGTGAGGATGGCTGAAAAGATTATTGGTGGTTCCTTCCCTTCCATCCAGGACATAGCACATAAGTACTGCTTGAGCAGGGTCTGGAGGATTATCTGGGACACTACACTTCCACTTCATAATCTGTTTTCCCTGTTACCTTCTGGGAGGGGGCTTCATGGTATCCAACACAGAACATCCAGTTTCAGCCAAAGTTTTGTTCCATATAGCATCAACCTTATGATCTCTCACGTTTCCTCCTTCCACCATGTATTCAAAATGGAAAGTGATTAATATGTATATGTGTATATAATTATACACATAAATATATAAAGAAGCCTTGACAGCTATCCTAAATAAATACAACCCCCCAAAACACATCCTAGATCTGACCAACCACTGCCTATCAAACACATACTTCATCTACAATGGACAAAGATACAAACAAATGGAAGGAGCACCCATGGGATCACCCCTTTCACCTGTCATCGCAAACCTCTACATGGAACACTGAAACCCTCGCTCTAAAATCCAACCACAAACCCAAACTCTGGCTCAGATACGTAGATGACACCTTTGTAATCTGGCCACACGGCAAAGAAAAACTGGATGACTTCCTCACACACCTCAATAGCCTACACCCCAAAATACAATTCACCATGGAAACAGAAGCTAACAATCAACTTCTCTTCCTTGATGTCTTAGTCTACAAGAAATCCAACGGCTCCCTAGGACACACTATCTACCATAAAAAAACACACACAAACCGCTATCTGAACGCACTCTCACACCACCGCCCAGCACAGATCAACTCCATAGCCAAGACACTCATCTCCAGAACAAAACACCTAGCTGACGAACAACACCTAAAAACCGAACTACACACTCTCACTAATGTACTAACAGCCAACGGATTCCAAAGAAACATGATTACCAACTTAATCTGAAGAGAGACACCCACAAAAACCCAAGACAGAGAACAAGAATATGGCAAAGCCCTCTTCCCATACTTAAAAGGGACCACAGACAGAATCAGCAAGATCCTCCAAAAACACAACATCAAAACAGCATTATACACAGACAGAAAAATATCCACCATCCTAAGAAACCCCAAAGACATAATTGGGTTAGAAAACCAAGGAGTATACGAAATCCCATGCACCACCTGCCCCACCACATACTTCGGACAGACCAACAGAAGAATAAGTGAACGCATTGAAGAGCACAGGAACTCACTCAGAAAGGGAGAACAAACTTCATCCCTGTTCCAACACTTTAAAGCCACGGGACATGAAATTGATTTTTAAAAAAACAGAACTATCGCCAAAATTGAACATTTTAACAACAGAATAATCAGAGAAGCCATTGAGATAGAAAAACGCCCCCACAGCATGAACAAACGAGATGATACCTCTCGCCTACAAGCCATTTGGAAACCCACCTTGATTGACAGACGAGCCCCAACCACCAAGAATGATACCAGACCCAAACTCATGATAACACCACATGACATCACCACCACACAACCATTCAAAAAGCAAATCCGAACCCACAACGATAATGACACACAACCACAAAACAGAAACCTAACTACAGCTGCAACATCAGCCACTTTAAACCCCTCCAAACCACACAATAAGCAAACTGACACCCACTATAAAAACATGGCACCACCACAAACACGGAGCCGAACAAAAGCAGCACAACTCACCAGGTCTAAGGCTGGCAGCTGAGACCAGCCCATACACTCAAAACACATCCCCACCCAATCAGAACACAGCCCCCATTCAAAACACACTCCCACCCAATCAGAATACAGCTAACCCCCCACCCAATCAGAGCACACCTCCACCCACAGACCACACCCCCTCTGGCAGTTTAAAAAAGAAGAAAAAACAGCCACTACCACACACTTCTCCCAGAAGAACGAAGCTGAAGCCACCAGCCTGAGGATGATGGATGAGATTTCATCGAAACGTTGCCCTGATACCTCCAATTCTACGTGGGGAAAAAATGGGGGAGTGAGGAGAAACATTATATATAGATGAATATAATTTACAGTTTGAAATTTAAATTGTGATTAATTTTCAGTAGACATGGCTGCTTGCCTGAGGAGAAGAAATTACATGCTGAAAATTAGTGAAAACTGAGTTAATATAATACCATTATGCTTGGTAAGAAGACACATGCAGAACTGTCTAGCACGAGGCTGTTCGATCTTGGCAATTTTAAGACCTGTGGACTTCAACTCCCAAAATTCCCATGCTGGCTAAGGAATTCTGGGATTTGAAGTCCACAAGTCTTAAAGTCAGGGCTTTTTTTCTCATAGAGTGCTCAGAACGGAGTTCCGGCACCTTTTTTGGATGGAACCTTGTAGGGTAGGCAAGGTGGGTTGTATGACATGTGTGAGTTCCGGCACCTTTTTCTTTTACAAAAAAAGCACTGCTTAAAGTTGATAGGATTGGACACCCCTAGTATAGCAGCTACTCAGCAATATTGTAGTGTATCACAACTATTAAATGGGAGCTACTGTACTTGTGTCTCTATTTATGTGTCTATTTATTTCTTTTGTTCATGGGGCTCATCTTATTGTTCCTACATTCATTTAAAAAAAAAATCTCCTATTTGAACAATCAAGCCAGAAACCTTCCTTCTGCCTGTAAAGGCCTTGCTGATTGATTAAAGAGGAATACTTTATGGGATTGCATTTATATTTAAATTTCAAAATGCTGCATGTTTTGATAATAATTTCAAACAGAGCTGTATTTTCCATGAAATGTAGCAATAATTCTGTAGGTAGCATTAAAAAAACGTTCTCATGAGGACGATAAAATTTAGGCAACAGTTGTATTGCTTGTGGTATGCCCATTGAATTGTATCTGAATAGAAGATTTTAAAGCCCCACATAAAGCTGCAGATAAAACATAATATATAGAGAAATCATAAAATCTAAAAAATCTGGATTTCACTCCCCCCTCCCCATAATTTGTATTGTGTTTTAAGAGATAGGCAGCTCTACATTTCATCCTAGTGTTGTTTATGATGCACTGCTCTTACCCATGCTCACTAAGGAATTCTGGGAATTGAAGTCATGCATATTAAAGTTGCCATGGTTGAGAAACTCTAGCCAATACAGTATCTCTCTCCATCTCTGTCTGTTTCTCTCTCTTTCTGTCTTAATATCCCACACAATCTGCGGCAACATGAAGGCTTCTTCACTGAAGGTTATGAACTATAATATACAACTCAGCTTTAACAAGTGATTTATAAGCATCACTTCAAATCACTGCAGTTTAATTCTCAGTGGGATTACAAGGTGGTGCCCTTGAATTAATGAATATGTATTCATACTTAAACACTCCACCAACTAGTACCTTAGAAATGGTTTCACTGGGAAGCAGGTTTTTACAGGCTGTTTATTGAATTTGGTTATGATGTATGATTTGTTGAAGGGGTCCTAAACCTCCAGGCCACAAGCTGGTACTGGGCTGTGGTCTGTTAGAAACTGGGCCATGCAGCCGGAGATCAGCTGTGGGCGAGCGATACTGCATGTGCGCAGGATCTAGGTTGTGTACTCCTTCCCGCACTGGGCTGTGGAAAAATTATCTGTCATGAAACTGGTCCCTAATGCCAGAAAAGTTGGAGACCACTAGTTTAGTGTGTCCCATGGACATTTTATTATTTATATTCTTTCTTTAGTATTAAGGAACTATTATTCCATAAGTCTCCATGGGTCTAATTGGATTTGGATCCCTCCTTCCCTCCCTCCCTCCCTTCTTTCCTTCTTTCCTTCCCAACTCGGTGAATTTGAAAATAGTTCTGCAATCTTCATCATCTAATCTAAATGACAGAAATAACAGTAGAATTGGCCCTCTCCTCTCCTTGTTCCAATAGTGGATATATCAGACAGGAAGGCATAAACTGAGAATCAGCATAGAGTGGTCTTATCAAAAGAAACCATATGTCCTAAAAGATCTGCCCATATTCCAAGCATGGGTAACAGCAGTAAAGATGTAGCGGAATCTATCAATCAGGGTTTATAATAGGTTTGACCCAGATAGAATACCAGCTGTCACTATGCCACTATGCATATGTATAAGCCATGTATATGTCACTATGCCAAAGCAGAGGGAGACATTAATGTATAGAAAGGGAAATTAACTTCATTTTCAGCTGATTAATACATAGGTATCAAGCACTCATAAGGCTACAGTGTGGAAAAACCCGGAGAAGGCTTTTCACATGAAACTGAGAAAGCTATTAAAATTATGTCTACTGTCAACCTTTAGTAGTGACAATTCATTCATTGAAGCATTCACACTGAGAAGCACTATCAGTCAGAATAACAGCACAAGAACAAATGATTTATCATAATAATACCTTGCCAACAAGCAAGGTTCTTGTTAGGCATAACTAGAAATGAATTACTTGTGAGCATATGACTCGAAAGATTCCATCCTCCCATAATTTAAACCAGGGGTCTTCAAACTCGGCCCTTTTATGACTCATGGACTTCAACTCCCAGAATTCCTCAGCCAGTGTGCCTGGCTGAGGAATTCTGGGAGCTGAAGTCCATGAGTCATAAAAGGGCCAAGTTTGAAGACCCCTGATTTAAACGTACAGGCTTTATAATCTATGCTATTGTTCTGCATGTGCTTTTATCTACTGAAATCTGTTTACTGACAGAAGAGAATATTTGTACCTCAGCACTAATGACATTACAAAATGTGATAGCAATTCCTTGTCTCCTTTGTCTACCATTGATTATTTAGTTTGTCCACTGAAAAGTACTTATTTTTTATTCTAAGTACTTACTGTTTGTTACACATTTAGATTATTTTTTGTTGGCGCAATTCCTATACATGTATATGTATGGAATACTTTACATCACATTACAGTTAGGTAATGAAATATCTGCAATAAAACAACAAAGTTCAGAGAGCACCAAGGACCCTTAATGAAATGTGTGTGAATGGCAATTAGCATAGTACTAGACCAGGGGTAGGCAACCTTGGCTCTTTTATGACTCGTGAACTTCAACTCCCAGAATTCCTGAGCCAGTTGAAGTCCACGAGTCATAAAAGAGCCAAGGTTGCCTACCCCTGTACTAGACTCATGATGATTCATAGTGTAAGATTTAAAAGAAGAAACATTTGACTTAAGGAACTCAAAGTTTAAACCCATTACAGCAAATAAAAAACAGGAAATAATCAAAGAAGGAAGTGAGAAAAGTTTGTGCTCAGCTCAGCTATATGTCACTTAATTAGAGGTAGTTTGAAACAGACTTTTCAAGGGAAAACAGAAGTATTATAAATAGAGGGCAGTATGAATCTTAGCAGATAGTCAGGAAATACACAGTATTTTGGATTGTTGTCAGAGGCCTGTTCTTCTCTTAAGAGACTATTTTGTTCTCTATGTCTCATTAAAGTCAATGGTTCTAATGGCAAACCAAAGTGATTTTGCCTGTTGCCTCTTGCAATCTATGAATGGAATGAACTGAAATGTATCAAGTCAATAGAGAGATTTCAAGGGAGGTTAACAAACTTTCATAACCTTCATAATAGTAAAGTTGGAAGGTACCTTGGAGGTCATCTAGTCCAACCCCCTGCTCAAGCAGGAAATCCTATATCATTTCAGACAAATGGCTGTCCAGTCTCTTCTTAAAAACTTCCAGTGTTGGAGTATTCACAGCTTCTGGAAGCAGGTTGTTCCACTGGTTAATTGTTCTAGCTGTCAGGAGGTTTTTCCTTAGTTCTAGGTTGCTTCTCTCCTTGATTAGTTTCCATCCATTGCTTCTTGTCCTGCCTTCAGGCGCTTTGGAGAATAGCTTGACTCCCTCTTCTTTGTGGCAGCCTCTGAGATATTGGAACACTGCTATCATGTCACCCCTCACCCTTATCTTCGTTAAACTACTAGACATTCCCAATTCCAGCAGCCGTTCCTTATATGTTTTAGCCTCCAGACCTCTAATCATCTTGGTTGCTCTTCTCTGTACTCTTTTCAGTCTCAAAATCTTTTTTACATCGTGGTGACCAAAACTGGATGCAGTATTCCAAGTGTGGCCTTACCAAGGCATTGTAAACTGGTATTAATATTTCACATGATCTTGATTCTATCCCTCTGTTAATGCAGACTAGCACTGTGTTGGCTTTTTTCGGCAGCTGCAGCACTCTGCTGGCTCATATTTAAGTCATTGTCCACTAGGACTCCAAGATCCCTCTCACAGTTACTACTATTGAGCAAGTACCCCCTATACTATACCTGTACATTTGGGTTTTCTTGCCTAAATGTAGAACCTTACTTTTTTCACCATTGAATTTCATTTTGTTAGATAGCGCCCAGTGTTTAAGATCCTCCTGTATCTTAAACCTGTCTTCTGGAATGTTGGCTATTCCTGCCAGCTTGGTGTCATCTGCAAATTTGATGAGTTCCCCATCTATCCCCTCGTCCAAATTGCTGATGAAGATGTTGAAGAGCACTGGGCCCAGAACAGAGCCCTGGGGCACCCCACTACACACTTCCCTCCATGTAGATGCAGTTCCATTGAGGACCACATGCTGACCACATGCCGGTCAGCCAGCTACAAATCCATCTGGTGGTGATGCTGTCTGACCCACATTTTTCTATCTTATCAAGTAGTAGTTTGTGATCTACTTTATCAAATGCCTTACTGAATTTCAAGTAAATTATATCCACAGCATTCCTCTAATCCACTAATTTTGTCACTTGGTCAAAGAATGTAATAGGTTTTGTCTGGCATGATCTGTTTTTGACAAACCCATGTTGGCTTTTAGTAATGACTTTGTTTGCCTCTAGGTGTTCACTGATTCATTGTTTGATTATCTTTTCCAGAATCTTCCCAGGTTTTGAGGTCAGGCTGATAGGTCTGTAATTTCCTGGATCTATTTTTTTCCCTTTTTTGAAGATGGGAACTACATCAGCTCTCTTCCAGTCCTCTGGTAGTTCCCCAGTGCTCCAGGATCTTTGAAAAATATAGTTCAGTGGTTCTGAGATCACGTCTGCCAGTTCCTTGAGAACCTTGAGGTGTAATCCATCTGGTCCTGGTGATTTGAACTCGTTTAGGCTGGACAGGTCCTCACTTACCATTTTCTTGCCTATCTTAACTTATGTTTCTATTCTGTTTTTTTATGGCACTATTTTTGATAGGTTGGTCTGTTTTTTTCCCTTTGTGTAAAGACAGATGCAAAAAGTGAGTTATATAGTTCTGCTTTCTCCTTGTTGCTTGTCACCTTCTTGCCACTTTCACCTACTAACGGACCAATCATTTCCTTTAGTTTTTTTGTTTGTTTGTTTTTTACATGTTGAAAAAAGCTTTTTTTTTTGTTATTTTTGAGTTTGGTCGCAAGCCTTAGTTCATTTTGAGCCTTAGCTTTCCTCACTTCGTCTTTGCAGGCATGGGCTATTTGCTGATATTCTGTCTTAGTCATGTGCCCCTCTTTCCACTTTCTATATTTGTCCTTTTTATCTTTCAATATATCAGAGAGTTCTTTATGCAGCCATGCTGGTTTCTTTTGAGAGCTGTTATTTTTCCTCTTTGTTGTTATTGTGCTAGACTGAGCTTTTATTATCTCACTTTTCAAATTTTCCCAAGCTTCTTGAGTTGTTTTCCCTTTGAGGATTCTCATCCATGGAATCCTTCCCAAGCTCTCTCTAAGTTTATTGAAATTAGCTCTCTTAAAGTGCAAGACTCTAGTTTGACTGTGTTCTATTGCTTGTGCTTCCAGAACGTTGAATTCCAATATTGCATGATCACTTCCTCCCAAGGTTCCTGTGGCTTCATCACCTTCTATCATTTCATCTCTGTTAGTGAAAATTAGATCCAAAATGGCTAATCCCCTAGTTCCCTTCTCTACTTTTTGGGTGACAAAGTTTTTTTTATTTATTTATTATATATTTATACCACCCTTCTCCCGAAGGACTCAGGGCAGTGTACAGGGCAATAAATATAAAAACAGAATACAAAAGTTAAAAAACGATTAAATATAATGCCCAAATTTAAAACAATAATTAAAAACATATTAAAACCCCAACCCTAACCCATCAAACCAGGTCAGATTGCTCAAATAAATACGTTTTTAGATCGCGCCGGAAGGAGCGAAGGTCGGGGGCCATCCGGAGCTCAACCGGAAAGCGGTTCCACAGGTCTGGCGCGCCCACAGAGAACGCCCTCCCCCTGGGGGCCACCAATTGGCATTCTTTGATCGGAGGCACCCTGAGGAGGCCCTCTCTGTGGGAGCGCACTGGACAGAGGGA
The DNA here is from genome assembly GCF_947247035.1 of Vipera ursinii. NCBI lineage: Eukaryota > Metazoa > Chordata > Lepidosauria > Squamata > Viperidae > Vipera > Vipera ursinii. The sequence continues at coordinate 153,581,447 of NC_139516.1, forward strand.
AGTTGACGCCGGCCGCAGGTGTTGCTGTAGGTAATCTGGACCCATGCCATGTAGGGCTTTGTAAGTCATTACCAACACCTTGAATCTCACCCGGAGGGCAACCGGCAACCAATGCAGCTCACAGAGCAAAGGTGTAACATGGGAGTATCGGGAAACTCCCAGTACAACTCGTGCGGCTGCATTCTGCACCAGTTGGAGCCTCCGAGTGGACTTCAAGGGCAGCCCGATGTAGAGAGCATTACAGTAGTCTAGACGAGAGGTCACGAGTGCATGAGTGACTTTACGCAAAGCATCCTGGTCCAGATAGGGTCGCAACTGGCGCACCAGGAAAACCTGGGCAAAGGCCCCCCTAGGCATAGCTCCAATATGCTCTTCTAAAGAGAGCTGTGAATCTAGAAGGACCCCCAAGTTGCGCGCCCTATCTACGGGGGGGTAATAGCTCACCCCCCATGGCCAGAGATGGAATAATCGGAATTTCCCGGGATGCCGGCCCGAAAAGCCACTCAGTCTTGTCAGGGTTGAGCTGAAGCCTGTTCCTCCCCATCCAGACCCGGACCGCCTCCAGGCAGCGGGACATCACGTCGTGGGCATCACTGGGGTGGTTTGGGGTCGAAATAAAAAGCTGGGTATTATCAGCATACTGATGATACCCAACTCCAAAACCACGAATGATCTCGCCCAGCGGCTTCATGTAGATGTTGAACAGGAGAGGCGAACCATATGAGCTAAATAGCGAAAAAACCCTGCAACAGTTCATTTCTCATGTTCTGCAGGAGGTGCTTAGATGAAAGGAAGCTAGAATGAACAGGATGGAAGCTATAAGTCAAATCTGATTTTATTTCTGACACATAAAAGAGATTCCTGGAATACACCTGTCTTTCTTAATTCTCCAAATATATTCCATATTCATGTCAAGATGACTGATTTTCCTTGTACTTGCAGGCATAACAAGGAGACACTTTGTGAAAGATTAACAAGGTGTCCAGAACTGCATAAGATATTCACATTTGTTTTGTTGGTGGTGGTAATCATCTCCTAGAGAAATTATTCAGGATTGCTAAGAGTCAACAATGACATGACGGCCTACAATCAGTCAATCAATGTAGTAATCATCAGCTTTAGGTACAAAACATACTAAACTGCAATTTCTCATGGAAAGGTGAACAGCAAAACAACTCTTGTTTTATATCTGTCAACTCTCCCAGTTTAGAAAGGACCACTGTATCATGGCTTTGGGTGTATCATTCCTCTTGGGAAAAGGTGCTAAAGTGGGTAGCTCCTATGGGGCTTTCAAAACCAACACTCTATAGGAGGTATGTAAAATAGACTCCTTGCTGTGATCACCAATTCCTTGAAGAACCCCATAGCAACAATGCCCTGATCCTGATTAAGACCTCAGTTACCACTTTGAAAACATCATTTAAATATAGAAGCCAGTCAGAAAGAAGAAGGATATTGTGGAGATCAGCAGGGTGTATCACAGAGATACAAGCCATGATAAGGCTAAAGGCACAGTATGATCAGATGCAAAGATGTGACATTAAGGACCTTCCTTTTCAGAAATTACTTATTATTCTGTTCATGAATTGTTTCGAAACAAAAGGGATGAGGGTGCTCCTTCACTAGAGATTTTTAAGATGAGATTGGACAGCTACTGTATTAGTCTGAAATAGTACCGTATACTGTCTCTTGTCTGAGCAGTGGTTTGGATTAAAAGACCTCCACGGTCCCTTCCAAGTCTGATCTTCTGCTCTTCTGTTATCCTGTCATCTACAGTACAAGTGGATGCTTTTATTTTCAAAATTATATTATTATGAAATTAAAATCAATTAACTTTTTTTTCTAGTGCCAATCATGTCTCAGCGCTGTCCACACGTCCAGAACAGCCACACAGCAGTGGATGCAGGACCATTTTTTTCAGAGTTTGACATTAATAGTGAATGATATTTTCAGGAAATTGATAGGCAGTTATGCCTTTTATTATTTGGATATTTTGTTGGTATGAGACTGTTGTGTGGTAGGAAACACTGCTTCAACTCCAGCTGTCAAAGTTTTGTACTTTTATTCTTTTACAACTGGAAAGACAAAAGTCACATGGAATGGTGGTAGTATTGGACAACATACTTAAATAAATAACACACCACATTATTAAATGGATGCAATGGATGGAAACTAATCAAGGAGAGAAGAAACCTAGAACTAAGGAGAAACTTCCTGACAGTTAGAACAATTAATCAGTGGAATAACCTGCCTCCAGAAGCTGTGAATGCTCCAACACTGGAAGTTTTTAAGAAGAGACTGGACAGCCTTTTGTCTGAAATGGTATAGAGTTTCCTGCCTGAGCAGGGGGTTGGACTAGATGACCTCCAAGGTCCCTTCCAACTTTATTATTATTATTATTATTATTATTATTATTATTATTATTATTATTATTATTATTATTATTATTATTATTTAGACTATGTCCCCATTTCTCATCCTGACATGTTACCAGATATTTCACTTTGGATTACATTTTCTATATCAAATTTGGATTGCAAAGATCCCATATGCCTTGCAGATGTTGTCTAAGGAGACTTTCTTGTTTTTCTTTGAAGATGTTTCATTTCTCATCCGAGAAGCTTCTTCAGCTCTGACTGGATGGTCAGAGCTGAAGAAGCTTCTTGGATGAGAAGCGAAACATCTTAGAGATGTTGGATACACTGAATCAAGTCTTTATACAAAAGATGTGGATATGATCTCAGATCCACTGAATGAAATCTTTCAGAGCTCCTAGAGCATGGTCTTCAAAAGGGAGGGGAGAGTGGATCGAGGAAGCAACAAAGATGAAAAAGGGTCTGGAAGAACAGTTAGGTTTAACCTAACAAAGGGAAGGCTTAGGAGAGACATGATAGCAGTCTTTCAATACTTGAAGGGTTGACGCAGGAAAGAAGAGGTTGACTTATTCTCCATACCACCTGAGGACAAGAAGCAATGGATGGATGCTCATCAGAGGGAGATTCAGTTTGGAGCTAAGGAAGAATTTCCTGACAGTGAGAACAATTTATCAGTACAACAGCTTGCTTCTTGATGTTATGGATGCTCAATCATTGGAGGTTTTCAAGAAAAGATTGGACAACCATTTGTCCAGGATGGTATAAGAACTCCTTCTTTGGGCAGGGGGTTGGAATAGAAGACCTCCAAGATCCCTTCCATCCCTATGATTCTAAGGCACAACCAATAATTTTAAATTATTTAATTGACACACAAAATTGATTGTCCAGACTCAGGATACATGTTTTTTATCAGAAGAATCAATTTAACAATGATTGCTACAACAACTTTAGGCTTCGAGATAGCACATTTTTATTTACTAGTACATAAATTAGAATCTAGATGTTATTTGCTTGAAGTTGAACTCATCACCATAGCCACATCATTGCTAAAAGTCATGGCACAGTTTTGAAATCTATTCTTACTCTTTTCAAGCGGCAAAATGAAGTGGCACCAGTATCAAATTCATTAGGAATGAAACAATGTGAATCAATTTAGATATATTAATAGAGTAAACTGCCTCAACCTGCTAGAACAAGCCCCTCCTACTCATACCAGCAGAGATCCCATTGGTCAAAAAACTCTGACTATAACGATCCAGAAGAAGAGGCTTCTCTGTGGCAGCACCCCCCCTTTGAAACATCTTACTCTCTAAAGTAACATCTGCCCCAACCCTCCTATTTCTTCTCCAAGAGCCTGAAGATGTGACTCTGCTAATTAGTCTGGGCACCATATTGGGGGGGGGAGTGTTCTCCATATTGGGCATGGCTGCTAGATTGATGCCAGATTCCACCTCCCTCCCCTTTGCTCTCTGGTCTCCACCCATCTATCTTTTTAGTTATAATATTGATGCATTTATTCTCGTTATGTTCCTTTGTCATCGTTTACTTCATTGTTCTATTATTTTACTTCTGTTTACATGCCTTTTCATTTTTCTTCCTTTTTATTGTAAGCCGCCTAGAGTAGCCGCATGGCAAGATAGGAGGCAAATAAATTTAACAAATTTAAAAAAAAATGTTGATCTATATAAAAGATGGAATGCAACTTCCTCTTTTTTGAAAGCCTTCTCTTTTGATAGCAATAGCAATAAAATTAAAGCTAGACACAGGAAAGGAAGGGTTCTAGTGGAATGAGACCCTAGCATCACATCCATTTCAGTTTTTAGAAAAAAAAATAGTGGGCTTTGGGACAATTATGCAGCGATCTGTTAACTTTATCAGAGATCACACAGATAACAGAATAACAGAGTCGGAAGGGACCTTGGAGATCTTTTAGTCTAACCTCCTGATCAAGCAGGAAATCCTTACCATTTCAGACACATGGTTGTTCAATCTCTTCTTAACAACTACCAGTGTTGGAGGACCCACAACTTCTGGAGGCAAGTTGTTCCACTGATTAATTGTTCTAACTGTCAGGAAAAAATTATTTTTATTTTTATTTTATTTATTTTAATTCCATTTATATCCTGCCCTTCTCCGAAGACTCAGGGCGGCTTACAAGCTTAGCAGTAGCCTTCATTCTATGTATATGCCTGCTTATTAGGGCTTTCACACACACCCCAAGCGGCATTATTACAAAGTCAGCTTATTGCCCCCAACAATCTGGGTCCTCATTTTACCTACCTCGGAAGGATGGAAGGCTGAGTCAACCTTGAGCCTGGTGGGACGCGAACCTGCACTAATTGCAGGCAGCTGGTGTTACTTAAGGAGGCATTAGCCCACTGCTCCACCAAGGCTCTCCTTAGTTCTAGGCTGGTACTTTGCTTGATTAATTTCCATCCATTGCTTCTTGTCCTGCCTTCAGATGATGCTTGATAATTCAGCCTCTTTTACAAACAAAGTTCAATTTTGCATAGACAATCTCAAAAGAGAGTTTGTAATTCTGAGTGGATGTCAGACTTCTCAACAAGAAAAATAGCAGATCTCTCACCTTGACTAGATTCCCAATAAGCGCTCAGGAATTAATAGCTGAATCTTCAGTGGTCTTTTTGTTTCAGGTTAGACCTGAAACTTGTCTGTATTTAGAAAGCATTGCATTTTACTACTTCTGTCAAGAGCTGTGTGCAGCTGAATAAAACTGTGTAATTTAGTGGTGTTAATTCCGCCAGAAGCCCTAGCAAGACAACACTTATGTAGGCTGCAGCAGAAACCATGCAGGCTCAATAGCAGCCTTGAGAATCTGGCTCTTCGTATTTCATGTAATCGTTTGTACACTTCAGGTGTAATGAGAAATACATCCAAGTCAAATCTGTAATTCCAACTCGCCCTTCAGTGGCATTTGCTTTCCCTCAAGCACCACTAGAGGGCTGGAGAAAACAGAAGGATCATTTGATAATTGCATTCAGCAGCCTGTGTAGCTTGCTTGCGCTTTTGCTCACACTAACCGCCCTCATTGCTTCTCAGCAACTCAGTTCCCAATCCATTACTGAATGTTAGGGTTATCAAATTCCCTTGGGCTTCATTGAAATGGAAGAGTGTGTACCTTTTGCAGTGCATCTAAATGAATGGTTTCAAATGGGCACTTGGGACGTTTTCAAACATTGCTTCAGTGCATTCATATATTAAGTCCCTGAATGTGTTTGCCTGTATTTGTACAAATGCTAAATTAAACCAAACATGTTTATCCCTTCAGAAATACACAGCTCCAACAACACAGGCCACGGCAGCCACACATTACAGCTATCCAGCCCACTGCATGCTTGTCAATATTTACATCCGTTTAAGAGGGCATTTAAGTTGTGCTTGTCCAATGTTCATCCCAGCATGAGCCAATTTAAGCAAAACCTGAATAAACAAAGGCACTTTGCCAACAACTTTTGCAAGATATTCAGTCCAGGCTACAAGCTAACAGTTCTGCTATTGTGGATGCCTACATTTGATTTCCAGGAAAATAATGGCAATCGATTTTTAATGTGTGTGAATCTTATTGAATTTACAAAAGCTTTATTATTGTTCGTCTGAATCAGCCTAGGGCAGGATGAAAACATCTTAACTGAAAGTTTTAAACGCACACAAACAAACAAAAGTAGGCATAATAAGCAGCTTTAAGAAAGAGATTTCTTTTTTTTCTGTATGAACTAATAAGTTTTATGTCAGCATTGCTAAAATAGTGCAGGGGTTATATGTTCATCATAATAAAGGCTGTTAGCCAAAATTCAGAAGAAATGTCATTTTTTAAAAAAAAAAATATTCTTCTTTCCTTGAGTAGCTAGATTTTTCCTTAGGCTTTACAAAATAAAAGTTTACCATTTAACAGCCAGACACTTGAGATGGCAGAGGTCAGTCCCAGCTCCCAAATACCAAAATAGCCTCTATGGTGACTAAATTAAACAGTGACCAGAACAATGGTATAACAATAAATCTGTGGATGTTTAAATATAAAACAAGAAAAAAGCCCAGAGGAAAATACATTTTCCTCGGGAAAAAGAAAGGCATTTAAATGCACAGACATAAAATTTCTACGTGTTTTCAAACATGCAATCTTCTCCACATGAAGCAAAGATGAACCACTGTGCTATTTCAGCATGCTGATATAGAAAGGTATAGAAATTACTAAAGTGCATAATAAGGACTGGCTCAGTTGATATTTTGACAGCAACAAGAATGCTTTATGCACAAAAATGGAAAGATATTTTAATTACCACAATGGATGAATGGATGAAAAAACTGACAGAATTGGCAGAGATGGCTAACTTAACTTTAAACAAAGAAAAAAAAACACATCCAATTTTGTTTCAACTTGGAAGCTGCTTCTAGATTTTGTGTTTGAGATGGAAAAAACATGAAACTTTGACTTTGGGTTTTGCTGATTAGGTCTGTTGTTGTAGAAATGTCTAGTACATAAAAGTTGAGGGTGTTACTTTTTTTTTAATGTTGGAAGTCAATACTTTTCTTTCTTTTTTCTCCTTTACCCTATTTCTTTCTCTTCGATTTTCCTTCCTCCATTTTTCCCACTATTTTCATTTTCATTTATATTTTATATTTTGATAAGCTTAATAAAATTATTTAAAAAATAAAAGCACTGGCTCAGTTGACTGGCGGGAGCAATGGTAGTGGCGGTGGTCCTTCTTTTGCGTAATGATTACAACAATGAGCTGCTGAGTTAGCCTGCACAAAGTGAAGCAGGTTATCCCAACCAGACTGCAGCACTCAAGGTAACAAGATGTTTTCTAATACAGCTTGTCTTTTTAAAGAAAAAGTAGTTTGAAGAGCAGTGATTAAGTCTATCTGGGAAATTGGATGAGGAGAGTTTTGGGGAGTTGTAGTTTTTCAGAGTGTATTAGATTTTTTTTTCTTTTCTGCTGTGAAATGGGTATTTTATTGTGATTGGTGGAATTAAAACTGAACTATTATGTTATGCTTAATGGTCTTTATATTAGCAGAGCAGAACATTAATTTTAGATCATGTGCTTGATAAAAGAAGTCAACTGAAGCCAGTTTACTTCTAATATACCTTATGTTAAAAGCTTGTTTAGCTGTTACATTTTGTTCTGACCTTTGCATTTTTCACTGTGCTTTATGATTTAAGATTTCTCTTAAATTTCACTAGCCTGTGTTCTTGGAAATCTGTCATTTAACCTATTCATGGTGATAATGAACTTGTACTCACTCCCCAAAGTCATTTGTGACATGCTTATTATGTTGAGATTCATGCAAGATTCAATTTCATCAACCAGTAAGTAGAAGAATATATCAAGTAACTATTAGAGTTGCCTTTTTTTCTTCCTGAAAATGATCTGAAAATGTTGTCTTGCTCTTTTTAGCTAAAATTTACCTAACAAATATAATGGAAAGAAGAAGTACTGGAGATAAAGAATATTATTTTGGTATTAAGTTTATTATATTTTTGTTTATTTGTTTATCTGATTTTTACTTTTTTGGTTGGCTATTAATCTGCATAGAACATACCCACCAATAATTGAAAACTGTAGTTATGTGAAGACTGTACCTTAGCCATGAATTATTTTCCCCAGTTTTCAGAGATTCTAGTCATGCAAAAATCATATACCCATTTTCTTGTCCTGACCTCCAGACCAGGTGGGAAAACCAGAAACAATGGGAAAATACATAATGTAATCCCTCACTGAAGGGATATGATACAATGCCTTCAGCAATAAAACAAATTGCTCAAAGTGGATTAGACTTCTGGAGATTCCATGGGAATTACATCTAGTTCTGCTTAGCTACCAACCCAGATACTGCTACATACAAAGACTGTGTAGCAATAGATGTGATTTACATAATATTCATAACAACATAGCAAAGTTCATTAGGCTGAAAGATATTGATTTCAAGAGTTAGCTTCTGAAATTTAGTTTATGATGAAATGAAGGTTAAGAAATTAAGGCATGGACTAGGAAAATGAAAAGGACAGTATAAACTTATTTTATGCAAAAATCATCCACTATACTTCACTATGTCATACACATATAAAATCAGTCTCCTACGTACACTGAATATTTTTCTTATGATATTGTATGCAGTTTTTAAACAATCTGTTAAAAGTCTGCTTTGAATGTTCCATTCATTTGGCAGGATACTTTATTTACATATTCTTATCCGTGGCTGAAAATTTTGCTTTCATGATTAATACATTGCAGCTCAAACTTTTTGATTTTGACCTACCAAAAGATTCACTTATGTAAAGCATATGCATACATAAATGTGCTTTTCTGCTCTTTTCTTACAAGTTACAAGACTGTATTTTTTTCTATTAAAAGAAAACATGCCATACTAACAATTATTTTACTGTGATACCTTCAAACTGGACGTTGTTTCAATTTTTCATCTCCGTTTCCTCTGCCTGTCATTTTTTTAACCCACATGCCTCAAATAAGTGAATGGCAAAAGGCTCTACAAAGAATAAATATGACTCACTAAGATGGGTTTCTCCCGAAGTTTTAATTAGCTCATTAAAATGTGGTGATTCTGGGCTGCCTGTGTGGTTGATAAGATTTCTTGTTTATTTGGTGTATCTGTGTTAAGCAAGATACGTAGAAACCAAAAAGAGAAAGGAGTTTTGAACTATTTCATGACTCGATAGCTACCATGAATATTGCAAATACTTTATACCCAGTTCATTCTGCTCACACTACAGAGTGTAACAGGGAAAGGGATAGAATTATAAGACTATGAAAACCCCAAAGGAGACTGAATATACAGTATAGTGCAATTTTGTCTGTGTGCATGTGCACACACAGACACACACACAAGCAAACAAACATTAGAATTGTGGACCAGCTGCAGAACTGTAACAGAGCTGGGAATGTTATTCTAGTTTCATTTTTTCCTTGATAAGACCAAATATTCAACTTTCTGCATAGTTTCTATGCAGTTATTTTTAAAAACATAGGAAAAACATCAAGGTTGTTTTTCTTGCAGGTGTGCCATAATTAAAATGGCTTAAAACTGGGAGAACATATGGGGAAAAACAGTTTTATTTTCCTACTTGTGTAGTAATCAGATGAAGGGGGAAAAATAAAAATATACTACTTTCAGAGATATTGGAGTCATGTGTACTCCTTTTAGGTCGATTAATTATGATACACCAGTGGAATATGTAAAACATTAGTTATTTTGATCATGCAAAGCCTGAAGCCCATGCAAACAGTGATGAAAAACAATTGAGCTACATGAAAAGTAGTCCCAGAAGATGAACCTGTTTGCTATTCGGGCCATGATTGCCAGATTTGCTGCACTCCTGGACCTGGCAGTAGCTGAGGAGATGGCCCCTCAGTTCTGGTGCTGTGTGCTTTTTGGCCACAAACATTTCTCTCCTGCAGATTCTTTTCTGTGGAGAAAAATTGTCATGGCTGTGTCAGAGGGACAGTGTTGGCTGCCAGGTTGGTTGGGCTGGTTCTTTCTTGGATTGGATGCATCAGAGGAGTGGATGTTTTTGCAGCTAGTTGGGATATTGGGAGTTTCCTGCTAAGTAGTGATGATGGAGGATATCTACTTACTGTGATGTTGTACAGCCCAAGTGGTTGCTGCCAGGAGCAACACCTTGGCACTCTCCCTCTGGAAAGACATCCAGGGCCTTGGGACTCTATCTAGAGGGCCATTCAATTGAGAGTCTAGAGATGCTAGTGGTGGTTGGTTGGGGGGCAGGGGAATGACAGTAGAGGGGCAAGCTACTGTGGTCCCTTCCTCCCTGAGAAGGTCATTTTGTATTTCCTCCTATTATTCCTGAAGAGACAGAGGATGACATGACATTTACATTTCAATGGACTCTACCTATTTGATAGGTTGCCTGCACTTATGGACTCAATGAAGACCAATTCTGTCCCTCTAAGTGAGAGCCAGAAGAGAGGACTGGTGTGGTTGGGAGAATGGAGAATGGGGTGGGGATAGCAAGGAAGAGATTCCTATGAATAGGGATGTGTTTTTGATTGTGTTGAGGTAAGGGAGGGGGTCACTGAGCACCCTGATAATGCTTTGAGCTACTGAAGCTGAACTGCCTCAGGACCAGAGGTCAAGTCCCCTGCTGGTGCTGAGGACAAGTTATTGAGTAGATTCTAGTGATAATGAATTCTTCCTTGAATGAGGAGGCAGTTAGTTGTTCACCCCCTCCTCATAAAGCCATTGCTGGTCCCAACTCTATAGACAATTTCCATCCAGTATCTAATCTCCACTTTTGGGAAAAGGTGGTTGAGAAGGTGGTTGTGCAATAGCTTCAGAGGACCTTGGATGAAGTGGACTGTCTGGATCTCTTTCAATCAAGATTCAGACCTGGGAATGGGATGGAAACAGCATTGGTCATGCTTTTGGATGATTTCTGCTGAAGGAGGATGGGTGTTGTGCATCCATCTTTGCCCTTCTTGACCTCTTTGGCTTTCAAGACCATCAACCATTGTGCCCTTCTTTATTGGCTCAGAGGATTGGGGGTGAGCTTCACTGTATTGTGCTGGTTTGCTTCATTTATCTGGGATCTATTCCACTTTACAGTGACTAAGGGACAGAGATCCCACCTTTTGACCCTACTGTGTGTCACTCTTCCACTCCTTTACAAGGTCTCCATGAGGCTGCTCCTCATCTATCACCATGGGGTGAAGAATCATCAATATCTTGATTTTACCAAATTATACTTGTCTTTCCCTGGTGAATTAAGCAATGCTGTGGACAAGATTTCCTTTTGCTTGGAGGCAGTGTGAATCTGCTTGGAGAACAACAGGCTTCAGATGAACCCTGGAAAGATTTTGACTTTTGAGGCCTGCTTGTCTTTGGAATATGCCATCTTTGGTGCTAGATGGGGTTGTGCTGTCCCAAACAAACCTGGTGCACAACCTGAGGGTCTTCCTGGGATCATAGCTTCTGCTCAAAGACTAGGTGGCAATCATGGCGAGGAGAGCTTTCCAGTTTTGTACTGTGAGCCAGTTGCACCCATTCATAGGCTAGGGCAGCTCTGCTCCCAATCACTCATACCCCAGCCACCTCCTGGGTAGACTCTATAATCCCCATGTAGAGTATACTGTATTATATATACACTCTATATGGGGTTGCCCTTAGAAATATCTGGAAACTTCAGCTGGGTGCAAAATGCAGCAGCATGGGCTATTATGTGTGCCTATGGAATAGCATGTTACACCTCTGCTCCATGAGGTGCATTGGTTGCCAATCTGCTTCTGGTTCCAATTTGAAGTACGGTTTTTTTACCTTTAAAATCGTGTATGACATGGGACTGGGTTATTTGAGGGACCACCTTTCCCTGAGTATATCTGCCTATCCTATCAGATCAGGAAGAAGAGGCATGCTACAAATATCATCTGCTGGGAAGCTACAAGGGCAGGCCTCAGAGGCTAGGCCTTTTCTGCTGTGGTGCCCCTTATGCAACATAGAGTAAAGCTGACTCTGTCCTTGTTGATTTTCCCAAAGTCACTTAAAATCTAGTTATGCCTTCAGGCCCAGCAACCAGCAAGGTACCAAGGTGGCTCCACTTTTGTTAACATCTGCTGTCCTATTGTAGCCTTTGTGATTTTATTTTTTAAATATTTTAATCTCTTAACTATTTTATAAACCTCTTGTAAGAGGTTGCTCAGAGTAATTTTTTGTGAGACGGGCAACCATATAAATCTGATCAATAAATAAATAAATAAACCATATGTCGCATTCTCGTTATATTATGTTTTTATAGGTTTTTTTCCCATTAATGAAGACAATGCTATTTGATATAGAAACATTTTTATTTACAATGATTGGTCTCCTATGAACTTTCAGCACTTATATAAAAGAAATAACACCATGAAAATAATGAGGTGCTCTCAGACTGTCTATGAATTTGCGCTTCTTTAACCAATCTCACAATTAAGCTTCACTCCTGAAGTTGATCAGTATCAGTTATGCATATTCTTTTTTGTTTGTTTGTTTTATATAGTGAGCCTAAGAAACAAGCCATGCATTTAAGACAGAGAAAAGCAGAAATCGGTACCATATTCATCCTTTAAATAAATGGATATGCTACAAAATGTGGTCTAATTAACAATGTATACATAGTAGATCTTCAGACTACTTGCAAAATCTCTACTTTTTTTAAAAAAAATTCTCTTAAGTCTGTCTCTGCAAGATCAATAATGTTTTGAAGCCAAAGCCATTTATTCACAAACCCTTCCTAAGATATTTAATTTATTTTTATTTTATTCAATTTCTGTGGACACCCATCTCAAATAAGTGACTCTGAAGAAAGCTATATCAATATAATAACACAAACTGAACTTGAAAAATGAAAATTGCCAATTAAAATAAAAGGAAAAAGTCACAGTCAAATATAATCCTTAACAATATCTGACAAGCTCATAACCTTCTGCCAGAAAGCTGATCACAGTGAGTTTGTGGGAGACTTCTATAGTCTCCATGACCTGAAAGAGAGGGAGTTCGTAGTAGGCTCACTCTTGCCAGTATGGTATAAAGTTGTGGTGGGGAAAGACAGATCCAAAAGGCAATGGCGATGTTATGTACTGAGCTTTTGGGGGGTTTAATCACGTGTGCTGCTGGAGAACTAACGATTCTCCAGCAACCCAGACAGGACGTCTCCAGTCCTGGCAGCAGTTAACTTGGCGGGAATAATGGGTTCAATCTGATTGGTTGCTCATAGTATGTTGGACTATATATATTGTGCAACGTTACCCCAAAGCCCCAGTGCAGGTTCAGTTACAATAAAGCTATGATTCTTCTGTACACATCTGCCTGGCGTCTTTCCTGCTCTTCAGAACCCACAACACAACAGGCGACCCACTGCTATACAATATTGCTACCTAGAAAGCTGTGTGAACATAGCTGAAAATGTTAAGAGAAATTTGGGTGAAACATCACTTTCACAAATAGTTCCAAAGACTATAAGGAACTGGTCACTGACTGTAAAAATGAAAGCAGAGTTCCTTGTTTTAAAAGGATGGATAGAGTATGAAATACCGTATGATTCAAGGAAAATTTGAAATTGACAATATGGAAATATAGTTTACCAAACTGGGTACCTTAAGTGAAGTTAGGTGACATGGAACAGGCACTTCAGATCAGGTGCTTCCATGGATTATTCACGGCATAAAACCACAAGAGAGAAAGAAGTGACAGAAAGTTTATTGCTATGTGATTGTTGTCGAACAGAGGATGAACTAATGGTGTGAAATATACAGAGAAAAATGGATAACAGTAAAGTATAATGGAAGCCTTGAATTGAAAGATGTCCGATCCAAATATGGAATCACTGTAAGGAATAGATTCAATAGACTTACAAAGAAGAAGAAGAAAAAACTGATGAACCATGGAAAAAGGTAAGCGACATTTTGAAAATAGAAGCAGAAAAAAATATTCCCACACTTCAGATGAAAAGAATAAGCTTTAGCAAAAGAAAGATAGAAAATAAAGGCCTTGGGAAACAAGGCCTTGTGACTATCAAATGTAAATTTGCAGTGTTGTGCAAGGAAAGACAAGGACAGATATCTCAATTAAGAATGTCAACAAATAAATGAAAATAACAATAACAGGAGAATGAATTTCATTAGAAATTTTATAACTGAAATAGAAATAGTGAAGAATAATTACAGAAGAGATTTAATAGAGGCAATTGGAAAGAATAAAGGAAGATGTAAAAAACTACTGAAATCCATACAAATGGGATTATAGAATGACAGAAACATTTGTGCATTTTAAGCAAGTCACTACTCAACATTATCTCCTACCATGTGGGAAAAGGACAACAGCAAAATAATTTCTAGATTCAAAATCCTAGCTTGCATGCGTTGTCCCAAATGTGCTTTTCAAAAGGCAACTGGACTTTTTCTGTTTTTTCCTTCAAGATGTTTCACTTCTCATCCATCACTTCTTATCTTGAAGCTTCTTGAATGAGAAATAAAACATCTTCAAGGAGAAAACAAAAGAAAGTCCAGCTGCTTTGTGAAAAACACCTTTAGGACAAACATGACCTGGATGACTGAGAATCTCCATAGACACTTGCATAGGTTGGTAGGAAGACACTTGGGGTAAAACTGGGCTTTAGTTGTGCTTATTGTTATATTATTAAAAATACGTTCATGCTGACTTGTATTGTCTTTCTCATTAGCAAGAAATAATGGATATGGCACAGGTTTACACTTTCTTTAAGCTGATTAATGGTATTATGTAAAAGCCCAAATTGACAAAAGCTATAATGGGACCCAGGCTGTTAAACATTGCAAATGGAAAGGTCACTCTAATGTAGATTATTCTGAAGCTGACCAGGAAATATATCAACTGATTTGCCAAAAGTACAGTATACCTTGAGGACATAGTGGTATAGAATTAATTATGAAGTATTATAAATGGACGTACAGAATATTTTTCCCAGTATTACTATCTTTTAATAAAATTTGTAATAAAAGATGATCCTCTTCATGTTGTGTACATATAAACTTTCTTTTTTTCTTTTTTCTTTCTTTCTTTCTTTCTCTTTGTTTTTCTTTCTTTTCTTCCCTTTCCTTTTGACTTTCTTTTCTCTCTCTCTTTTACACACACACACACACACACACACACACACAGAGAGAGAGAGAGAGAGAGAGAGAGAGAGAGAGAGAGAGAGAGAGAGAGAGAGAGAGAGAGAGCTGTGTTATTGAAATTGAACTACGTTCCAGATTTGCCTGGTTACATCAATAACTCCAATAAATTCTGACAGTAAATTAAGAAAATATTCCCCTCCTAACTAGCATCTCTCTTTTGTTAGTTTTGCATAATTAGAATTTATAATCAGCAGTCAAATTTTAGTTGGGTTAATACATCCATCATCTCCATTCTTTATTGAAGCTAAAATATTCTCATCTTTGAAGTCAGACTCAATCATATCCAGTAAATATTTACTACTACTACTTCAAATGTAATGTGCAACATCTCTGTGCTGCATCTTATCACATATTTAGGCCTACAAACATAATTTAATATATTTATCATTTTATAAAAATATTCTATTCAGTTCTTCTAGTATTTGTGAACTATTGATATATATTAATCAGTATACAATTAACATATCCATACATAAAATTGATTATTGGCAGTAAAAATTAAACTTTTGATGGTATTTCTAAGTAAGGATGGCATCTTAATTGGGAAAAAAAGCAAAGTAAATCTCTACTCAGTGCTAAAGGGAAGCAGGTCGTGAATTCAAATTGCCAGTCTAACTTCCGGGTGGCTCTCCAGCGTCGCGGACGGTCGGAATCGACCGCCGGCCCTTCATTTCTGTTTAAACCGCGGAGCAGCCGACAATCAGCTGCTCCGCAGCATGAAAACCCCACTCCTTGGGTGAAGAGGGGAGGGGGAGTTCCCGGGTAGGAGAAGAGCTCCCCTAGAGCCCCAGAACTCTTCCGCTACAAGCAGAACAAGATGCTGAATCCACTCCTGCTGGATCTGATTGACATCTAGAAACATTGTAGCAGCACAGCGGATACAGGAGTCATATAAATAGCAAGTACAAGGCTTTAACTCTCAAAAAAAAAATTCGTCTCAATAACTACTTGGAAAAGAAAGGGAAAATGGCACCTGAGTGAACAGGGAAAAGAGAGGGGAAGATTTTTTTTATAAGAAGTGAAGGGTTTTTTTTTCTTTCCTCTCTCGCTTCTTTTACAGTGAAAGTGTTTGCTGGGATATTGAGGAGGAATTGGACTTTAAACTTGACCTGCTTAAATTTACAAGATTTGGTTTAAGCTGTTAAAGGAGAAGAAAAGTGAAAGTGTGTACGGAGAGTTAACTGGCTATAAAATGGCTTCTAAGCCTCCTAGAATCCCTGTTACTAAAAGTGCAGGGACATCACCTGTTCAGCAATCTGGATTGCAGTCTTTGACATCATCCCCCGCAGCTGCTCCACCTGTAACTTTAAAGGACTTACTAGATGCTTTAAAAGTGGCTTTAGCAACTCAGTCTGAAAAAATAACTGAAAAAATAACTGAAAAAATAACTGAACAGGTCACTGTGCTTATTGAGGATAAGAACAAGGAAATGCGGGAGGACATTCTGTTAGCACTTCAGGGGCTTGCAGGTTGTATTGAGACTCTGAATGAGTGGGTGGAAGAAGTGAAACAAAATAATCTGATGTTGGAGGCCAAAATGGGTGAAGTTGAATATAATATGGATAAAATGGATCAAGAGGTTGTGATGATACGATACAGAGATATGGAGTTTGCCCTGAGGATCAGAGGTTTGAAAGAGAATCCTCAGGAGAATTTGCAAGACATGCTGGTGGAATACTGGAAGAAGGAGGATCTGCCTACTATAGAAGAATGGACTTTGAAAGTTTCGAACCTGGCAGAAATGGCCAAAATCTCAGCATATGTGAAAGATCACTCACAACAAAGATATACAGCAGAATGGAGAAGATGGATTGATTATATTCAGAATAAATATGGGACTATAAAGTATCATTTAGCATATGAATAGTTATTAGTTATTATAATTAGAGGATATATTATTTATCTTTTCTATGGCTAAGGAGAGTTAAAGTGTGATAGGATTTGAAGAGTAATTATAGTAATTAGATTATTTTAGAGTAAGATTGTATGATGTAATACCCTGTATTCAGCTCTGGTAAGTTGGGGGGGGGGGTTGGGAAGGGCAGGAAGGGGAGGGGGTGGGGGAGATGGGGTATATGTTCTAAAAATGTATTTTAAAACTTTTCAATAAAAATTGCCAAATCTAACATCTGTTTTTCATTCAGATCAACAAAATAGCTGTTTTTTTTCTTTTACTAACACATTTGTCAGTTGAAGAATAAGGCATTTATTTTTCTCACCTTCCTTTCCTCTCTCTCACACTCCCTCTGCATGTATTTGTTTGCTGACATTATTATGAACTGGAAAACAAAAAATACACCTGTGGAAGAATAGAGCTGGATAAAAACAGATTTGGAAGCAGGTAAGAGGAGATTCAAAGAATGATGAATAAATGTTAAATATGATAAGACAGGGGGATTAGTTTAACACACGATGAAATGACACTGGAAAAAACTGGATTCATGAATTTATGTATTATATAAGGCAAAAAGGGCAAGAGAGAGACAGATGTGGCTTTCAAAAGACACTTATATCTGTCAAACACCAAGATAAATATCAAATAACAAACTGAAGTAAATATCATTCAAACACCAATTTATGTCATGATGCACATCAGATAGATAGATAGATAGATAGATAGATAGATAGATAGATAGATAGATAGATAGATAGACAGACAGACAGACTGATGCTTTTAAATAGGTTTTAGCTATTGCAATAATTTTATTTACCCTTTTATCAATGAAGTCACTACAATACAATTTGATGGCTACTGTTTATTTCTCTTACTCTTGGAAGCAGAAACTTCTACAAACAGCATAGCAATAATAGTTGGCACTATTATCATACTTTTAAAAGTTGGAACAATTAGGAATTTCAGCTAAAACAATGTTCATCACATTTACTTATCATTCTTTTGCAGAAATAGATATGTACAGGGTGGGCAATTGTCACAAATCATAGTTATAAAGCTAGATGAAATTATTGTTGTTATATGTAAACGTTGAATGTTGTTTGAGTCTCAATTTGAATTGCATCATCAGGCTTATCTTACCTAAACACTAATAATGTTGGGCCATGTAAGTAGCACATTACCAGAGAGCACCAGACTTGTGGGATACACTGGGAAGTAAACAAATAAAATAGGAAAAAAAAAGGAATCTAGAAGGGTACTGTGGTATATGGTGCACATTAGTCTGTATATAGTATTAAAGCACTTCTGTAGAGGTAGTCCTCAATTTACAACAGCTCATTTAGTGACCATTCAAAATTACAACAGCACTGACTTTTTCACACTTATGACCATTGCAGCATCCCCATGGTCACATGATCAAAATTCAGAAGCTTGATAATTGACTTGTGACAATTGCAGTGTCCCAGGGTCATATGAATACTTTTTGAAACCTTCTAACAAGCAAAGTCAATATGGAAGCCACATTCATTTATTTATTTTATTTTATTTTAATTCCATTTATATCCCGCCCTTCTCCGAAGACTCAGGGCGGCTTACAAACTACCATGTTACTAAGTTAACAACTACAGTGATTCTCTTAACAATTGTGATAAGAAACATCATAAAATGGGGCAAAACTCACTTAAAAATGTCTCACTTAGCAACAGTTGAGCCAAATTTTGGGCTCAATTGTTGCTGTAAGTTAAGGACTATCTGTACTGTTGTGTTACATGCATTCTTGCATCTGTATGTAAAGGAAGTCTCAACATTGACAAAGACATTTTATATCAATGGTAGAGCAGAACTTCTGCTTTTGTAGAAATATACACAAGAAATTTTAGTCCAGTAAGATGATGCAGAAAGATGCATCTTTACAAAGCTTTGTACATGGCTACCCAGTGACTAAGTAAATTAAAAACTCATAAAAATGCCTATTAAAATTAAATGCAATATTAAGGCACACATTCAGTATCAAGCAGTGTTTATGTTTGTGTTATACAATCAGGTACAGAAATACATATGGAATTTTTAAACGGAAAAACAAACACCAGAAATTATCAAAGTAACGCAATCTGTTTAAAGTCATTGCTTTGTGATCTTTTCTGCACAGCTCTGAATTAAATTCAGTCTTGGCAGCATTCATTTCTTCTCATTTACTTGTTACATGTTAGCGATGCTTCTTTCTTCAGGTTATGAGATGCACAACCATGAAAAATATTGTTTTGTAAGTATCCAAAAGAGAGTAATGTTCATAAACATGCATTTTCTTCCGCCTGAATTATTTGAATCACTGAATCATTCAAGATAGAAAAGAATTTTACTTTGGGGGATAGACAGCTCTTAATTAACATCTTTATAATTGGCATATCTATTTATATATTTATTTTAGCAAAACCTTTATGCACCTGACTATGATCTCCCTCTAAAAAGAAAGGCCATTTTCTTAATGCTTCCAGAAGACAGCGTCAACAACCTGCTCCGAAGGTGTTTATTGAGACATTCTCAGGATCAAATTCAAACATACGTGGAACTTTAAGCTGATGCAATATCAAGCATTAGAGAAAAACCTTATAGGACACAGATTTCAAAAGATTAAAGTAGAGTGTCTTCTTCTGCTCCCATTTATTGGATACTGATGGTTAATTGGGTATAATAATGAAGTAACCTTGAGTACCTAACACATTCACAGAATCCTTGAGCAAAATGGGATATGATCAATCTGAAGAGAAACAAGAGAATGGGATATATTGAAGAAAATACCTGCTGTCACTTTTTTCTTTTTTTTAAAAAAAGGTGTCCAGCATACCAAAGCTGCTTTACCTCACCCTAAATTCTAGCACAGCTAGTCATTGTGCTTAACAGCTTTTTCTGACAAGCTTCCTTCCCGATCACATGGATATATCAGTGAGATAAACATCTAAATATATCTGCAAGACATATCCACCTGATATACAATCAGTTTGGTCTAGTAGTGGTTAAGGCACCAGGCTATAAACTGGGAGATCTTAAGTTCCAGTCCCACTTTAGACATAAAAGTTGGCTGGGTGACCTTGATCTAGTGACTGTCTCTCTCAGTCCAATTCTCTTGGTTTTTGTGGTGGTGAAAATAGTGAAGGAAGAAATATTCAATATGTTTTCCACCTTGAGTTATTTATAAAGACAATAAGGGCAGGATTAAAAGAATCTAAAAAATTAGTTTTTTGTCAATCATCAAATATGCATCAGTTAGTAATGCACCTATACCACGGGTAGGCAACTGTGCTGGTTGTGCGGCTCAGGAATTCTGGGAGTTGAAGTCCATGAGTCATAAAAGAGCCAAGGTTGCCTACTCCTGACCTATACCATGATTAAAGTGGGGTAGGAATCCCTATGTGCTGAAATTAAAGAGAAAGACACATCTGATTAGGAAATTCACAATAGTAAGGCACCCAATGGGGTATACAACAGAATGTTTGCATAGCTGGTTCACTGCTCCCAGCTCCAAACAGGCTTGTGGCTGCAAGTACCACAGCATTTGTTTCAATGTATATTCCCCACAGGGTGGCTGCTTACTCTCTTGTGATCTCTTCTTCTTCAGTTTCTCCATTCCACAATGGAAGACCACTACTGCAGGATGCTGCAAAAGTCGTAAATGCAGGCATTGGTTTTAAAGATATTATATATATAAAATGCTTGATAGGATGAATTCTCCAATATAATTGTCCTTTTCATTTAGTTCATCACAGAATGTACAGGAATGTATCCTGTGCCTTTGTCAAACACACTTAGAAGTAGTAGTAACTGGTAGGTCTGAATGAAAGCAACTATATATCAGCTCATTACTTATTCTAGTCCTCCTCTAAAATATGCATATGAAGCATGATTGCTTCATCACCTTCTTTGCAATTATAGTAAATAACCAAATTCACTGCCCATAATTTGTATTTCTGACATTGTACAGTTTATGTAAGTATCAAGTACCAGAAAAAAATAGTTTGAAATCAACTGTAATCATAAACCAGGGAGATAAATAGTTAGCATGGATCCAAGTTACAGAATTGTTTAAATAAATAAGCAAATTATCTGCTATGCATAAAACTATTGACAGAAGCAGAATAAAATTAATACTATTAGTTTTAAATTACTTTCCTCAAAATCCAAAAATACATCTATACAAACTAATTTTATGCAAGAGTTACTCTACAGAAAGTTCTCAACTTACAATTACAAATGGCTTAAGCAATTTAATAAACTTGTATAAGAAAAAACCCCAATATTTTAAGCATAACACAAATGCATTAGAGCAAGATGAATTATATATCAATCTTATTCAATTTCTGTTTTAATTTTTAAAAACAATTCTCATTCAAACTTCTTCCAGTAAGAATGCCATTAAAGTATTTTGTCTATGAATCAGATTTTCTTACTCCTTTCAGCAACAAAATAAACTGAACTTCAATTAGTTGAGTACTAATGACCCATACAAAATTGAAATATTTTCTCAGTTTGGGAATTGCATTTTTTAAAATGAAAGCAGCTACAGCAAGTCCATTCCTATGAAACAGCAGCAGAACAGCCAACCACATTCATTCTTCAAACATGTGTAGAATTAGTAGTTGGAGGCGTATCTATATTACTCTTATTATCTTTAACTGCATTCAGAGGAGAATTGTGACCAATCTGACACTCAAACACTTGCTTATAGGCCTTTCTAAAATTCTCAGAAAGGAATGCATATATAATAGGATTCACCGAAGAATTACTGTAAGCCAGGCAATGTGCTGTTATTCTGAAGAAAAATGAAGCTTGAGTTAGGGGGAAGTCTCCAAATTCAGCCCAGAGATGAACGACATGATGTGGCAGCCAGGATATTCCAAAAACCACCACAACCACAAGGACAGTTTGAGCAGTCTAAGAGAGAGGGAGAGAAAAAAAAACAATACATAATGTGAAAAGGCTGTCACACAATTAAATTATACAACAACTTTATTGATTAGCCCTTGGGCCATATCAAAGTGCAAAGTTCCAGCAACAAACCGTCACCAAAACTTGATAAAAGCAATCCAAAATGGAATTTGATAAAATACAATTTAAAATGGAATTAAAATAAAATACAATTTAAGATGAAATAGTAATAAAATACAAATTTAAGATATAGATAAAATATGATAACATTATATTTTGGAGTTGCCCTTGCAATCTACCCCAATCAGTCCCACATATGCAGATCTTAACTGGATCATTTTGTTTAAATACTGTGCTACGTTAAATGTTATGTTCAAGTTCTGACCGGACATAAGATAAGTTATTTTGATATGGGGATCCCAATGGGTCATTCGTTTGGTATATAGACCAAGATACCTGTCTCTTACCCTCTTATACAGACAACAGTCAAATAGGATGTGAGCCAGGTCCTCTACCTCTGCCGCTCCGTAAATGCAGAGATGCTCATTGTATGGTATAGCATGAAATCTCCCATATCTGACCATTGTATCAAGCTGTTCGAATCTCGCTCTCGTGAATATCTCCCTAAGATGTTTTGGGAATTGTAACTTCAAATAACTGTCCACTTGAAAAGTACATTTGTATTTACTCAGCCATTTCAAGTTACCCACCTTACTAAGGATAGCTATATCAGTTTGTGCTTCTATATCCTTAATTCTTTGGGCAACTCTTTTTTTTTATTGTTCTCCTGTTACGCAAGAAACAGGAAGGCCACAGCTTCTTACAAAATTTGTTAGTTTGGTGATCCAGGAGATTTGTGATTGTAGTTTTATTTGCTCTAGTAGGCATAATTTGGGGAGTCTATCAGTCTCCATTTCATTAACTTTGCACCAGTAGTTATAAGCTCTAATTTTAGATAATGCCTGAATTGTATGAATTCCCAATTCAGCTCTAACTGCTGCAGCAGATGTTCTTGGATCTACACCCAAAATACATCTCAGATGCTGGGACTGTGTTTGTTCTAAAACTGTGGTTGAATAAAGACCCCAAATTTCTGCTCCATACAAGAGCATTGTCGTAACCTTAGCCGTATAAACCTTGAGTAATGGAGCTAGGGACCCTGGGTAACTATGGTTCTTTAGTTTGAGCAATAAATTCAAACGGGCTTTTGCTCTAAATGTACTCCGTTGATGATGGCAGGCCCAAGATCCAGTCTTGAAAAAAGTTACTCCCAAATATACAAAGGTATTAACCTGCTCAATTGGTTCGCCATCTAATTGCCACTTATGTCTCTGATGGTTTCTTCCAAACACAATTATTTTCGATTTGGATTTGCTAATGATTAGGGAGTTATCCTGGCAATAAGAGCTGAATCTTCTTAATAGCCTACATAATCCTACTTGTGAGTATGATAATAAAATCATATCATCAGCATAAAGCAAGCTGTTACAATAAGTATTTAGGATCATCGGCATGTGTACCATGGTATCTTTCATTAACCCTGGCAAGTCATTGATGTATAAATTAAATAATAATGGGGCCAGGATACACCCTTGCCTTATCCCTTTATTTGTGTGAATCCTGTTAGTCAGGGCCCCATTAACCCCATACCGCAACCTCAGACAGGTACTTGTGTAAAGGGCTTTAATCAAGGCCAGGAGTCTGGGTTCTATTTTAAGAGATGTCAATTTACTCCATAGTACGTCTCTATTTACCATATCAAATGCTGCTGTAAGGTCTATAAAAGCAGCAAACAGGGGTCTCCTCTTATAGGCATATTTGGCAAATAGATGGTTCAAAACAAAGCAGTTATCAATAGTAGATCTGTTTTGTCTAAAACCTGCTTGTTCTTCTGTGAGGATGTTGTTTTCCTCTACCCAGATTTCAATTCTGTTCAAAAGGTACCTAGCATATATTTTTGCTACAATGTCAATCAGGCTGATGGGCCTATAGTTACTAGGATCCTTTTTATTCCCTTTTTTATATATGGGGACAACTATTGCCATCTTCCACCCATCTGGTATATGGCAGGTGTTATTTATGTGTGTAAAAAGACCTGCTAATACAGGGCCCCACCAGTTGGGAAATTTTTTAAATAATTCTGCTGGTAAAAAAATCCTCGCCTGGGGCTTTATTGCTCTTTAAGCTTTTAATGATGGACTGTATCTCCTTTTTTGAGACTGATGGCCAAGGGGGGAGAGTTCTAGGATTTACCAAATCACTGTTTAAAAATAATTTCTTTACCGGTTCGGTGGGGGCAAACAAGCACTGATAATAATTCTCCCAGTCCGCAGCAGAGATTGGTATGTCAAATGCAAATCTCCGTTCCTTCAGGATACCTGCTACAGAGTGCCAAAATAATACTGAATTAAGACTTCTGGCAGCCAACTCAAGTTCTGACCAGATTGAAATGGCAAAACGTTTTTTCTTTAATGTTATAGGTTTTTTTTATATTCCCTTCTTGTGTGCAGCATCTTAGCTTGTATATGGGCAGTAGGATTCCTCTGGGCAAGCCTCATGGCTGCCTTCAATTTCTTTTTCTGTCGCTGGCAATCAGAATCAAACCAGCGAGGTCTACCCACTTGGGCTCTTTTGGTAGTAGGTTTAGCTGTTAGGTGTTTCTTCAGTATGTTACAAAGATTGGAGAATGCATTGAAGGCTGACATCCAGTCAGTAGTAGATGACTGTATTGTTCTAGCCCACTTAGTAGCATTCTCTGTTTTAAGGCATTCTAATATTGCCTTAGTATCAACTTTGGCCCAAATTAACTTTTTATTTTGGGTCACCTCTACCTTTTTGGTGAGCCATCTGTCAGCCATGTTATATGGTCTTAAATCTGAGCAGCCTCGCAATGTCACACTTACAGGCTGATGGTCGCTATTGTCGCTAAGGTGTACTGGGACCTCTGAGAAGAGGTCAGCCTTATCTCTAGACACACAAAAGAGATCCAGTACAGTACTTGAATTGGCTGAGTGGTATGTATAAGGGTATGTATAATTCTTGTCCTTACCTCCCAAAATTTGGAGATTACCCTTAAAAATTAAGGAGACTAGGAGCAGGCCAGCGGCATTACTTTTACAGTCTCTTGAGAGCCACTGAGGATGGTTATCAAAGAACTCCCCTGGGATTCCCTTCTTCTGGGCAAGCTCATACAGAGAGGGACCCAGTCTAGCGTTCAGATCTCCTAATAATACCACTATGGACTGAGGGTACAGTATAGATATATCTTCTAAGATAACTTCCAAGCCCATCCAATATTCCAAATTATAGTGCTGGGATGTGCTTGGAGGAATGTACACATTTACCAATATTAACTCAAACTGGTCATATTCAAATTTGACAGCTAAAAAGTACGGATACTTATCTTCCTTATATAATTTCTCTCCCTGCCATTGCAACTCTTGCTTTATAAGAATGCATAGCCCACCAGAGGGTCTCCATTTGTTCTTTGTTTTTAGGGCTGGGGAGGCCCATCCCTGAAAGCCTGGCAATTGTACTGGTTCATCCACTTCGGTTAGCCAGCTTTCTTGAAAGGCTATTACGTCAAATCTAGAGAGAAAGCTCATTAGTCCACTATCAACCATCCCTTTCCAGCCAGCTATGTTCCAGGTCATCAACTGTATGAGGTTCTCAGAGGCAAGGTGGTCTGACTTAGTTGATTGACTAGATGGTAGAAATGCCAGATGTCAACTTGACATTGGAGCTGGGTCAATATCATCTAAGCTTCCCATATAAAGACAGTTGTTATGAGGTTTGATATTTCTCCTCATGGGTTGCAGAACTTGTTGTTGCTCCTCTATATCTCGGTTGCCAGTGTGCCTCTGCTCTTGCTCCAAGAATGATTTTTTTTCCAATGGGCAGGTACACTGGCTTAAGTCTATAAATGTAGATTTATGTCCATTTTTGGAGGGGCATGGCTGAGGGTTCATCTTGTGGAAAGATGTTGTGAGAACTTCTAAATCAAATGAGGATGTAAGCTGGATTATGTCCTTAGTGTTTGTCAGCTTAGGGGGCACTGTGTGATGAAGCCCTTTGTCTTTCAGTTGTTTCTCAGAGGCTGGGTCAGTCAGTGCAGTTACTCCACTCTCAGCCTATGTGACAACACCTTTTTTTACTGTTGAGGTAAAGGCAGATTGTTGATTAAATATCTTGTCACAAGGTTGCGTGGTTAGTGGAGCCAAATTAAATAGAGGCTTTGCTGTAGATTGAGTTGTTGTCAGTGCCTCTTTTAGGTCATCCAATCTTTGAATGATGTTGACTTGCTCAGGTTCTGGCAATGCACTGAATAGGTCAATCAACATTTCCTCTGGCACATCCTCAGCAGTTCCTGCAGCTGTGGGTAACATAGTTCGTATATTGCTTCTTTGCTTTCTCAGGGTCAGTTCAGTTGCAGCAGCCTCAGGCTTAGTAGTGTGAGGGCTGTTGCAGCCTAGATTTAAAGCGACAGTTCCCTCTTGGTGACACTGTTTCAGGAGTGGGCACACTTTTTCTGAACAAAAGACCCTTATTGGAAATATTGAAAGGAGCTCAGAAAGGGTTTCATTCTGAAGAGCATGGAGGGAATTGTGGGCTGCTTGAACGATAGGAGAATTCTCATACATTGTGTTCTTGCTGGCAGCCACTCTGCATGTAGTAGATCTATCAGAGTGAATTCACAGCAGAGCAGCCAGCTCAGGGACAGCCTAATAGCTTTTCTATTGCTCCAATGCCCTCTATTTACTCTCTTGTCATAAATTTGCAAAGTAACCTGGTTAGTTTGCAGACTGTAGTTATATTGGTCATCTCTTAGACCTTTGCCTGATTGAGTGTTTTCTCTGTAGGTGTTCAAATTTTTGGGAGGAGAACAAGGTCCTTCTCTACTTTCATTTTCTGAGTAAGCCATTCCATGTCTGTCCATGGTTATCCTCCCAAGTCCTACAATATTTGGGTGGCTCCTAACAAACTTTGCAAAAGATTCTTTCAGGCAGTTGACCTTATTTATGACAATTGACAAGAGATCATATATTGAGTTTACAGTTTGAGCTGTAAGCAAGCATTGTCTAGAGAGGAAGTCTGTCATATTTTCCCCCTTCAAATTTGCTACATCTCCATCCTGTGTAAAAAAGGCTGTTGCCGGATTCCAAGGAGGGGAGCCATTCTCCGAGAGGGAGGAGGACAACTCCACACACTGTCTGCTCTCCAGTTCGGTTTGTAAGTCCCATTCCAATGAGTCACATAAATTAACTTTATCTGATAAGGTGCCTGCGAATGAGTTACTTACTGGAGCAGACTGTCTGTTTGCAATATAATCCTCCATTTTCTGCTGCTTCAAAGGCTTGGATATACTTTCTGCTGCAGAGTGCTGTCTCTTCCTTCTTTTCCCCATTCAGGTTTGTTAAAACAGGTTTAAAATAAGTTTAAAACTATGTTTTAAAAGGTTAAAATGGGTTAAAAATGGGTTTAAAAGTTAAAAAGGGGTAGGTTAAAATACAATATTAAAAGAGGTTAAAAAGTTAAAATAAAAATAAAGTAAAATAAAATAAAACGTTTACTTTTGGAGGAGCTCTTTACAGCCTTTGCTGCCTCTCCACCATCTTGGCTCCCCTAAATTATACAAATAATTACTAATGCATCATAAAAGCAATGAAAATAGAAAGGATATATGTAAGCAAATCCTCCAGTCGCTTGAGAGGTTTAATAAGAGCAAGGTATTACTTTATGATAAGAATTTACCCCTTCAAATCCACAGGTAAAAATCCTAAAAACACTTAAGTTGAAGTAAGAGCCATTCAATTCTGAGTTATAGCCTTAGGAGTGCTTTGTAAATTATCCATTGGTGTGCTGAAATTTCTGTATTAACCTTGTCAAAACATTTAAAACTCAAAGACTTCTTCAGATTCGCGGATCTTAACTAACCATGAAGAGATTTCAGACCGAGATATGATAGTCACTGGTCCAGAAAATTTTATGTCAGATGCCTATGTGGATAACCAGTTAACCAATTTTCCATAGGTTATCTGAATTGGCAGTTGATATCATTATAAAAAATATAAATATAAAAATTATAATTTATCTTCATCTAAAAAGCTCTGATTGTCACTATTTTAACTGAGTTGTTTTTTTAAAAAAAATCAATCAACCTGTGTTGTATCATCTGCTGATAATAATGAACCATAATTCTGTCTATTTATTTATTTATTTATTTTATTAAACTTATATACCGCCCTTCTCCCGTAGGACTCAGGGTGGTTCACAAGGTTTTTTTAAAACAGTACAACAAATTACATAGATTAAAAACAATTAAAATAATTAAACTAACCTTGAATCTAAAAACCCCAATAACAATTAAGATACAATTAAAACCCCAGTTAATATTCTCAGTCCAGGCCAGAAAGCTCGAAGATCCAGGTCTTCAGGTCCCGGCGGAATGAGCGGAGGTTAGGGGCAGTCCTAAGCTCTACAGGTAGCTGGTTCCAAAGGGCCAGCGCACCCACAGAGAAGGCCCTCCCCCTGGGTATTGTCCGCCGGCAATCTATAAACCTAGCTGAAACGAAAGATATTTCTTTACATTTAATTTATAGGTATATTTCCTTTGTCCTTTTTAAAAAACTCTGAGGTATATATGCTATAACTTATGACAGTTTAAAATAATAAGAAAGGAGCCCTTTGAAAATAGTAATTGTATATAATAAGCTGAAAATCTCTTGCAACACCGTATTATGTTACAGCAGAAGCCATTATACTGTTATTGATATGGTTTGCAACTAGGGAGATTCTACACTATTGTTATTGTTTGCTTATTGTAATTTTATAAAAAGCAAAACCTTTGAAGAGTGATTCTCCCAAAGACCAAATACATTTTAAAACCATTTATGTTTACACGTCAAAGCTAGGCTGTAAAACCTATTTATATCAAAAACAAAAAAACCACCTAATCTTGTAAGAACTCCAACATTTTAGATATCATCCAAGATTTCAGCCATTTGTATTATTCTAGTTTTAATTTACCACTGGTGTTATCATGGGTTAATTTTCAGCAAGGAGATTTATATTGTACACAATATGTCTGTGAGTAAGTCCTAAGCATGACTTATCTCTGAATAGTACATTAATGTCCTTATCCACTCAGTCTGTTTGTTTTAATTTATATATCCTGCCCATCTCCCAAATGATTCTGAGAAGCTTACAATTAGAAACCTATATATATATATAGGTTTCTATATAGAAATCTAGTAATCTAGAAGACAGAGGTGATGGTAAATGTAGAGGCACCAAGTGATAGCAACATCAGGAAGAAGGCGTATGAGAAGCTGAAGAAGTACCAAGGCCTGAAAAAGGAATTGGAGAGGATGTGGAAAGTAAAGACCAAGGTATTCTCAGTGGTGGTAGGAGCAGTCAGGACTGGGACTCCTAAGCTGAGAGAGAGGCTTCAACAGACCCCAGGAAAAAGCACCAGAGCTCTCTGTCCAAAAGAGTGCAGTGCTCAGAACAGCTAAGATACTGTGCAGAACCTTCCAGCCCCCAGGTTTCTGATACAGAACCCAAGATTGAGGAAGGCACACATCACCCACAAGAGTGATACAACAGCAACAGTCCCTCTATGCCCTAGAGCAGAGGTCTTCAAACTTGGCCACTTTAAGATGTGTGGACTTCAATTCCCAGAATTCCTCAGCCAGCCGCTGAGGAATTCTGGTAATTGAAGTCCACACGTCTTAAAGCAGCCAAGTTATTTGTAAGGCAGAGCTTCTGAAAGCCAGTAACGAATTGCGGAGGACCACCACCACTTCACATCCTCATGGCTAGTGCCAAACCCAAAACCCAGGTGGGCACAAGGCCAAGAGGTCCATCCAAGTTTCATTGATACAAGCCAGGTTGGCCATTTCATCCACTATCAAATTGAGAATAAGGGCAACTTTATCCAACCAGCCCGTATATACCCATGACAATATTCTACTAAGTGTTTTATCTATGGCAGTTTCAGCAGCAATGTCTCCTGCATGGAGAGGAAATTCAG
Organism: Vipera ursinii; assembly: GCF_947247035.1. NCBI lineage: Eukaryota > Metazoa > Chordata > Lepidosauria > Squamata > Viperidae > Vipera > Vipera ursinii. Next base: position 153,611,351 of record NC_139516.1, read on the forward strand.
GTATGTCCTATATGGACAGTATTCTAGCAGCCAAAGCCAGATCTGGTTCCATTAGTGGCAGTGGTAGTCTGCTGAGGCCATCAGCATGGCCCATTTCTTTGCCCGGTTTGTGAATCAATTTAAAAGTCTATGCAGATAGAAAAATAGACCATCTCAGCATTCTTGGAGAAAGTATGTGGGGGGGGGGTTGTTTGTCTGTTGTGAAAAGTCCCAACAGAGGTTTGTGGTCTGTATACACCGTGAAGTCCCTGCCATATAAATAGTCATGGAATTTTTTTATTCCAGCAATGATGGCTAGGGCCTCTTTGTCAATCTGAGCATAGTTGCGCTCAGCAGGAGACAATGTCCTTGAGTAAAATGCTATAGGAACTTGTGTTCCATTTTTTTTCTACATGACTTAAAACTGCCCCCACCCCATAGGGTGATGCATCACATGCAAGACATAATGGTTTAGATTCTTTGTAGTGAGTTACAGTGGACTTTTCTGACAATAGTGCTTTTAAGTCCTGGAAACCTTTTTCATGTAAGTTAGTCCATTTGCATGGAGCTTTCTTATCTAGAAGCCTGTGGAGGGGCTCTGCTAGTGCAGCCTTATGAGGTAGAAAAGTGTGATAAAATTTTAGGAGGCCCAAGAATGCTTGTAGCTCTCCTTTGGATTTGGGTCTAGGAGCCATTTTAATGGCCTTCACTTTAGAATCAGCAGGGTGAATGCCATTAGCATCAATTCAGAAACCCAGGAATTCTGTTGAAGGAACCCCAATACTACACTTGCTCTTTTTTAATTTGAGGCCTGCTCAAATTAAAATTGTCTGAGCTGCAGCTGTGGCCTCATCAACCGGCAACTGCTGATAGGCCTGTGCTAAATCAAGTTTAGCAAAAATAGTACCCTCTTGCAAGGAGGCTAAAATGTGGTTGACCACTGGGACCGGGTAAGTGTGTTGCTTGAGGGCTTTATTTAGAGTGCATTTATAGTCAGTGCAAATACGAATATCCCCATTGGCTTTAAGTGGAGTGACTATAGGAGTTTCCCACTCCCCACCATCAACAGGCTGAAACACGCCCTGTTCTACAAGCTTATTGATTTCTGAATCAATTTTATGTTTTAAGGCAAAGGGGACCCTGCCAGGCTTAACCCTGATTGGAACTACGTTGGGATCTAGCTTAAATGAGATAGGCGGGCCTATGTATGTTCCTAGGGCTGAATCAAAAACATCTGCATAGTCCTCACATACTGATGCGAGGTTTACAGTTTGTGTCTGGTTTATACCAGTAATCTGAATACCTAAGGCATCAAAACAATCGAGTCCAATGAAATTCATTCCCTGCCCCCCTACTACAGTGACATCCAGGTGCCCAAAAAACCCCTTAAATTTTACCGTCAAAGTGGCTTCTCCCTTAACTTTAACTTGAGCATTTTGAAAGTCAGTTAGGATTATATGAGGGCCTTAAAAGGTAAAGGTAAAGGTAAAGGTTCCCCCGCACATGCGTGCTAGTTGTTTCCAACTCTAGGGGCCGGTGCTGATCTCCGTTTCAAAGCCGAAGAGCCAGAGCTTGTCCGAGGACATCTCCATGGTCATGTGGCCCACATGACTAGACGCCAAAGACGCACAGAACGCTGTTACCTTCCCACCGTAGTGGTTCCTATTTTTCTACTTGCATTTTTACGTGCTTTCGAACTGCTAGGTTGGCAGAAGCTGGGACGAGTAACAGGCGCTCACTCTGTTATGCAGCACTCAGGATTTGACCCGCCAAACTGCCGACCTTCTGATCGACAAGCTCAGCATCCTAACCCACTGAGCCCAATTGTTACTGCACCTACACACAAAGTTTAAAGTGCCTTAAGATATAATTGAGACTGCAGAGCCAGAGTCCAATTCCATCTTACATGGAACTCCTTGTAGCTCTACCAAGAGCCTGAGTTTAGGTTTGAAGGGGCTTCAAGCCCCAGTGCAGCACACGCTTCTATAGCTTCTGAAAACCCCACACTAACTGGACCCTGGGCTCCAGTACCTCTCCTAGCTGGTTCTTCTGACTGGTGTTTGGGTGGCTGGTCTCTCTGGTGGGCTCTGCAAACCACTGTGATGTGGCCTGTCTTTCTGCAAGCTCTGCACATGGCTGAACGGAATCTGCAATCGGCGCAAAAATGGTTGCTGCCACACCCCTTACATCTAGGTAAGAGATTGTCTCGCTGCTAGCTGTTTCGGTGTCATGCGTTGGATTGCTTTTGGAGTCTGTTAATTTCAGGCTCTTCTTCCTTGGAAGATTCATCAGTGCATTTGGCATCCTCAAGGTGGACCGTTTCTTCAAACTTTGTCGTTTTGGCGGGCTGTACTGTTTGAACTGCACCCACGGCAGCTTCGTCAGCCATCACTTCGTCTTGTGCTTCTGAAAACATTAAGTTTGGTCTGGCAAAGAGTCTCTGCTGAAGCGTTCGGTCCTGAAGGCCGCAGATGAGCTGGTCTCGTAGTCGCTCTTCTAAATTTGAAAATTTGCAAAGGCCCACTATGAATTTGGAAGCTGATTCGCCGGGTTGCTGCACTCTCTGGTCGAACTTGAACCACCAAGCCATTTCAGACATCTTGGGTTGGAAATGTCCGGTTAGCTTCTTTTTGAAGTCTGCATAGGAGACCGCTTCAATCGGTGTCGGCGCGAAAAGGTTCTCGGCCAAATCAAAGGTTGCTGGGCTGCACACACAGAGTAGAGTTGTGGCCTTCAGCGCTTCTTCCATGATCTGATTTGCCCTGAGGTAGTTCTCTACCTGGGACAAATAGGATGTCCATTCTTCCAGGTGCTTCACGTCGAATTCTCTAAGTCTCCTGACCTTCAGCATTCTGTCTTTGCTGGTTCCTGCATTTCCTTCCAAATCTTGCTTCCAGGTTCAGGGAATGAGTCCTCTGAGCATGAGGTCGCTAGCGTAGCTTGCTAGCCGACCTTGAGAGGGGGGGGGGAAATGCCTTTTCCCTCCGGCGTGCACTGCCTTCCCCTCATAGACTTCAACTCTTTTTTCAGTGAAGCAGGATCCCACCTTCATCGCCAGTGTTAAGTAGCAGGTTCTTTGGCGCAGGAATGAAGATGAGGTAACTGAGTACAGGGAAACTCATAGTTTATTTCGTGCAGAAACTGTACTGAGCAAATGGCTGCAACTAGCCGCAATATATAGTCTAGCCCCTAGGCGGCAGCCAATAGGTTTGAAGCAACCATTGCCGCCTAGGGATAGCCAATTGTAGCGCTGGAAATTTGTAGTCTGGGTTGCTGGAGAGCCGTTAGCTGCTCCAGCAACCCACGTGGTGTTACTAATGAGCCCAGTACATAACAGTTCCTTTATTACATCATGTTGTTTTTAGACTGCTGTATAGGGCTCATAAGCAAGGACATATTTTCTGCTTTTAAGCAAGACAGAAAATAAATATAATTCTTGGTAATGTTATTTGATTGCATGCTTGATGATTGGCACTGATCTGCTAAATAAAGTCACAGGTGTATCTGCTGAGGAGAGAGGTCTGAAAAATCATTTATCTTTTATATTTCTGGTTTATCTTGGAAAATGTCAACATCTACTGAAAATTTTTAAAATTAAAAAAGACATTATTTGTTTACAAGAGATTCATATAATAAGAATGGTGTGAAATATTTCATTTATAAATACTTAAATGAAGAATCCTTGAATGAAAAAGAGAAAATGAATTGTATTTTTATATTAACCTTCAACTAAAACTAAACTACAACTTGCATTGACTAATAAACACAGCAGATTTGTTGGGGTAGATGTTAATTCACATAGGGTTAAACCTAAACTGTTGGGACTCTATTCCCCAAATGAGATGAAAGCTATCTCTTAAAAACAAGGTATGGAGAGATTATTACTTTTCTTATGAAAGTTGGTGTTGATTACATACAGGTAGTCCTAGACTTAATGACCAAAATTGAGCCCAAAAGCTCTGTTGCTAAGCAAGATGTTTGTTAAGTGAAATTTGTCCCATTTTATGACCTTTCTTGCAACAGTTGTTAAATGAATCACTGCAGTTATTATGTTAGTACCACAGTTGTTATAGTGAATCTGGCTTGACTTTGCTTATCGGAAGGTCACAAAAGGTGATCACATGACCCCAGAACACTGCAACAGTCATAAATATGAACTAATAGCCAAGCATCTGAATTTTGTTCACATGACCGTCAGGATGCTGTGAAAAATGGTCATAAGTCACTTTTTTCAATACCATTGTAACTTCAAACAGTCACTAAATGAAATGTTGTAATTCAGGGACTACCTGTATTGAAATGGAGTGATCTCCCCACAACTGGACAGGACTTCTGAGAAAAATATTAAAATTACAAGGTAAATTAACAATTTGTTTTTCATTTGATGGACTATTTAGGGTTGGTTAATATATGAAGGCAGAAAAAAATGGCATTTCAAGACAGTATATTTATTTTTCAAGAATTTTCCTCAGAAAGCAATAAAGCTTAATATCTGTTACTTGTTATCTCACACTTCTGCTCTAATTTTGATTGCTATCATTTTTCCACCTTCTTTTCTTTTTTTGTCATAGTATGACAAAGGGAACTCAAACATGCAAATTACTTTGTAACTAATTGGTTTAATAAATATGGCGCTCTACTATAGATTGTTTTATAAGAAAAGTTGTTTACCTTCTTCTTGGATGCTTCTGACTTCTTTGAAATGTTCCTCAGCTTCTTATGCAGATGATTGAGGACCTGAAAAGTATAAATACCTTTCATATAATTAGTTTATTTGCACTATTTGGCATTTTCTTTCAAATAAATACTAACCAATTTTCTCAGCAGAAATATCTAATACATCCCATAACTGTAATCTCTAACTTGCTAACTATATTAATTCTCCTCAAACATAGAAAAATAATATTTGAAGCACGGTTTGCTAAAATCTATTGGGGGGAAAATGGACCTCTTGTTCCAAACCATTTTTGTATAAATTATAATTAATCAAATCAGTAAATAAATCATGTTTTCATTTGGTCCATACCACAACATTCACACTATATAATGGCAACACCTTAACATGTGATTGCTATTCACCTGTTGCCACATTCACATTCATTAAGAGCATATATGCACAACATACTTGTCCTGTGTGCCTATCAAATCTGATCCTAAGCCAGTTTAAGAAAATCCAGTTCAAATTGGCATCAGTTTATAAGTGTTCATCTCATACTTCAGGCTATCATTTCATCCCATTGCTGCTATGTCCACCTACTTGTATTTTCCAATTATCATTACTAACCCCTTTTATTTCTATGGGTAGATCCTCCTGAAGATCAGTATTTTTATGTCTGCAGACACACATACAAACTTATACACACACATTTATAAACCATGACAAAGTTTTTGTTATTTTTAATAAAATCTTCCTTACCTCTACATCTCTTCAAAGGGCTGTTTTGCTTCTATTGTACTTGTAGAATAGAATAGTCAGTAAAACTCTATTTTTATATAACACCAGCAAATTTTGTTAATTCAAAATCCATCAGGAAAATTATTATTATTATTTATTATTATTATTATTATTATTATTATTATTATTATTATTATTATTATTATTATTTCTTCCTTTGCTTTATCTAATAAGTGCAATTCCACTGTTTCACTGATTTTCTAATTACCTGAGATAAAACAGTTTCACTCAGCTTCCAGACAAGCCTATAGGGTCCTTGGGTTTTTGAGAAGCTGAGATTGAAGACTTTCTTTCAGATAACTAGAAATTGTTGCTGTGGTGGAACTGTATTTATTAGGGAAAAAAGGAAGAGAGAACAAGCTCAGAAATTATTATGAGTATAATGGTTAGCACAGTCAGATGTTTAGATCCATGCTGGCTAGGGAATTCTGGGAGTTGAAGTCCACACGTCTTAGTTGCAAAGTTTGGAGATCCCTGGTTTAGATATTTTTATCCAGCTATCGATCCATTCCCAATGACCGTCGATAGGCAAATGTTGTTCAATGATTTTGAAGGCATCGTCATGGGATGTAAGTAAAACTACCTTTTGCAATTGACTGATGGGTGATCACCTGCAGAGTAGCCTTTGAACTACTGTACTGTGGCTAGATTGAAGCAAACTGAAAACACTCTAACCTAGCTAGAGGCACTTGAGAAACATAGAGGGGAAAATGTATTTCTAAAACAGATTAGAGAAATAGATGTGTGTTTGCTTTCAATATCAACATCATCTGTTTTTAACTTCCAGCTAGTTTTTGTGACAGGCAAGAGGGAAAGTTTTAAAGTGAGTATCCATATTAATTCTACACCTCAATACTGGAAAGTGAGTATGGCTTGGTAACATTCTTATGTTACAGTCTCACTCAAGATTTAAGAATTAATTCTATTGGGTTCAGTATTTAATCCTAGTTTTATGTAGGATTGCAGCACTAGCATTACAAATTTCTCACACATTACAATTGTGGCATGGAGTTGATAGCATAGCTGTCGTATTGCTTACAGAATAACAGAGGGTTTTTTTGTTTATATTTTTTTATTTATATTGTTTATTTTCCCCAAAAATATACTACATGGATTTAATGGGTTCTGATTTTTCCTGAGGTTCCCACTTGTAATTTTCTCTAAAAAGTAATTTATCTATTATTTCTATGCAGAGTGAGAGTCTATTATGTTAAATAAGGGATGTGGTGGCTCAGTGGGTTAGGACGCTGAGCTTGTTGATCAGAAGGTTGGCAGTTTGGCGGGTTGAATCCCGAGTGTTGCATAACAGAGTAAGCGCCTGTTACTCGTCCCAGCTTCTGCCAATCTAACTGTTCGAAAGCACGTAAAAATGCAAGTAGAAAAATAGGGACTACTACAGTGGGAAGGTAACAGCGTTCCGTGAGCCTTTGGCATCTAGTCAGGCCGGCCACATGACCACAGAGAGGTCCTAGGACAAGCGCTGGCTCTTTGGCTTTGAAACAGAGATGAGCACCGGCCCCTAGAGTTGGAAACGACTAGCACGCACATGTGAGGGAAACTTTACCTATTTATTATGTTAAATAATAATATAACAGAATGCCCAAATGAGCAAATTATTATGTATTATGCATAAAAAGAATAAAGTTTTAACTTTCCTTCACAAAGAAGCTGCACTATCTACAGGTTTTGTACTTGGTGAAAAAATAAACTATGCAGGTAATTTTTGCCTCTACTCAGAATGCTTTTAAAGGCTTTAATATTAGAAAATGTAAGAAAGAAGAAATTTGAAAATGTGATAAGCATTAGGATTAATGTACTTTTCACAAGTCAGTATAATGTAAAAATAGATACAGAAAAGTCTGGTTTCATCGTAAGTATAAGATTATGTACATGCTATTCATAATTATAGATGGCATATATAAAATATAATTGGCAACCATTAAAATCAGAAAATTATTAACTTTAATTAAATTTATTTAAATTATTTCATTGTATATGGAGATGCAGTGCTCATACTTTTATTTCAGGATAATGAATAGTACAAATGTTTTATAGCAACTTTACTATGGTTAGTAGGAAAAACTAGATAGTTCTGACTCATTTGCCATGTTAATAATTTTAAAACTGAAAAAGATTTGTGTTTATACAAACAGTTTAAGGCTATCTCATAAACATTTTAGTTCAGTGTAAAAGTGAAACATTATATGTCCGTTCAGATCCCTTACCTTTCTTATAAAATAAAATCGGAGAGATGTATTTCCTTCTTTCCCAAGTATTTTTTTTTAATCTTCAGCCCCAAGCCTACATCTCACATCTATAAGCTTACCATATCAGAAACATGTCTCAGTTGGCTATAGTTACTTAGAAATAAGGAAAAAGTAATTTATTGAGGTCATTGGCGGTGAGGGAAAGGTACATAAAGCTATGTAAAAATAGTCTACATTATTTTTATTCACTTGAAATAGAAACAAATCCTTGTATTAGAAATAAATACAGTTATATGTTATGATCATCTGTTGCATGTTATAGATTATTATAGATATGTACAAGAGCATAGAAGTGTAATTTGAAGAATATGTGCACTGAATCCTATAGAATTTAATTCAAGTAGACTGATGTAAGACTATGCTGTTAGAGAATGCAAAAAAATGGATTTTTTTTCAATTGGCAAAAGAATGGATAATACAGAAAATTAAGAAATCATACACAGGTATAATTCTCAAATATTTAGTAGGATCACTACATTAATTTTCCATATTTTCCATACTTCACCTTCACCATAACCATTATTTTTTTATTTATAAATTTCCATGTTGAAGAGAAAAATCCCTCTTATAGATCTTTTTTCTATAAATGTATGATAGATGCCTATAAATGTATATTACTCATTTAGACTTTTATCCTTTCCTGGGAGCAGAGTTAACATATTCTTTTGTTGACTTTGGTTTTTTTAAAAAAAATAATAATACAATATCCAGAGATAACTTAGATATGTCTCATTGTAGGACATTGCAAACCAATATAACAAAATATTTCAATATTTGCTTCCTTCCCACTCTTTGAATTTAGAAAAACCTGTTGATCATTTTCATATACAGGAGTGGATCAAAACAGATTTCATTAAAAGACAGTTTTCTATTAGAAGGAACTTATCTTTAATAGAGAAATTTATTCCTCTTACAAAAGTGCTGCTTGAGATTCAACGCAATGCTCTTTAGTATAATAAAACTTTATTACTGGAATGTTAAGGATGAAAAAAATATAGAGTAGGCAAAAGGAGTGTTGGCATTTTTGTCAAGAAGCAAAAATATTTTTCTTGGTAATAAGATAAAAAAGTGCTCCAGGCCATTAATAATATTTTACAATTATTTTAAATTACTGGTCTTTAAATCTGTAAAGTCAGCAAGTTTTTTTAAAAAAATAAAAGGATCATTATTCAAAATTATTCTTGTGATTTATATATTGTGCAATTTCTTACCGCTTCATTATTTCCATAGTCTATATTATACTGGGCATATTAGCTTCTGTTCATGGATTGAGTATAGTGAGATCTCAGCCACTCTAACAATTTCCAGCACAAAATGTGGTACAATATCATAACATTTCCAAGGAAAACAGTCTAAATTTTCCTACATGTAGCCAAATTATACCTTTTGTTCATATACAAAGTTCTTTGGATCCAGTTCTCTGCTCATTTTGATTATTGAGCTAATCCTCCTCTATCATTTCAGCATTCAGACAAAGAACCGCTTTTAAAAACTATTTTTGTCTGGAACTTAAATTGTTTGTTGAGGTTATGAATCAATGAATGAGTAGGGAATAATTGTATAATGCTGTTTTCAGAATCAAGAATAAATAGAAATATATATAAAACCTTTTTATCTCTGTAAAAATGTAAGATAATAAATTGTATATAAATTGCCTAATTGGTATTTATTTATTTATTTATTTATTTATTTATTTATTTAGTTAGTTAGTTAGTTATGGGATTTATATCCCGCCCTATCTCCCAAAGGACTCAGGGCGGCTAACAACAAAACATATAATAAGTACAGAAATTAAGATAAAAATAAAATTAAAATCATCTGTGCAATAAATTAAAATTGAAAATAAAAATAAAATAAATTTAAATACTATAGTAAATTTATCATATCAGAATAATTACGGAGATTCTCAGTCATCCAGGTTATAGTTGTCCCAAAGATACTTTTTTCGCGAGGGAGGTGGACTTTCTTGTTTTTCTTTTAAGACATTTGCTTCTCATCCAAGAAGCTTCTTCAGCTCTGACTGTATGGTGGGGAATGGAAGGATTGTCTGCAAGGAGTATAAATCCTTCCATTCTCCACCATACAGTCAGAGCTGAAGAAGCTTCTTGGATGAGAAGTGTTGTGTAGTGAGTTCTTCGCGCAGGAAAGGAGACGAGGCAAGCGAGTTCAACAAAGGTCATGGTTTATTGCTTGCAGGATCTGAACTGAGAATTGGGCTGCAGCTTGCAGCAATTTATAGCCTGGCCCCTAGGTGGCAGCCAATAGGTTTGAAGCAACCCATTGCCACCTAAGGGCAGCCAATAGCAGCTCTGGAGACGGGGAGTCTGAGCTGCTGGAGAGCCGTTAGCTGCTCTAGCTAACCACAACTGAGCCCAATACATAACAAGAAGCAAAATGTCTTCAAAGGAAAACAAAGTCCACTTGCTTCATGAAAAAAGCATGTTTGGGACATATCTGAATAGTATTGTGTAAACTGTCTAAAAATAAAGCATTCTTACAAGTGATGTCAAATTATATATTATAGATTGTTTTAGAGAATGGAGAGAATTGATGATTGAAACAAATTCAACTATTCTCCAGTTGAGAGAAATTCACGTCAGTGTAAAAAGGCTTTCAACATTTATGACTGATTCCTAAATTACCAGTTTTACCATCCACCTTTATTTATTAGTTAGCACTAGAAACAGACCTCTTTGCAAAGTTACTAAAATGCTATTTCACTGGGATGCCCTACAACACTAGGATATCTACTAGAAAGAAAGGTTTACATAAAAATGTCCTGTTAATGCCAACTAAATATGGAGAAAGGGTGGTTAAACAATCTCAAAAGAAAATGGTGTAAATAAAATGGAAAAAGAACAGTACTACTACTTTCTCCATGTTTCCAGTGATGTTATTAGTTAAGGCCAAGAGCAGGGGTGGGATTCAGCCAGTTCACACCACTTCAGCAGAACCAGTAGCTAATTTTTTGTTGCCCAGGTCCAGAATGGACTTCCAGAAGCAGCATCCACACAGAGAACCAGTTGATCACATATTTGAATCCCACCACTAGCCAAGGGGTTATAAACTTCTCTTTGAAAAGAGATAGTATCACTTGCTTTGAAAGAAGCATTAATGTGCTTTTCTTGAAGACACTGAGCCTGGAACCAGAAACAGAGAGCTAGTGCTGGCTTAGATACTAGGAGACTATAAGTTCTAGTCCCCTCTTACATCCCAAAAGCAGGCTGGGACTTTAGACCAGTGACTATCTCTCCACTCAACCCACTCACAGGGTTGCTGTTGTCATGAGGAAAAATCGGACAACAAAGAAGGATTATATATATTCACTGCCTTGACTTACCTATAAAGTAATAAAGGCAGGATAAACATCTAGTAAATAAAATAAACTACAGGCTAGTTGCTAAAACTATTTTAGGCCAAAACAGTGGAGTGGAGTGTGCTCACCAACTCAAGTCATCTCTTGAACTCTTGAAGGAAAGCCACTACATAAATCTAGCAAATAAATACAATTGGCTACTTGTTCATTTAGAATTTGTATAGGCCTGTTGGAAAATGTTGTGCATGATTAAACAGAGTATTTTCTGATGAACTATAATTAAGTAACAATGCATGGACTGACCCAATATATTGCATTATATTTATTAGTGTGATTGAAAAGAATTTAAAATTATGAGGTGCTCTCAGCTATATCACATCTCATTTGAGACAGTGGATTCTATGTAAGCCAAGATATAGATAATTCCACTAAAATATAACTAAATATTAGTAGAAAGTGATGTTTTACTTCCTTCAAGGTTAAATAACCTGCACAGGGCCTAATGGAAAGGTGGCAGTAACATGTAAGCCTACCAACAATTTCTTTCAGTCACACTATCACTTCGAAAAGAAGGGAATATATATACACACATACATACATACACACCTCAATGTTTAACTGTGGAGTACTTGGTGAGGAGTTTTGTTATTTGCTTGCAGACATTTCATTTCCCAGATAGGTAACATCATCAATGCTAGGGATTGTGGGGCTTGCTCTACATTTATACACAGTAGCTTGGCCTGCCAGTGTTGGCAGAGGTAATTAGAGATTAGAGTATTGTTTTCCGATAATTTGCCTGGTATTAATCCTTGCTTATTTGAGTGTTGGATGCTAGAGTGTTCTAGTCTTTTTGTTACCTTCTTAGCTTTTTTATCTTTTGAATAGTATATTCAAAAATAGTTGTATTACTATTGCTATCCTTCTCATCTTTCCTATTATCTACTCCTATTCCTATGATATCACTTGTTGGTTGTATCTTATGAATTATGATTGCATCTTATGATTTATCACTTTGTTGCTTGTATTTATACTGAGAGCTTATGCACTGGAGACAAATTCCTTATGTGTCCAATAACACTTGGCCAAATTCTATTCTGTTCTGTATAAATATTGTTTATCTCTATCTCATGCAGGTAAACCGCTTTTACTACAATTATAACTAATTTCTGTGGATTAATTTCAATGCCTCTGTAAGGTATATATGAAAAGACCCAAGATAAGCATATATTATAATCCCAGTTTAAAAGTAGTGATTACATCAGGTATGGGAAGGCAGTGAACAACCCATTCCTCTCATAATGTAATTTCTTTGGGTCAACTTAGTTCTGCAGAAATTGGATTTAAAACTTGTCAAATGGACAAATTAGCTTGGTTTAGCTCTGGGCTACATATTCAGTTTAAGCACATGTTTATTTTACTCGGTTTAGACACAAATGTTACTTTACCTCCATGATAGAGAGATATTCTGGAGGAATTATGTTTACTTCTTTAGCCATTCTTTCTGGGGAAACTGAAGAAATTAATATTAGCTATTCATTTTATAACAAGCTTATTGAGGGAAGTAGAAAATCAATGCACAATATGAAATTAGTTTCCTATGACTTCAAAATGAGTTTAATACTATTTCTATCATATATCCTGGACACCTCAGAGGTTATTTAATAGGGTTGGTGGTAATCACTTTGCTGTTAGAAATGTTATTCAGAAATTGGAATAGTAACCTATGTGATTTGGTCATTTCCTGCTATTGTTGCATTGAGGGCTGAGGTTAGTTGGATTATTGGTTTTTGATTCTGGATCGACTGTTTTGCATTAAGACTGCATATCTTCTTGGCTATAACCATAGTATATGCAATTTATCAACATAATCTACAATTGCAAATTTTCAGGCCAAGGATTGGATAAAACAAATTATGATAGAAATCTGAAAATATAGCTTTGTACCTTTGGCAGCATAGGTGTCGATATGTATTGATGTTAAGATCTGAATTGCTTTTTTTTTCTTTTTTAAGGGAGAAATGAATGACTTTCAAACAATGTGATTGGTGACTGAAGTTCTGTTTATAACAATTTCCAGGTCATCTGCTCCTTTTTTTCCCCTCATTAGCTAAGCTAATTGATTTTGCGGCTTGCTAATCATTTAATGTTTTTCTATGCATTTCCACTCTCATTAGTTTTCATGATAAATCTACTATTCACACTAATAAAATTTAAATATAGTTATGTCCCGTACCTTGATCCTACCTGTTCATCTTTTGATACCTTACTGGCCACTCAAGTGCAATAATGAAGATATAAGTTTCAACAGAAGAGGCTGACATTCAGTTCTCTCTTCTAATGACACTGTGTGTGATGGACTTGGAGAAAACACTTAGATATGGCAACCAAACAAAATCATAAGTCATCATCTTTAGAAGTAATTAAGGGTAAGTGGAAAAATTCTGCTACTACATTTCCATTCCTCACCAGCATCTATTTTATGCATAAAGTTAGAAGTTAAAAGATAAAAAATATCCCACAATTATCTATAAAAATATACATAAATATACGAAGTAATTTCTTATGAGATGTTTCATGGGTTGAGTGGAATAGAACCAATAATTACTAAGTATATAGTTCCTTTTGCTTCTGGGGAATAGCAAAAATTAAAAAAAATAATCTTTTATGCACATTTATATCTGGTTCTTTTCCTAGATTTTTAAAAATGCTGTTATTTTAATGACCTTTTCAAAAATTAGTAACAATTCCAGATGTTAAGATGGAGAAAACAGAAGTCAGAATGGATGTTATTTCCCCACAAACAAACACCCCTTCAATTACTTCACAAATAGTAACATCAAATCATGGATACTGAAGCCAAACTTTTGTGGCCAAACAACATGTTCATAATTGTAGAACTGCATAATTGGAACTTCAAGGATATCTTGTGCTAGCAAGTAAAAGGAGAAGAGGCAAAACAAGCAGTGTTGCTGGAGCATTGCATTCAACAATATTGCAAGTATTATTAGCGTTATCTGAAAATAGACAGCTGTTATGCTGATCTTTCACAAGACTTCTCATTTGCTGAGAAGAAAGCTAGGAATTGGTTTTAATAGAAGATCTTAAGGGAAATATCTAACATTCAAATCATTTTCTCCTATCATTGATATCCTTAGCATTTATACATATAGTAAAGTTGGAAATTGTAGCCAAATACTGTCAAGAGGCTGTACTGGTTACAAATTGAGTTAGCAAGTATGGGTTTGTGCTTTGCTAATCAGATAATCCTTCTTTAATTCTAGCATGTAAAGGTATCCAATACTAAAAAATATATGTAGCTCCTGGTTGGAACCATTGAGTTCTTAGTGTTATCAAAGCTTGGTTATTTCCCAGCCAAGCTTAGAGAATATCAAGAACTCAATACGTAGAGGTATGTGCGTGGAATTTCCACTCAGATGTTACATACTGGGTACCAACAGTTTCACCTCACTGGCCATTACTTAAATAGAGATATGTCTCCAGAAGCAGAATATAGAACAGGATTTTGTTCCATTCAAGCATTCCCCATAACATGTGGCTTGAAGAGAATCCAGGCAAGATCCCAGCACGATACCATTAGGCAGACTTTCTACTATCCACTCACAAGGCAGTCAGCTACATAAGGAAAGCTTTGAGACTTCTATGCTAACAAAATAGACTTACTGCTATATAAGACTGTAGATAGATCAGCAGAAGAGTCCTATTGCTTCATTCTCCATTAAAAAGATGTGCATGGGCATATTCCCTTCCATCCTCTCCCCGCCCCCCAGAAAAAAGATTGTTCTGATATTTCTGGTGTTTAAAATGGAATATTTCTCCTATTTTATTTTTTTAAAAAAAACTTTCCAGCTTTCAAGATTTCCTTTTTAATGCAGATGGTAAATCAGAACAGGTGTGTGGTGTTCAACTTTTCTGTTTCATTGGAAAACTTGGAATTACAGATATCCCAAGTGAAACTTCTTACAATTATTCTGAAATTAGCTGATTTTTCATTATGCAGTTGAAAGAAACTTTGTTCAAAGATAAATTATCTTTTCTGTATCATTCCAATTTTAGTGCATATGCTGACAAAGAGAGTGCTTCGAAGATAAATTATCAATATTACTGATGATTTCAGGTAAGTGTTAGTTTATTTGCATGCCAGCAACAAGTACTAACTTCTAGAGAAAGAACTGTTTGAATTGTTCCATATTCAATGGAACCAGATTCAAGGTTCAGAGAAAGTGAATCATCAGTCAGAATACAGTGATTAGGTCCCTTAAGTTATCAGGATTTCTATTAATTCTCTCTCTTTCAGCCAGATATACAAGTATGTTCATCAGTGGATTGTCTCCTATCCTGAACACTAAAATCAATTAGCAGATTTTTAAATGATAGTCATGATGCAGCATTAGGATAAGATAGACCAGCTGTCTTTCTTGGTGTCACAATTCATACTTTACCAACATAACAGAAAAATTCCCTTGATAGTAATACTGGTAGTTAATTCAAACCTCAGTCAATATTTCATTCATTTAGCAACGGCAATTCTGGGATATATTTCAAGAAACCTCTACTTTTTGTCCGCTCCTAGTACGTGATTCAGAAAAACAGAGGTTCACGACCAACTTAAAGGGAGGCGATCAAACAAGCAAACAACTGTGATTAACCTAACACAGGCAGAGAGAGCAATGCAAAACTTGCTCTGGGCTATGCTTCTTCCTTTGAAGGGCAGCTACCCAACTTGAAATCTGCTGCTCCAAAATATCCTCAAAAATACTTCATCTATAACTTCCTTTAGCATCTATACATCTGAACTATTTATGTGCTCAACAGAATGTCCGCAAATGGAACTTTAACCCTTGTCATGTTTGTTTAATATATAGTTATATTTGTATCCTGCATAAGATTACGTGCTGGAACTGAAGAGCACTAAACAGTGCTGTTCAATGTCTGAACAGCACCTTGAACAATCCTCTCTCAAACTATTCACACAAGTGTTTGTTATTTGCTTTTAGCATTATATGTACCTCACAGGAAAGAAATAGCAAGAAGCACCATTAGAGGTAAGATACAAGTTGCATATTTCCATATTATCACTGGATATAGACACTGGATAAACCACTATCTATTTTTGCTGCACCGAGTTCCCATGATCCTGAGAGAGGCTATCTCATGCACTTGTTGGGTAGAATATCTGTCCTTATCAGCCTCACTTACCTTGGCATAGCAAAAGGAGATGAGCAGCAGAGGTAGCAAATAGCCAAAGATGAAGGTACACAAGACATACACTTTCTTGTGCTGGAGATTGGGCCACACTTCCCAACAAAAAGTCTGGTTGAGGAATTTTTCATGGACAATGTGCTGATGGTGAGCCACAGGGGAAGCCATGGCAATAGAGAGAAGCCAGATGATCCCTACCCCCAACAGTGCATTACGGGACACCCGCACGGATGAGGAGCGCCGGGAATGCACGATGGCCACATAGCGGTCCACAGACATAGCTGACAGGGTAAATATGCTGACCAGCATAGAGACCGTGAAGAAGTAGTGGATGAACTTGCAGATGAAGGTGCCCAAAGACCAGTTGGGCAGCATGTACACGGTAGACTGGAAAGGAATGCAGAAGAGTAAGTAAGCCAAGTCAGCGATGCTCAAGTTGAGCACAAAAATGTTGGTGGTGCTGCGGGGTTTGCCCGGCTTGCTCCTGGCCAGCACCGTGATGACCAAAGAATTGCCCATCACCCCCAAGGTGAAAATGAGGCCGAAGGCAATCAAGGTGACAAAATTCTCGACGCCAATTTCAGAGAGGAAGCCGGCTTTCTCTTTCTCTGAGGACTGAGGGAGGGAGGACCTGGAAGCATTGAAGTCCAGCCAGGGGGGCGAGCCCCAGGTGTGATTCCTGTCGCTGGAAGCGGCAGGGGCTTCTGCTGCCATGCTCTGCGCCGTCTGGGAAAGGAAACTCGGAAGGCGACGGGTCCCGCGTGGCTCCCACGGGAAATCCTCTCGGAAAGATGCCCCGGCGAACCTCTCCGCTCTCCCTCGCTAAACTCAGCGGGGAGAATCCAGAGGCTGAGCCCTCTTTCCTCTCCTCCCCACCGCGCCTACTAGCAGCTCAGAGGAGGGACGGGGAGACACGAGCCGGCGCTGCTTCTTGCTTGTCAAAGAAGCTCCACGCGCGCCCAAAGCTGTTGCTTTCCCCACGACCGCGCTGTCCTTCGTTTCGGTCCGTCCCTGCCCTGCTGCTCCTTAGCAGCGGGGAACTTCCCACAGTCGAGCCTGAGCTGAGCGTGGAAAGACTTCTGTTGTTTTTTTTTTCCTGGGACCCACTGCCAACACTTGAACGCCACCCGGGTCAGACTCCCGAGGTTCACAAAGCCCGACCGCTTTGGCTGCCTCCCTTTCCCCGCCTTCCTGGCCCCAGCAGCTGAACGCGGCGCTTAGCCGAGCACTGAGGGAGCGACCGTCCAGCAGCAGCCGGCGTGTGTTGGCTGGCGCCCTCGCTGCTTTTTCTCCTCATTTCTCCCAATATCATGCTCCTCCCTCAGCTTGCTTGACGTAGGGTGAACTCTGGCAGCCAAATCAGGGGCCAGGTCGGCTTCCCACGTTTCCTGCACCCACTTTCAGTGAGTAAAACCCGGGTCTCTTCTAGCTAACCCCCCCCCCCCGGCCTCCCCAAGGAAACGCTGCCCTTTCCCCTGCCTGGAATCAGCCCATGCAAGAATCCGGTGGGATTGATGGGAAAGGATCTGTCTTGTTCCTTTTATGATGTTCTTTTCCTTGCCTCTTCATTTTGGCCGAGGCCACCTCAACCTAGCCAGGCATATAGTAAATTACACTCAGGATAATGTAACTCCGTCTGGATATTTGCTATTTCCAACATGTGTTTCTTTTCAAGAAGCCCAGAGCTGCATTTAAGCTTTTCCTCCCATCATATGCTGGGTAACCCAGGAAGGTAGGTTGGGTAGAGAGAGACAGAGACAGAGCAAGCTAAAAAAGTGTGGAAGCATCCTGGTTTTTTTAAATTCAGATTTGTAACTCTTATATTTTCACCAACGAGACAAGAAAATAGCCCCAGTTCAGAAAATGCAACCAAAGGTCAGTTGTTAGCTCAAAACTAAGGGTTTTATTTTGGTTGACAAGTTGAAATGTATCATTTTATCATACAGAAACAAAACACATAAAGTTTTGCCACATAATGGTATCATCTTTTTCGTTTCTGCTTGGTTGCAATGTCAAAACAACAAAACCAAACCAAACAAAACTCTCTCTAGAGTTGATCTCACAACAACACAGATAGAAAAAAAGTGTATTGTTCTGCTACCTTCTAATTGCTATTCTATTAATCTGCTTTTATAGGATCAATTGTATACTGCATTTTCCTTTCAATCCATGCTCTGTATTGTGATCTATCTTAACTTGTGAATCTAAAAATCTTTTCATTAAAATTAAATGCATTCTTAGAAGATTCTCTTAAAGCAGCTTCATTCAGTTATTTATTGGATGAACAAACAAGAAATGTGAACATAAGTAAAAAAAATAACTTCATCTTTGGCACCCATGCTTTCCTGCAGCAAACTTTTTCTTGTTTATTTTTATTAAGTTATTTAGTTCTTTGTAGTGAATGTCCTTCTCCCCTCAGAACACAGTGCCCTTGGATTAGTTTTCTCTCTTTAAAATGTCACCAAGGTTCCATTTTGTGTTCTCAATAGCCAGCACAAGACAATCTGTATCCATTAGCACTCTACACATTACTGTCATTTTGCAACTGTTTGTTAAGTACTAGAATATATATAAAAAATCTATGTCTTTGATATATCAAAGACTATATCAGTATCAATATCAAAGACTAAAACAAGTCAGTACATTTCACAATTCTTGCCTGTTGCCCAATAGTATGATTTAATTTGTACAACAATATGGGATATAGCATGAAAGTCTAAACATGAATTCAGCCCCAAGATTCTACACAATAAATAATAAATAACTAGAGAATATAGACTTTCTTTGATATATTTTTATTTGAAATTTTTATTCCTGTCATCTATTCTACCCCCAAATCAGGGTGTACTCTTCAATTGTGAGTGGTAAGTAAATCTCTGTGTGGGCATGTATCCATCTATTAATCTATGTATGGAAATTATCAGTAAAAATATTCCTCTGTATGTGGGATTATATGACTGCTAGTCTATTCCAATGTTCTTAGCATATTTTTTTTAAAAAATGTGTTAAGTTCTGTGTCTTTTGGACTTTTGATAAATAGATAAAAATACTTTATCTTTTTATTTTCTTTCTTCAATTATATTTAAAAGCCAGGTCCTCAGCGGTAGTGCTATGAATTCCCAAGTACTGTAGTTAGGATGCCGACATTTTCAAGGGAAGACTCATTTGTAAGGCAACTCATCAGGAGCATTTTTAAAGTAGCAATTGATCGCATCATCCTTACAAGAAGCCATAGATGGAAACTAATCAGAGAAGGATCAATCTAGAAATAAGGAGAACTTTCCTGACAGAACAATTAACCAGTAGAACAGCTTCAGAAATTGTGAATGCTCCAACACTGGAAGTTTTTAAAAAGAGATGGGACAACCACTTGTCTGAAATGGTATAGGGTCTCCTGCTTGAGTAGAAGGTTGGATTAGAAGATCTCCAAGGTCCCTCCCAAATCTGTTATTCTGTCTGGTAACGAAGAAAGGCTTTCTAACTTCATAGTAAAAGGCAGAATCATTGGAAGTTGGACAGCATACAAATTCAATAATCAATATTTTATAAGACTTCTTTGGGAGAAATCTTTAAAAAAGAAATAGAGTTAAATAGATAAAGGATCCATTTCTTGGGGGATCTTCCCCATATGACAGTCCCCACATATCCATGGTACTGTTCGTTTCTTCCCAAGCTCAAATAATCCAATAAGTTTTAATGTTTCTGCTGCTACCACCTACTTTGCACATTGCAGCACATCAAAAACAAGGACTGTCCAACTAATTAAAAGCCAATCTGCAACTGCACATTAATGAATTTGCACCTATACCTAAAGTCACCAAGAGCGATTATTTCTAGTGCAATATTTGGAAGGACAGTTGGTCAGGAGCACAAGTAAACTCCAAACACCACATATATTGAAAATAAAGCTATTCTGCCTTCCCATCTTCTGGTGATAGTCAGTCACACCATCTAAGAAAGAAAATGAGTGGTATATGGATACTGTTCTAATCCAATTAAGTTTGTCAGTCAAGGATTCTTCAGCACATGCACAGAGCCAAAAATGTGATTGCTTTTAAAAGCCAATAACAACCAGAGCAAAAAGCATTTGTAAAAGTTGGGAAGGTCAGTGTGATTCTTATTTTTTTTAGTTATCTGAATATTTAGTTATCTGAAAATAGAAATAGATCCTGTTTCTATTTTTTTAGACTTTTCCTTTTTAAAACAATTGATTGCAGATTTGATTTTTTAAAATTATGATTTCTTGTCAATTCTTTGAAGAACATTCAGCTATGGATAATAATCTAAGAATGCATTTGCTTTTATTATTTTCCTTAAGTTTTTTTTTAAAAAAATCTTCATTTGTGGTTTTGTCTATCCTTTGTTAATTTAAGAAAGCTCTGGGCCTTTTGTTGCCTTTTTAAATTTAAAATGGCTTCAACACCTACCTTTGCACTAATGAGATTATATCTAATTTGTGCTAATGATGTTACATCTAATTATCTAGTTTACCTTCTGAACAATATATTGGCAGTTTTACAGACAAGTGTAAGCCTGACAGATTGCTTTTTAAGGTGTGAATCAAGTTATTTGCTTCAGTTTCCTTCTTCTGCAGTAAGGTCTCTTAGGCTCAGTAGCTATATTAGAAAAAGAAGGAAGGTCCAAAGAACCATGTCATTCACCCACCAACCAAGGCTTTTCTATGCGATCAGTCATTCCTGTGTATTCAGAGGATTACATGGGTTGATTTTTTTTATTCTTATCCAGTCTTTAAAAACATTAATATTGCAGGCATTTTAAAGTTGAGTTCTACTTCAAAAACTCTGCTTCTGACAGTTCAAGTACCCAACTTTGTCCAAGGAATGGTATACCTAACAGTTGGATTAAGTTGGGTTGGCTATCATGGTTATAAGGCCATAGATTTGTCCTTCCAATGCAAAAGCCAGTATAACAATAGTCAACTTGTTGCTGTCATAATGCAAGGTTTATTTGGTTTTGGGATCTTACAAAAGAGGACGATAATGAGATTCAGTTGGCTTCATCTATATTGATATTGATTCCCTTGAGTCACTCAAAGTAACCCAAAGTGATTGCACATCAACTGCCACTTTCTTCAAGTTCTGTAATATATATTCTTTACAAAAAAGACTTAAGCAATCTGCTTAATTACTGCAATTGTGCTGAACTTTAATTGGTTACTTTGATGAAATGTAAATGGAATGCCTCTGAAAAACAAAACCATTAGGTGACATACACACACACAATTTCTGAACAATTGACTAGCTGAATCTCATCTCTTTACTTCAACTGACCAAAGGTGAGACAATAGTTCCTCACATATTCATACTTCAGGAAGAAACAAGCAAACCAATTCTCGACATTGACTAAAGTTTACATATGACAATTTTTTTACACAGGATTGTGGATCTGGATGATTCATGTATCATAACTGTGCATTAGTACACACTACTCTTTATTTAGAGCGAATTTTCCTTTCCTACTTTAAGTTTCTCAACTACATCAACTACATCAAATCAGCAAGTATAGTATTTGAGTTTCAAAATCTAAAGATTGAAACTGCTTCAGTTTGCTTCTGACTTCTGTCCTTCAGTTCTTCTCTCCTGAAACCATGATTCTATATATACATTTAGCCTGTAGTTGTCTCACTGAACTTCAGCCTGACAGAATTCAGAAAATTTGCCATTATTTCATGACATTTTACCTAGTCCTAATAAAAAGAGTAATCTGTGGTGAATAAATTGACATCTGAACATGAATAGAGCTATAGTATGTGTGTGTACCACTTCTACAAAAGCTGGTAGAATGTTTTTTTATTTTTTAATGATAGGGAAATAATCCTTACAAAACCTTTAAAATTTGTTGTTATTTTTGTTTCACACAATATTCATGCAAATGATGATGATGCATTTGCACTAGATTTTTCAAGAAAAGGTGTTTCATTTCAAGAGTCGTAGAGGGTTGAAATACGACAAGCATTATATACTGCTGTGAGGCTTTACAAAAAGATGCACAAGCTGATAAAAGAATTCATTCAAAGTGAAAATGTAAATTATGTTAATAAAGATAGCAGGAAGGCTAAAGAGCCATCATTTTAGAATAAAAAGTACATGTTGAATATCCTTAAAAGTCAAAGACTTAAAAAGACACTGTTAATTGTCATTATCAGCAATTTTTCTTAAATTTGCTTGCCATCAATCTTTATTTAAATAGAAATGCATGGATGGAGCAAGCAAAGTTTTAACAAAAATGGTATTTGGTGATGTTTTTAAAGAAGGGATGCTTATAAAAATTTAAAAGGACATATGTTTAATTGAGTAAAATAATTACTCATGATAATATTTATAAAACTAATGAGGTT
This sequence comes from Vipera ursinii, assembly GCF_947247035.1. NCBI lineage: Eukaryota > Metazoa > Chordata > Lepidosauria > Squamata > Viperidae > Vipera > Vipera ursinii. The sequence continues at coordinate 153,633,946 of NC_139516.1, forward strand.
AAGTATTCAATTTTAATTGCACTAAATGAATATTAATGAAACTACACTGTTACAGTCCTCACTATTCATATTAGGAGTATGTCTGTAAAAACTTAGAGAACCATATTTTACCAAATTTACTATTCATCCTTTTTTCATATAAGATGTTCTTTTCATTTTATTTTTCACTATCAAATGCTTTAAAGTTTAACTCAGATAATTTGATATTCAGTGGTTTTTCATCTGATTATCAATACTTACTTCAAAATAAGCTCCACAGGCACCATTGTAATTTACATTCATGAAAGTATGCATGGAATGCAATTTTAATAATGTCCCTTGTATTTCTAACCTCTTTTATATTATAATAGCATCTTTTCTAGCTGGAAATACTGATATGTCTCTGCTGTATGGTATGGCAGAACTGCAGATCTATTGACATTTTTCATTTCAAAACATAGCAACATTTCAAGTTGGATATTTATTTTCTTAACTAAACAATAACTTCTCAGTCATTCTTTCTATTTTTCTCTTACCGAGAAATGTAGATTACTGGAGTTATTTCTCATCTATATGCAATGTATTTGCTTTAGAATAACATGCACTACACAGCTGTGTTAATAAAGGGTTGTTTTAGTTGGCAAGATTTTTTTTGCGGGAGATACTACTATATTTTTTTTTATTTTATTATGTGTAAACATAAGAGTTTGTTTGGATTGGGGCATAAATTTGATGACTGAATAAATGAAAATATGCTAATTATGGAGTTTTTGAAAGAATAGGAATACACTGAAGGTTTTGGTTGGGGGTGAGGTTCATGTGCATGATACTCACCATGCTATTGCTATTGATTTAGAAATTTAACATCAACATTGCTAAGACCTGATCCTAAAATTTGAATAGTGCATATACAGGTAGAAAATCTGGTACAATCTTTCAAAAAGCCAACATACCCTGAATGAAGTTATTAGTTAAGGGGAAGCGAGTTTGGCAAACCTTAGCTATTTTTTTAAAAATCTTTCCAAAATGCTGGAATAGGGATATTGATTAACAAAACTAAGAAAAATTTTCTAATAGATTAGATTTTATAAGAGCCATGACGGTGCAGAGGTGAGAATGCAATATTGCAAGCTGACTCTGCCCACTGCCAGGAGTTCAATCCTGATCAGCTTGAGGTTGATTCAACTTTCCATCCTTCCGAGGTCAGTAAAATGAGGGCTCAGATTGCTGGGGGCAATATGCTGATATTGTAAACTGCTCAGAGAGAACTGTAAAGCACAATGGAGTGGTATATATGTCTAAGTGCTATTGCTATTTTTCATTTAGTGCAATTTATATATCTTAGAAGTAGGCTGCATTATTTAATACTGCTAACTTAAGATACAAGTAAACAATAACAATAATGCTTTCTCTATTTTTCTATTAGTCCTAGTGACTTTCATTAGCTAATATATAAAACCTAGCTAGTTACCTACTGCTAGTAATAATATTGTAGCTGTGTTGCACAGTTCAGTTTAATAGACAGAATAGCACATTTTCAGCTATATAAATAGATTAGTTATAAATTTTAGTTTGTCAAGTAATTGATTCTGTACAAAATAAATGTCATTATTTTCAGCTAAGAGCAAAACTTACTCTTAAACATAAAGTGTACTTTTAGAGTCAAACTGAATATTACATTTTCATTCTTAGTCTGTAAACATTTAAATTGCAGCCAGAATAATGCAAATTGGGGTCAAGATGATACCAAGCAAGAAAATGTCCTGATTAAAACCTTCCATTCCCAACCCTATCCTTATTAGTCCTGGGGCACTGTTTAAAATGTCCTAGTTTTATTAATTTAATGAATCATTAGTTGCGCTCATGAAACTAATATGTGATTTGGCACTTCAACTTTCCCAATGCTGTACTGGATTTTACTCATAATATTTCAACATTTGCAATGTAGGTAAGACACTGACCAGAAGAATATGTATGTATGTATGTTTGCATGTATGTATATATGTATGTATAGTTCATACATATATCTGTGTTTGAATGTGTATGTATATACTGACATGTATATACATACACATGCATATACATATTTACACACACACAATTATAGATTTTCTCAAAGGTTTGCATGTTCTCCTACATTAATAAGAGTTGAACCAAAACCAGTACTTTATACTATATTTTGTGTCTGATATATTCATTAAATATTGAAGAGTTTGGGAAAAATTAGATAGGATGATAAACCATAACCATAAACAAACATATAGATATGCTCTCTAGACAACTGGATGAAACATTAAATTCTTGTGAATAACAAAATCATATAAAATATATATTTATGTTTTTGTTTCTTCAAAATTTTGAGTATGTTATTCTTATTTGCCATAAAGGACAGTATATTTTCATCTTCAGTTTATCCCATGAGCCTTAATACAAAAACTGAATATTAAGCTAAATTAGCATGTCTTAAATAACTTAAATTAAAAGATATGGGGAACTCATTCCCCAAGATATTTTTATTACTGTATGGTATGTACTCATATTTGTGTGTGTACCATTTTTAGCAAGCAACATTATGCTAAATAAAGAAAATGCGTAAGAAATATGAGCAAAATTAAGGCATAATTTTTGAACAAGAAAAGAGGAGGAGGAACAGAAAAGAAAAAATACTGCAAATAGTTTACATCAAATCTTTCAATATATCTCTCAAAACTAGAGGTGATTGTCAGTGATAGAGAGAATATGGGAATCACAAAGTTTAATAATTTTGACAAAAGCCTTCAATATTCCTTTGCGCCATACTTTTTTCATTTTTCATTTTCATTTTTAGAGGGACGCGGTGGCTCAGTGGGTTAGGATGCTGAGCTTGTCAATCAGAAGGTCGGCAGTTTGGCGGGTCGAATCCCAAGTGCCGCGTAACAGAGTAAGCGCCTGTTACTCGTCCCAGCTTCTGCCAACCTAGCAGTTCGAAAGCACGTAAAAATGCAAGTAGAAAAATAGGAACCACTACGGTGGGAAGGTAACAGCGTTCTGTGCGTCTTTGGCGTCTAGTCATGCCGGCCACATGACCATGGAGACGTCCTCGGACAAGCTCTGGCTCTTCGGCTTTGAAACGGAGATGAGCACTGGCCCCTAGAGTCGGAAACGACTAGCACACATCTGCGGGGCAACCTTTACCTTTACTTTACCTTTTTCATTTTTGCTTCTACATGTCCATACACCATTTTAGAGTTTGTTTTCTTCTTTAAACTTCTTACCTCTCTCTATCTTGGGTTCTAATCATGTCTATACAGCCATGACTTTCTCAGTATTCTTCTTTCACTCAGTCTATTTATTATTCCTTCACAGTTCAGTTTACTTTTTTATCAATGTATATTTTCTCTATGTGTTCATATCACCTCAATTACTTTGTTGATACTGGTCACTCACTTTCACATTCAGTCTATGTTTATTTAAAATCCATTCATGCTTGACTCTGTTTCTTCTAGTTTTAAAGTATAGATGTCCAAAGTACTCCATTCTTACTACATTTGGTGTAATTTTATTTCTTATATCATACCCAGTTCTCATTTTCATATAACATCTGCTAGAGCAAGCTGTTATGCACAGTCATTTTTGCTTCTTTAGGCAAACAATATTTTATTACACCAGACTACATAAGGCTAATTACGCTTGAAATCCTGATTTTTGCTCATTTTCTCACCTCTTGTATACTCCCAGTTGGTTATCTGCTAAATAGCCTCCTCAGCAAACTTAATAAACTAAATCCTCTCTGATGTTTCTCTTTATTCGTTCTACATTTCCCTTTCTACAGGGGAACCATCAGATATTTTTCAGTTTTCCAACTTATCTTAAACCAGTCAAACATATGTTCCATAAACCAATATTTTAATATTTATTGAATGATAACATCTATATCTGTAGCCTTCTTTTTCTTCAACACTCACAACATTTCTGACTTTGCTATTTAACCCTTTGTCTTGGATATTAGCATTTATAGTATTGATTTCAATCCATTCTCTGACAAATCACCCCAGCATTCTTTCACTTCAGTTTCATAGACACACAACACATGTGTTCCTTCCCCCTCCCCCTTTTGTTTTATCTGCTGATTCATAGTCTTCATGCAATGATAAATTTATGCAAAGTATAGATGCTTTGGTCATCATGCACAATGCCTAGTATGCTTTTATAAAGTACTTTTTAGTAAGAGAGATAAAGATAGAGACTAGGTTACCAGCTTTAGTTTCACCTTTGATATATGAAGGATTCTCTGCTAATGGTAAAGGAACTACTAGTTGGTTTTGGTACATTAAAACTAAATTTCTCTTCTACAGGTAAGGACATATCAGATAAAATTGATAAAAGGCCATCCTTGCCACTGAGTCTGTATAGCAGGCCAGTAAGAGGATTCCAGTCTTCAAACATTGTTGTTAAGGAATATGTCCTAGAAAATGAATAAATCATGAAGTCCATTCCTTGTATCTGTAACTTTTTTGTACCTGTATGTTTTTGTTCACATTTTGCAGTTTAATGAGCAGTGTCAATGACTGAGGAACTCAAGTCCAGCTTCTTGAAATAAAGCCAATATCTCTAAAAGTATTTAATTGCTAATGCAGTAGTAATTTTCATCATTTGCTACATTGTATTGGGGAAGGCAATAGCCAAAATTACACTAAAATTGGAGATACTATGAATAATTTGAACCACTTTTTATCTCTTATTTCTGTAAAAGTAATTAGCTCTATGGAATAAAATTAGTCATAAAAAGAAAACCCTTCTGTGGTGAAAATACCTGAAGATTTCATCACAAAATACAGCTCATGAAAGTCATTAAAAATAATGGAAGCAACCTAGGTGTACACACTTACGTAGCAGTTCTTAAGGTATTCTCTTTTAATAATTAACAATAATTGAGGCTACAGATCAAGCAGATTATCAAATTTAGCAAAGTATAATCATTACTGCCCATTGGATTTGGATTAATCTAGTACTTTCCCAGCCACAGATAATCAGGATAGATTGGAAGTTCCCATCCATTTTGCTTGGAGGGTTTTGACATTATGATCCCAAGTTCTAAGAATACTGAGCATTTATATAGTAAGTGATGTGAAGATGGCAGGATAAACACAGTGGATATACATACATAGAAGGTTCTGGTGACAGGGAATCAGTGTATGTGACAAGCATGCTTAATACCTATTTTAATTCAGGCTGTGAGCTTCAGTTCTGTAAATCTATTTATTTGTGAAATAAATTTATTATGAAGTAAAATACTTTTATATATAAATTCAAGGACCAGCTTTTTGTGACATTTTATGTACTAAATGATGCCTTGGTGGAGCAGTGGGCTAATGCCTCCTTAAGTAACACCAGCTGCCTGCAATTAGTGCAGGTTCGCATCCCACCAGGCTCAAGGTTGACTCAGCCTTCCATCCTTCCAAGGTAGGTAAAATGAGGACCCAGATTGTTGGGGGCAATTAAGCTGACTTTGTAATAATGCCGCTTGGGGTATGTGTGTGTGAAAGCCCTAATAAGCAGGCATATACATAGAATGAAGGCTACTGCTAAGCTTGTAAGCCGCCCTGAGTCTTCGGAGAAGGGCGGGATATAAATGGAATTAAAATAAATAAAAATAAAAATAAATGTAGAAAGTTAACTAAATTGTGAGATATCAAAAGACAGTAATTGTCATGATTCCTTATAAGCATCTTATCCATTTAAACTTCCTTCAAATCTCAAAATTCAGTCTTGTATTAAAAAGGTTTAATCTTTTCATCATGAGAAGTGTTATTCCCAATAAGAAGCCCAAATATAAGAGTTAAGAAGGTCAAGTAATCACTTAGTTTTCTGATAATTAGATACTGATTTTCCATTATGTAGGGCGGAATGTCATTAATTCAGCTGTCTTGTTAAAATATTTTTTCCTATTTCTATTGAAACAGAAAATGTGCTGTTTTACATGTTTCATAAATTTATAAGAGGATCTGAAATAAGGCTTTCTTAATTAAAACTAGATAATAATACAGTCTTGAATGAACTGATTTACCCATACAGTATTGTAAAAAAAAACCAAATAAAAACCCTGTAATCCTTGTTTAAACCAGAGCTGGATCCCTAATGAAATATTGCACAACATTGTCATGTTAATGATTGTCTTTAAAATATTTTTATTCAAAAATGACTATTTAAAAATATTCTGGGAGCTGACATATTTTGTCATTGGTTTTGATTATTTTAATTATTTTTTCTCATCTTAGATATGGTCCTATTTATTCCTAGAGAATTTTTTTTTCAGTGTAAATGATGGCATGTTCTGCATTGAAAAAAGGAGTATAGTATGATTTGATTTTCTTTGGAAGTCTGAAAAACAAGAAACCACACTTCAGCAAGTATACCCAGACTCAAACTACATACCGTACATAAACTTTTAAATTACAAGAATTGCAATAGGAGGTGCACCCTTTCAGCTGATTGCATTTATAGTTTAGCTTCAGATCTTATCCAGCTTCTGGAAATATATGGGTACATGCTCAATTGACATGAAGGGATATTTGAATGAATTAAAGTGAACTCCTAAAAGGGTACCAAATTCTTGATATGACAAGAAGTGGGATTAAGGGCCTTTGAATAAAATACGCTTCCCAAAACTGCAACAACTCTAATGTGTATCACTTAATAAAGGTGATTAATATGTGTGCAAAGTTGAATAGATTGCATTAAAAGTAATCCTGTATACATTTAGCTAGTAAATCATGTTACACTTAACTAAGGCTATTGCAGAGTAGAACCACTAACACTCACTAAAGTTTTCAGCTTGAGTGTAATATTTTTCAGAATAAAAATAACCACAAGCAGGGCTTTTTTTCTCATAGAACGCTCAGAACGGAGTTCCGGCACCTTTTTTGGATGGAACCTTGTAGGGTAGGCAAGGCGGGTTGTATGACATGTGTGAGTTCCGTCACCTTTTTCTTTTACAAAAAAAGCACTGACCACAAGAATAGAAAGTGTTGTCATTTCAAACAGGGTAATATGATTTATAAAATGAAAAAAATACCCTTACTTAAGTTCCTGAATCTCAGAAATGCTTTATTTTATTTAATAAAATAAGTGTTATAGTTCAGATAACCATGTTCTACTTTTCAAATTAGCATTCAAGACACTAACAAAAAAAGTTTAACCAATAGCAAGTTAAAAGACTCTAAAACTTCCAATTTTGTGTAGTACTTCTCATTACACATGCATTAAATAATGGTAACTAAGAGACAAACAATTGGTTTATGCTACCAGGCCACTTAGTAACAAGATCTGAATAAAAGTATTAAGAGTTGTTATTACTCTGTAGATTGAGTGGATATATTTATCTGCGCATGGTTTGATTACAAGGAGATTGAAAATCGTTGTTAATACTGCTGATACTTATTATATTCAGAGATATTCTGAACAAATTGGCCTATCCAGTGGCTTCTACTCTTTGCAATTGTGGTGACCTGCAGACAACAACACATATGTACACTTGCTATTTGTGTCCTGATCAGTATATACCTGAGACCTCATGGCAGCACAACAGAACACAATTAATGTTGCTATTTGCTGGTCAAGTTCTGTTTAACTTTAATCTATATTTATATTTAATTTTTTATGTCATATAGTATGCCTTATTTTAATTGTGATGTTTCTGATACGAATAAACAAACTTATTATACTGCACTGTTACTGCAGTCATGATCTTCCAACTGCAACTGTTAAGTTGCCAAATGCTATATTGTCTTACTGCTTGAACCAAAAACACTGCAGAAGTGTTTAGTCTCTTGCTGAAGTAGAGAAATACTTGACTAGCTATCAATAAAGTTGCAATATAAGTTTATACATAAATAGAATTTCATTGTTTATTTATTATGGTTTTAACAACAAACCATTGTATGGGCAGAACTTATACCAGCTGTAAATTGATATGGATGCAATCCAAGCTTTGAACACTCAGTCTTGTACATTCATGAGAATGTTGGTTTATACATCTTTACCAAAATGAGATACTCCATTTTGGGAAAGTAAGGAAATCCTTTAAGAAAGTATATTCTATGTATATTATACTATGAGAACAGCATTTTATTACTATCACTTTTAGTTAACTTCTTTTTACAGTTTTCAAAAGCTAAATATATTGCTAAGCATTATTAATTCATTCAATAAGTCAGTCTCCTTCTTGTCTGAGATACACTTTTGCCAAATGTTTAACATTTTTGTTTAATAAAAAAAATTAAAAATGTTGAAATGAAACACACCAAATTAATATTATAAAACATCAGTGAATACTACTAGGATAATTAGTAGTATACAAAAATATATTTGTTTTCAGAAAGCTATTAAAAGCAGCTCTTACGTCAATTTTCAGTCAAGCACAGAGCATCATGACAGGCAGTTTTGCAGAATGATTAAGAGAAGTGAACAGAGCAAAACAGAAGCTTTCCATCTCAGTAAAAAAAAATAAAGGGAGAAAAAATCAACATACAAAACAACTGCATGACTTCTTAAACATAGAAATACAGCCTCTTAGGCTTCCACTCTGAAAAGTAAGGAGCAGAGAAAGTTAAGTGCCTTAATCATATAGGACCTGTGCTGAGAATACAACACTTGAATCTTCATATTCTTCCTCAACCATTCTATGCTGGCTTGTTTTATTCAGTACAGGAAACACTACCAATTTTATTTATTTTTATTTATTTTAATTCCATTTATATCCCGCCCTTCTCCGAAGACTCAGGGCGGCTTACACAAGCTTAGCAGTAGCCTTCCTTCTATGTATATGCCTGCTTGTTAGGGCTTTCACACACACACCCCCAAGCGGCATTATTACAAAGTCAGCTTAATTGCCCCCAACAATCTGGGTCCTCATTTTACCTACCTCGGAAGGATGGAAGGCTGAGTCAACCTTGAGCCTGGTGGGATGCGAACCTGCACTAATTGCAGGCAGCTGGTGTTACTTAAGGAGGCATTAGCCCACTGCTCCACCAAGGCTCTACAGGTATGTTTGTTGTAAAACATACCTGCTCTTTGGCTCCATAGCAATTGGAAAAAACAACATCACTTTTGTATGCAGAAAGATTCCAGAAAATTGGAAAAAAGTAAATGTCATTCCCGTTTTCCAAAAGGGAAATGAGGACTACTAAAAAAAAAACAGTCATATCATATCTATATTGAGTAAAATATTCAAACTGATAATCAAACAGCATATTTGTGAGCATATCATGTGAAGTTACAAAGCCTTAGTAAGACCACACTTAGAATACTGCATCCAGTTCTGGTCACCATAATACAAAAAAGATGTTAATACTCTGGAAAGAGTGCAGAGAAGAGCAACAAGGATGATTAGGGGGCTGTAAAACATATGAATAAAAGTTACAGGAATTGGGTATGTCTAATCTAATGAAAAGAAGGACTAGGGGGGATTTGATAGCACTGTTTGACCCCCTCATCTTTGTAGGAGCCCCTCAAATACTGTTCCAATATTTGACAGGCTCTTATAAAGACGAGGGGGTCAAACTATTTTCCAAAACATCAATAACCAAGACAAGACACAATGGTTGGAAACTAATCAAGGAGAGAAGCAACTTAGAACTAGAGAGACATTTCCTAATGGTGAGAGCAATTAATAACCAATGGAATAACTTGCCTTCAGAAGTTGTGGGTGTTTCATCACTGAAGGATTTCAAAAAGAGACTGGATTACAGTTTTTCTGAAATGATATAGTGTCTCCTGCTTGAGCAGAGGGTTGGACTAGAAGACCTCCAATGTCCCTTCCAACTCTTTTATTCTATGTTCAAAGCACTTGTAGCTAGCTACAGTTAACAGGAGCCAGCATGGGTTTCTTGCAGATAGTTCATTCTAGACCAATTTTATGTCCTTTTACAAAAGTGCTTGTTCTGTTGAGCAAGTGAATATCATAGATATAACATATGTGGATCTCTGCAAAATCTTGGACAGAATGCCTCATGATATTCTCCTTTATAAAATAATGAATTACATCATACTACTGTTAAATAGACAAAGAGTTGAATGTTTTAATTGTTTATGTTACTGCCTTGAGATTTTTAGGTGAAAACAATTTACGCATGCTTTACATAAAGACATATTGTTGAATTATTAATAATGTGGTACAATATATTTGGATGTAATGAATAAACATTTGCTAAAAGTCAAGTGATTATAATAACTTGAATGTGCATTCTTGATATAGCAAGAATATGTTATCATGGAACTGTCAGGAAAGTTTAATTCCTAAAGGTCTGGAAATCTGCACATTTTAATGTCATTTTTCTTTTTATCTTTGATTTTATGGTTATGAAAGTAAATGGAAGGCTAAGTAGTCCTGTGATTGATTATCATTATCCTTACTGTGACCTAAAGAGAAAACTTGTTTGGTATTATTATACATTCAGTTAAGACATATGGTTTTCAGAACTTAAAATTAATCAAAGGACAAAAAATTATTTCAGAGGACATTACACAAAATATGAATATGTATTCTTGCTTAAAAGTGCTATACATTTTTCAAAGGCTTTTTCTTTCATGGCAAATTTCCCAAATAAAGCTTTTCAAATTAATCTTACCATGCAGGCTATCCAGTAGATTACAAATTCATTCTGTCCCTGGTTGTGGTACAGCATGTGAAACTAATGATAACATACAAATATTAATTCTCCCTTTGCCAGCTGCTCTCAGAAACCCAAGTGCTAAGTCATGGATTATGAATTATATACGTAGTTATTTCTTGCTATTCACAAGGATTTAGTAACTGCAGCCAGAAGCAGTGTGTGGAAAGCAAGAGTAAGAATGCAATCTATCGCTGCAAGGTAGCTGACTCAAAGCTGCAATTCCAATAGTATTAAATGCAGTTCAACCAAATTGTAAATAGTATATTGGGCTGTCCCTCGCCCATCACCACCACACACACACACACACACACAAACAAACAAACCCTGCATTAAAGCTACAACATGACCAAGAATTCCTGTGGCAAAATGCAACAGGTAACTTCTAAAGTATAATTGCTATATCATTCTTTTTAAACAAATGTAATCTTCCCTCTTGTATGCTTTAGTTGTTTTCCAAATGGTAGCATTAGAGATTCCTGGTATTCAAATTTTCAATTTCTCTTTACATTTCTATAGAACACTGTCATGAGGTAGCAACCAGTCATTCATCTTCCAGGATACAGTAGTTTTTCTCCAAAGTGCCGTATTATTAGGAATTGTAATCTGCATATGCCATTGAAAGAAACTGTATTCTTTGATGGATACAGTTGAATTTTAATGACCCACACATATCAGTTGTGGTGTATGACTGATGCCTTAATGAAAAGAAAGTATAGTCTATCTCTTGGATTTTGTCAAGGCCAAATCATCTATATAATGGAACACTTTTTCTGGAAGTTTTTTTTTTCCTCCCTTGATACAATCCAATTTGACACTCCATTCACATCTCCAAGAACAAATGTTTTATCTTCCTTGAAAAAACTTTTGCAAAATTATTCTTTATTTGTTATTATTTTATTCATTTCCCTCCTAGTTTTAGAAAGGGAATACATGAACCCTAGGCAATATCTGCCAATACTTTTATCAAAACAATAAAAGCAGTGCTGTGCTCTCTTGTCAACCTTGTGAAGTAGATCAGATAAGAAGCACAGTCCAGATGAACCAATCTTATTTTATTTGTAAGGTTACATTAACAGTAACTTGCAAGTCTGAAAGTACATTTCTTCCTTGTCCCCAAAGTGCTTTTTCCACAAGACAATTGGACTTTCTCGGGTTGTTCTTTTTTTTTGGAAAATGTTTCACTTCTCATCCAAGGATCATCTTCAGTTCTGAAGTGAAGAATTGAAGAAGCTTCTTGGATAAGAAGTGAAACATTTTTTATTTTTTTTAAAGACATCCAGTTACCTTTTGGAAAAAGCACCTTTGGGACAACCATGACCTGAATGACTGAGAATCTCCAAAGACATTTCTTCCTTGTCCCTTTTACAGGCCCAAAAAAGCTAGAAAGGGACCTTTCTGAGATGTTTGCCACAGCTACTTCTTTGTGAGGTCTACTTTCTACTTATCTGACCACTGAAGCCTAATGTATACTTATAATGTCACTAAACAGAGAAGGTATTTTAGCCAGTTTCCCAGATGCACAGAAAGATCTGTCCAAGTATTTGCTTGCTTATAGAGTAAGTTTTTTCTTTCTTTCTGAGGTACAGTGAAGGGGTTCTGTTTCTTATTTAAGTTCACACCTGGAAAAGTATGAAGTTTTTAATTTATTAGCATAGATTACTGTTCACTGCGTGCTAAATAACTCAAAAATAATGGAGTAATGAATTCAAATTCCCAAAAACATTCTGCGGGGTTCCAGTTTTTCGTGTTACAGCTGCTCTGTATATGTGACAACATTTTTTAAACATTGTGTTTGATCATGTTTTATTCTTAGACCTTTTTGTGCTTGCTTTGATGGAAAAGAGTACTTAGAGTACTTCAGATAATTATTGTCTGTATCATTCATCCCAGTCAGGTGGTGGATTTAATAACTAGGGTGAACAATTTTTAGAGCTAAATAGTGATATTTCCTATGTAGGACATCTTACAGCCTTTGACTGTATTTTTAGATAACTAGAGTATTATTACTGTATTGCTCAAAAGCAAATTGACTTTTAAAATTAGTTTCTAGTCTGGTCATTTATTAATTTAAAACATTTATATAGCTGTCCATTTTAAAAACAACTGTGAAATGCTTATAATCAATAAAACAATATCAAACAGTATAAAGGTCACAACAATATAGCTAAAATCAGAAAAAACTGGCACTGCAGCCATACTTCTCTAATACACGCATATAACTTCTGTAATATGCCCATATTCTCATGCCACACTGGCCTTTCGCTATCCTATCACATGGGGTAAGAACCAGGATGTAAGTGGACTCCAGAAGAATAGAAAGGTAGACATATCTCATATCTCAGGGGTGAGAGTGTTCCATAAGGGCAGGGGCTGCAACAGAAAAGAAACACTTCCATGATGGAAATGTTTAAGGGAAGGGACTTGAGACATGTCCATCCTATATTCTCTGATGGATGGACAGCTGCCCTCAGGGGGGAGATTTAATTTAATTTAATTTAATAATTTGATTTCTATACCGCCCTTCTCCCGAAGGACTCAGGGCGGTGAACAGGGCAATACACAATAAAAATAGAATACAAAAATTAAAAAACCATTAAACATTATGCCCTTAAAATTAATACATATTACAAGTAAAACTATTTATAAAAACCCAACCCCATCCCATCAGACCAGGCCAGCTTGTTCGAAAAAGAAAGTTTTGAGATCGCGCCGGAAGGAGCGAAGGTCGGGGGCCGTCCGGAGCTCAACCGGTAAGCGGTTCCAAAGGTCTGGCGCACCCACGGAGAACGCTCTCCCCCTGGGGGTCACCAATTGGCATTCTTTGATCAGCGGCACCCTGAGGAGGCCCTCTCTGTGGGAGCGCACTGGACGGAGGGAAGTTGACGCCGGCTGCAGGTGTTGCCATAGGTAATCCGGACCCATGCCATGAAGGGCTTTGTAAGTCATCACTAACACCTTGAACCTCACCCAGAGAGCAACCGGTAGCCAATGCAGCTCGCGGAGCAAAGGTGTAACATGGGAGTATCGGGAAACTCCCAAGACAACTCGCGCGGCTGCATTCTGCACCAGCTGGAGTCTCCGGGTGGACCTCAAGGGCAGCCCCATGTAGAGAGCATTACAGTAGTCTAGACGAGAGGTCACGAGCGCATGAGTGACTGTGCGCAAGGCATCCCGGTCTAGATAGGGCCGCAACTGGTGCACCAGGCGAACCTGGGCAAAGGCCCCCCTAGTCACCGCTCCAATATGCTCTTCCAAAGAGAGCTGTGAATCTAGAAGGACCCCCAAGTTGCAGGCCCTATCTACGGGGGGTAATAGCTTACCCCCCATGGCCAATGATGGAATAATCGGAATTTCCCGGGATGCCGGCACGAACAGCCACTCAGTCTTGTCAGGGTTGAGTCGAAGCCTGTTCCTCCCCATCCAGACCCGGACCGCCTCCAGGCAACGGGACATCACATCGAGGGCATCACATCGACATCACATGGGGTCGAAATAAAAAGCTGGGTATCATTAGCATATTGGTGATACCCAACTCCAAAACCACGAATGATCTCACCCAGCGGCTTCATATAGATGTTGAACAGGAGAGGCGAGAGAACCGATCCCTGAGGAACTCCACAAATGAGAGGTCTCAAGGTCGATCTCTGCCCCCCTGCCAACACCGACTGCGAGCGTCCCAGAAAGTAAGAGGAGAACCACCGGAGAACTGTGCCTCCCACTCCTAACCCCCTGAGACGTCGGAGCAGGATACCATGGTCGATGGTATCAAAAGCCGCTGAGAGGTCTAAAAGGACTAGGACAGAGGAGCAACCTCTGTCCCAAGCCCACCAGAGATCATTCACCAGTGCGACCAATGCCGTCTCCGTGCTGTACCCGGGCCTGAAACCCGATTGGTACGGGTCTAGGTAGTCAGCTTCATCCAAGAACAAAGGGAGCTGCTGCGCCACCACGCTCTCAACAACCTTTGCCAAAAAGCGAAGGTTGGAGACCGGACGATAGTTGTTTAAAATTGCTGGGTCCAAGGCAGGCTTCTTGAGGAGGGGTCTCACCACCGCCTCCTTCAAGGCAGAGGGAAAACTACCCTGACTCAAAGAGGCAGTAATCACTGCCTGGAGCCAGCCTCGCGTCCCTTCCCGGGCTGCATAAGTCAGCCAGGAGGGGCACGGGTCCAACAAACACGTGGTGGAGCTCAGCTTCCCCATGATCTTGTCCACTTCCTCAGGAGTCACAGGATCGAACTCTTCCCAGATTAAATCGACGAGGCCGCCCGTATCCTCTTCGTCAGACTCTGCCCAGTCGGAGTCCAAACCGGTCCGGATCCGAGCAATTTTGTCCGACAGAAATCGGCTAAATTCCTCGGCTCGACCCTGCAAGGGTTCCTCCCTCACCTCCTGATTAAGAAGAGAGCGAGTTACCCTAAACAGGGCGGCCGGGCGATTATCTGCGGACGCAATGAGGGTGGCAAAGTGGTTAGACCTAGCCACCCTCAACGCTGCGAGATAAGTTCTCGTAAACAACCTTAGTCGTAACCGGTCGGATTCGGATCGGCTGGACCTCCAACAGCTCTCTAGGCCCTGTCTCCGACGTTTCATCTCACGGAGCTCCATGGAGAACCATGGGGCCTGTTGGGATCTGCGTCGGGTCAAGGGCCGCATGGGTACAACTTGGTTGAGTGCCTCTGTGGCTGCCCTTTCCCAGGCTTCCACTAGGGCATCGACCGAGCTGTGAGCAAAGGAGGCAGGTGGGGGCCCAAGCGCTGTTTGGAACCGCTCAAGGTCCATAAGGTGCCTAGGGCGGAACCATCTTGTTGGCTCAGCAACCCCATGACAGGGAGTGGCAAAATGGAAGACCATCCACAGGAGATGATGATCGGTCCATGACAGGGGTGAATTAATTGGGGAACCCCCCCAAGATCATCTAACCACCGTCCGGATAGAAAAACCAGATCGAGCGTGTGACCCCCCCCATGAGTTGGGCCCAGAATAACCTGCTTCAGGTCCATGGCCGTCATGGAAGCCATGAACTCCCGAGCTAACTCAGATGATCCCCCCAGGGATGGCAGGTTGAAGTCACCCAAAACTATAAGTTTGGGGAACTCAACCACCAACCCTGAGAGGATATCGAGAAGCTCAGGCAGGGCTGCTGCCACGTGTCTAGGTGAAACGTACACCAGCAGCAAGCCCAACTGAGCTCTGGGACCACATCTCAGGAGGAGGGACTCACACCCGGCTATCTGGACTGTGGTGGCCTCCCGCGGACATAAGGTCTCCCTCACAACAACTGCCACTCCACCGCCCCTACCCTGAGCCCTAGGCTGGTGCAGCACCCAGAAACCTGATGGGCTAAGATCAACCAGGGGGACTCCGCCCTCTGGGCCCAACCAGGTCTCCGTGATGCAAGCCAGGTCCGCATGCTCCTCCTCAATCAGATCACGAATGAGAGGTGCTTTATTCATTACGGACCTGGCATTGAAATACACGAGCCTGAGCTCAGGTGGCCACAGATCCTCGCTCCCGGTACCACGTGCTGAAATCAGAGGGTCGGAGCGCATCACCGCTTGAAGACAGCGGGGACGCACCCCCGGGAATTGATGTGGCCCTCTGTTCCTATACCTGCGGCCATTCCCAACCGCCGTGGGAATAGATAATCCCACACCTCGCCCCGGGGCCCCGTAGGCCCCCAGCCCAACTCCCACCATGGCGCAATCAATCCCTGACCTGGTCTGAGAAACGGTTGGCGGAACCCCCCTAGTTTCCAACCGAACCGGTAAACCCACCCCCCTCCCTAACCCCTCAAAACATTTGGCTAAAAAACACACCAGGGGCCTCTTGTTAAATTTGGAAAAGAGGCTCCTGTCCCTGCCCGGCCATCTCTCAGGGTCCCAACAATTGGGCCCGTCATCAAGAGGTACGATGGAAAAGCAGGCAGGTTGCACCCAGGAGAGGGGGGCACCCCTGAGCGCCAGTAAGGCTGTGCTGGAGTAAGATAAAACCATTAGTCCGGGGGAGTCTGGGAGATAATTTGATCCCATGCTGTTTAGGGCTTTTATGGTAATAGTCAGCACCTTAAATTGCACTTGGAAAAAACTGGATGCAGTATAACATCAGTATAGTATAATGTAGTATGGGTGACCCTATGGATTCTCAACACTGTATGTCACTGCATTCTTAACCAATTGTAACCTCCAGTTGGTCTTCAAGGGAAACCCTGTGCATAGTAATTTAAACTGAAAGGGACCAAGGTATGAGTAACCAGAAAAAGGTGCAAATAAATATCTGACCTAATAAAATAATTCCAAATGTCTCCCTTGTGAAAATGAAGAAAATAATACTTCCTATAATGCCTCACAGGGGACAGAATTATTTATTATTTTGACAAGCTTCCTTCTTTTAACTCTAAAGAGCCAATTTTCTTTATTTTTCATGTTTAACAGAGCAATCCATTCCTTCTAATCTAATAAAACAGAAATAAAGTGACACTTTGTTCTCTGTGAAATGGCTTCATCAGAACCCGTGAAAAACCTACAGCAGAGAGAAACCACCAGATAAAAGATTTCACTTGCTGCAAGTTTGTACCTATTCCATTTATTTTCTTTTTCATTTTAAGATTACTGATAGTCTGATGCAGTGGATAGGGAGAAAAGTGGAACTGCTAAATTGAGAGTCCAAACAAAATATCTGGTGATATATAACATCATATGTGAGACAAAAACTTATCTCCAATACAAAACACAGAACTCTTACTGGTGTAGTAAATGATACCCATATACGCACATATAGATGGCAGTATTTCCAGGCTGACGCCCACACCAACATTATTTTAAAACTAACAAAATGTTCTTTTTTGATCAGTTAATCATTCTGCAGCAGGGGATTTTCTTATATATATATAGTGGTATAACTCACGCAAATTTTGCATTGCCAAAAATTGGATAATTATTTGTGGCTGGAGAAGTTTCAATTGACAGACATGCCTCAGCTAGTATAGTAACAATTGATTTGTGACATGATAGCAATAACATCGATCTATTTGAAGAGAGTGTACTATATTCTGAACAAGATGAATAATAACACCTTATTTTTGTCTGGATTAAGGGGTTCAGTTTGTTAGCTTCTACCCAGTGCGTTACTGAGTTCAGATACTTACCCAGCCTATCTGTAGCTTCATTCATATTTGAGAATTAGAACTGGGCATCAGTAACTAACAACACTTCATATCAGACATAATCAGACAGGTTTTGATGTGTGGGTTTCTGCAATGCACACACATACATCTAAAGTCTACCGCTACTACTTTTTCTTACCCACCAAAAACAATAAATTTCACTTAAGCATGGCTGCAGATCCAAGCCACAGCTGGATTTTGTTTTCCTCAAACAAGTGGAAAATATACAGGAAGTCCTTGACTTACAACAGTTCATTTAGTGACTATTTCAAGTTACAACAGCAATGGGAAAAAAGTTTTTCACATTTATGGCCATTGCAATATCCCCTTGGTCACTTGATCAAAATTTAGACAGTTGGCAACTGACTCTCATTTATGACCGTTGCGGTGTTCTAGGGTGATGTGATCATGTTTTGTGCCCTTCTGACAAGCAAAGTCAGTGAGGAAGCCAGATTCACTTAACAACCATGTTACTAACTTAACAATTGCAGTGACTCACTTAACGACTATGGGAATAAAGGTCATAAAGTGGAACAAAATTTACTTAACAATTATCTTACTTAGCAACAGAAATTTTAGGTTCAACTGTGGTTGTAATTCAAGGCCATAACATGGAGTTTACAACTATCTCACTTATCAACAGAAATTTTGGGCTCAGTTGTGGTTATAAGTCAAGGACTACTTGTAATTGTTTCTTCACCATTTGGAAACCTGCACTCTTGGTTGAGCCTCATTTGAACAACCAGTTTCCTTCCATAGCCCATTTTTAAGACAATAACTAAATGAAACATTTGAGCAGCATGGTGGCCTAGTGGTAAAGACACTTGCCTCCCACTCAGAAGGTTGAGAGTTCAATTCTAGGTAGCAGCAGATATTTCTCTCCTAGGGCGCAAAGAAAAAATATCTGCTGTGAACTCTGTGTTGGAGTAAGGAAGGACATCTAACCAGTAAAAACTCAACTCCATCCAGTCACCCTGACTCTACCCCAAATTAAGGGATTATAGAGTCATAAAAGGGAGGTTTAGCTGAATGGTTTTATCTAAATGTTTTTAATTAAATGGTGTTATTTAATAATGCACTCTTTTTTTACATTTTTATCTTTTTCATTTAATTTACCAACTTTCCCGACAAAGAGTTTGAAAGACTTCAGAAATATGCAGACAACATCTCTTTCTTAATTAACTTAATATAATAATTGCTATAATACAGATAATACAGATTTTAGAATGATTCTGATAGCCTGGCGACCAGAAATCTCACAGAACATAAAAACTATTTTTGTCTTGGAACATTGGTTTAAAGTCAATATTTAGACATGAACCAACTACTAAATTATATAATCTTAACAGAAGCACAATTTCATGTACTTTTAAATGTACGCAGATACTTTATCACTCAGCTTCAAACTATTGTTAAATTCTAAAACAATTTAGCCCTCCCTTCAGCTGTCCTAATGTAATTAGGAAAGGCCAACGTATTAGAACTGCAGTTCTGTGTCTCAAATATTGGTTATAATTAGACAAGCTTTTAGATTTTTAGCCAGTCTATTCTCATTTGGCTTATATATCTTCATTATTTGGAAGGAAGCATAAGACACTCTAGTAAGGCCTTGCATAAGAGGTCAAAGAAAGTACCAAATTAAAATCTAGATTTTAAAAGGCTTTAGGTTGGATGGTCAGTAAACAACAAGAATTATTGTCAATAAAAAAATCATAACAAATCTCTTCTAGCCGAGATGGCTGGTGCTATGAAACATCTGCTATCTGGTTGTTTCTTACTAATCGACTCTTAAGGAAGATAAATACCAGTTTCTTGCGACAAATTATACTTACAAAACCAGACATGTTCATTTGCTGCGATGTGCATCTTGTTAGAAGCATAAAGTCACACTATGTGCATCTTGTTTAGAATGATTGGAATGACACTCTCTGAATTTCAAGTCCTTGGTCATGGAAAATAAGACAGGACTGTTGAATATATAATGTGATGCATACATAATGTTAATCTATGCTTTAAAATCCATTAGCAGCCCTTTAATGAGGCTGTAAGAGGGAGAGAAGGAAGCATGCTGCGAGATTTTCAAGACTGATGTCAGCCATGCGAGGTAGGCCGGGTCAAGAAAATGGATTCCACCACAAATTTTTGGAATCTGCTATATAATATAATATAAAGGTAATATAAAGGTAAAGGTTCCCCCGCACATGCGTGCTAGTCATTTCCAACTTTAGGGGCCAGTGCTCATCTCCATTTCAAAGCCAAAGAACCAGCACTTGTCCAAGGACATCTCCGTGGTCATGTGGCCAGCATGACTAGAACCAAAGGCTCATGGAACACTGTTACCTTCCCACCGTAGTGGTCCCTATTTTTCTACTTGCATTTTTACGTGCTTTCGAACTGCTAGGTTGGCAGAAGCTGGGACGAGTAACAGGCGCTCACTCTGTTATGCGGCACTCGGGATTCGACCCGCCTGTCACTGCGTGTTTTTTAGTTTTGCCAGCTTCGCTCATTCCTAAGTGTACATCTCTTTCTGCTCTGCAACTGTATATTATCTTATCTTGTAACCATAGTGACTCCAGCTATGTCCAGCCAATGTTTTGGTTTTAAACTGCTTTGTGCGCAGGTCTGAAAAAGTTCACAGTTTCAGTTTTACCTTTTTCTCCTTCTGCCTGATGAAAGAATGTGGTCAGTCTAGGTCTTTTGTTTTCTCATTAAAAGTTTTACTATAGAATATGTCTTGGTTTTCTTTTCTTTGATATTGACCATGCAAATGAACCACGGTCCATCCACCTCTGGTCGGACTGTTAATTGTTCCGCGACATTTGGTAGCAGAGGATGGTTTATTTTTGTTTTCAAGATTTATTGATAGGCAATTAATTAGGCAGTTAGTCCAGCACTGAGGAGGCTGTGATTCATTGCTGACAATATGCCCAGGAAAAGCAGAAAGAAGAAGGCCTGTTATCTGTCTGCTAAGGAGGAGGCAGCCGTTCCACAGAGAGATCTTCCTTCAAGTTTTCAGACTCCGTTGGCATCGGCTACACATCTTGAAGAAGCAGCCTCTGAGCCAAGGTCAGTTTCACCATTTTCTGTTTTTACAGACTCTCAAGCTGATGCCCCAGTTGTAACCTCTGCTCATGGGGATCAGGCTGATTATGAGAGATTTGGTGCTAGACCTAGGGCTTCACTAGGGAAGGAAGTGAGCTATTATTCTCCAAGCCCTGGGCAAACTGTGCATGAGAAGACTTTGCACAGTTATTATGAACAAATTGAAATTTTAGAGAAGGATCTGCTAAACGCAAAGTTGTGTGCAGCATGGTATGAAAAGCATGGGAGAGCCTCTGCTGGCATTCAGTTTTCAGAATCGGCCATATTGCCACACCCACAAGGAGAAGCCATATTGCCTCCTTCTTCCCTAAAGCTAAAGTCACGCCCATCATTGAGTGTCATGCAAGACGAATGGGAACCGGAGGCTCCTATGTCACATGATTATGGGCTGTCTCAAAGGCCATACAGAGCCACAGTGATGCCTGAAGCAAATGTTATAGCACCATCTACTGGTGAAGCTGCATTAAGACATGAATTGGAGCTCTCACTCTCGCAATTGTCTATGGAGGAGTCTTTGCTCAGAGATACAAGATTTCTGCCGTTATCTGAGGCTCCAGTCCCTGATGGTGCTAGGATTCCTGTTACTATTGCTTCTCCTGTTAATATTGCTTCTATGCAAGCCCCTCTACCTGGCAGAGCACAGCCATATGTAGCCCACATGCAATTGCCACCGGGTTCTTATATGCGAAGGCCAGAGTCATCTGCAGGTTATGCTAATGCACCAGTCCCAGCGCCAGCGCCTCCTGCTGGCCAGGGTGGAATAGCAGCTCAAAGACAGTCACAGCCAGCACCAAGACTACCGGCAGCTTCAATGCAACTGCCGCATGTCCAGGCACAGACGCCACTGGTGCCCCCTGCAGGTTATGGTCGGATTGCACAACCTGCACAGCCAGTACCTCAATTGTATTTTCCTCATCAAACACCTTCCATTGTACCACTGGCTGGTGACTCAAAATTAAAGAAGTCAGGACAGAATTACAGGGCATGGGTCAGTGAGGTTGGGCTTTTGTTACGCAGAGAAGGTACTCACATGATGGTGTTTAATCCTCCTGCCCAGCCATGGACTCCTGACATATGGGACTTGGATAATAGAGCATGCACAACATTATTGATGTCAATGGACATTGAATTGCAGCTCACGTTTTCACAAGATGCAACTGCCCAACAAATTTGGACTCAATTAGAAGCATGTTACCGGCCTACGTCCATTGAGTCTACATGTTTACTTTTGTCTGAGTTCCATGGTTCTAGATTAAAACCTGGTGAGCATATTGGAGAACACTTAACTAAAATGAAAGGAATAAGAAAAGAACTGGGTGAAAAAGGCTATCCTATTGATGACTGTCAAATGATCAGCATTATCATTAACTCTTTGAATTATGAATGGAAAGATGCTATTTCTAAGATTAATCAAGTGCCTATTGCTCAACGCACAGTGGATCATGTATGCAGAATTTTAACCGAAGAAGAGGCACTTATGCAAGCCACGCCACATTTAAGGGAACCACCTGCATCGAAGGCTCCAGTGAGGCGTCCCTTCCATGGAAGAGCCTACGTTCCAAGGATGCCAAGATGCTACATCTGCAATCGTGTGGGACATGCCACCCGGGATTGTCCCCAACGGTTTCCAGCGCCCGCCATGTACCAGCCCAGAGGAACAGATTCCAGAGGAGGCAGAGGTAGAGGTGGACGACAAGGTCGTGGTCGTGGTCCCAGGCATGATCCTCAAGCTCCACTTGCCACATTGGTTGTAACCAACGATCCACAGCCTCAACCAGAGTATGACAGACGCCTACTTTGGACTTTGGACAGCGGAGCAGCGTTACATGTTACCTACAGAAAAGAGCTTTACACAGAGATGCACGAGCCTGAACCTGAACTTCGTGAACTGTACTCTTTTTCAAATCATCCTGTTCAGGTCATGGGAAAAGGAACTGTCTACATTGAAGAGCTCGGTGCATTCATTCCCGATGTTTACTATGTTCCGTCTGCCAGTAGTAATTTGCTTAGTCAGAGTCACTTGTCTAGGGTGTCAAAATTCCAGGTACACCATCTCGAAAAAGCAAGTTATGTAGTTAAAGATGGAGATATTGTTGCTGAAACCATGTTGATTGGTGGTGTTTATTACTTAAAACCAAAGTCTAAGCCGCAAGAGCAGGCAGGTATACAAGCTCCAAAAAGGGAGAGCACAGGCCCAGTGAGAGATGTCCCAGAGAGAGATCCTGCTGCTATTTCAAAGGCTCCTAAAGCCAATAAAAGGACAAATAAGACACAGGTTGCTCGTAGCAAGCCTGAGGTTCCTAATAAAAATGTTAATGTTGAGAATTCACTAACAGGTAAACCTTTGCATTCCAGGTGTATCCATAAGTGGCACAGAAGATTGGGTCATGCCAGTTTCCGTGTTCTGAAGAAGATGCCAGAGTTCGCAAGAGGTTTGGATCTAAAGGGGTGTAAGGTGTTCTTGGACTGTGCTGTCTGCAAGAAAGCCAAATCCAAGGCAGCAGCAATTCCAAAACGCGCTACACGCCTGTCAACACGCATTTTTGATTTGGTACACACTGACATAGTTGGTCCTTTTGCACCAACACTTGGTGGTAAAAGATATTTCTTGACAATCGTTGACAATTATTCTAGATATGGATATGTATATCCTATGAAAGAAAAATCTGAGACCTTTCAGATCTTTAAAGACTTTGCTAGTCTTGTCTATACCCAATTCGAGGTCAACATTGCCAGAATCCAGAGTGATCGCGGTGCTGAATTCATGTCTCAGCGTTTCCAGGACTGGATGCGTGAGAATGGGATAGTACATCAGACATCCGCTCCTTATACTCCAGCTGAAAATGGGGTGGCAGAACGCAGAAATGGGGTTTTGCAAACCATGATGCGTTGCCTCCTTGAAGATGCTAACCTTAGTCTTCCATACTGGGGTGAAGCTATCAAATATGCTAACCATATCGTCAACCGTACTTGGAGTAGTGTGATAAATCAGACCCCTTATTTCATGTTGTATGGACACAAGCCTGATCTCTCACATCTCCATATTTTTGGTTCCTATGCTATGGTGAATATTCCTTTAGCCCAAAGAAAGAAAGGGGGTCCTGCAGCAAAAAGGATGAGATTTATGGGCATTGATGATAATTCAAAATGGAGCAAATACATTGACTCTCATCATGTTATTGTGGTTTCACAATCTGCTACTTTTGAGGAAGATGCGGACTGGTCCAGGATTCATTCTAACGATCCTGGAGTTTATTTTCCTAGAGATGATGTTGCTGATGCCACGCAACCTGATCAAGAATCACAGGAGAATGTTCCTTCCACGAGTTCTTCTCAACCTACTGTTCCGTCTTCGCAAGCCGCCGATGTTGCTGCTGGCGACGATGATGAAGACGAGGACGACACAGAAGAAGAATGGACGGTTGGCCCGAGACGTTCCAAGAGGTCCACAAAGGGAATCCCTCCAAAACGGTATTCGTGGCAAGTAACAAAAACACCTGTACCTTTGATTTGTAATGTTACACTTCCACCTGAGAAGTTCACACAGATCAAACATCTCCCTGAATCAGAACAGGATAAATGGTTTGAGGCAATGCAGGCTGAAATGGACAGTCTAAAGAAACTTCAAGTGTTTACGCCTGCAAGCCCTCCAGCAAACAAGAAAGTTATTGGTACTCGATGGGTCTACAGGATCAAAAAGAAGCCGAATGGTGAGTCGCTGTACAAGGCCAGACTTGTAGCCCAGGGTTTCGCTCAACGTTATCCTGAGGACTATACAAATACCTATTCACCCACAGTGCGGACGGAGAGTGTGAAAATCGCCTTAGCCACTGCAACTATCCTTGGCCTAGAAGTTTTCCAGTTTGATGTTGAAACAGCTTATCTACACGCTGATCTTGATGAAGAAATTTATGTCAAAGGTCCTCCAGGTTTCCGACAGCAAGAAGGGGATACTTGGTTTCTACACAAAAGTCTTTATGGTCTGAAACAGTCTGGTTTAATGTGGCATTTATGTCTTTCTGACAAACTAAATTCAATGGGCTTTATTAAGTCCGAAACAGATGAATGCGTGTTTACAAAAAGATCTGATAATAGGTATGAGATAATTCTTGTTTATGTTGATGATATTGTTTATATTGGTCCAAATAAGCAGATGAGTGAATGTTTTGCTAAAGCTTTACAACAGTTTTTCACATTGAGGTCTTTAGGACATATTAACACTTATTTAGGTGTTCAAGTTACCAAAACTCAGAAGGGGTTCATTCTTACACAGGAAGATAAGATTGAACAACTATTGCATCATTGCAACATGAAGGATGCTAAACCTGTGAGTATACCCATGCAAACTGATTTTCACAACTTGACACATGAACCGAGTCCTGAGTTCGAGGATTAAACACTTTATCGCTCAGTCATTGGGTCGCTGCTATATATTAGTAGTTGGACTAGACCTGACATTGCACTTAGTGTTAATCTCCTATCACGACATGTAGGAAAGGCAAAACAGTTTCATTGGACATGTGTTAAGAAATTATTGAGATATCTAAAACACACAAAAGACATGAAGTTGTTGTTAGAACCCACACATACTGACTATGCGGAGTTATGTTGTTATGCAGATTCCGATTGGGCAAGTGATAAGAAATCACGTAAAAGCACTTCAGGTTATATGATGTTTTTGAATGGATGTCCTGTTTACTGGCATGTGCGTAAACAGAATTTTGTTTCTTGTTCTTCTACAGAAGCTGAGTATGCTTGTTTTTCAGATGCATGTAATTCTCTAACGTGGTTTGATGCCTTAGTCACAGATATCTGGACACCTCCGATTCGACCAATCACTGTGATGGAGGACAACGAATCTGTGGTCTATATATCTGAGAATCGCTTTACAGGTTCCAGGTCTAGACACATTGACATCCGTTACCAAAATATAAGACAAGCAGTTAAACAAGGTTTTGTCAAATTGCAGTGTGTGCCTACACATGACCAAATTGCTGATATGCTGAACAAACCACTTCCTACAGCCCAACACGAGTATCTGCGCAAGAAGATATGTCTTATCTGATTTTCTGCTTCGCTGACAAAAGAAGGGGATGTCACTGCGTGTTTTTTAGTTTTGCCAGCTTCGCTCATTCCTAAGTGTACATCTCTTTCTGCTCTGCAACTGTATATTATCTTATCTTGTAACCATAGTGACTCCAGCTATGTCCAGCCAATGTTTTGGTTTTAAACTGCTTTGTGCGCAGGTCTGAAAAAGTTCACAGTTTCAGTTTTACCTTTTTCTCCTTCTGCCTGATGAAAGAATGTGGTCAGTCTAGGTCTTTTGTTTTCTCATTAAAAGTTTTACTATAGAATATGTCTTGGTTTTCTTTTCTTTGATATTGACCATGCAAATGAACCACGGTCCATCCACCTCTGGTCGGACTGTTAATTGTTCCGCGACACCGCCAAACTGCCAACCTTCTGATCGACAAGCTCAGCGTCCTAACCCACTGAGCCACTGCATCCAATATTGATATAGGGCAGGCTATTGATATAGGCCAGGCTATTTTTTATCTCTCTTATACCAAAGGGAATCAAGGCAGGGTCTCTTTAAGCTCCCATCTATTGTAATATAACCCTTCTTGAGTTTGGTTCATATGTGCTAACAGCCATTGCATTCCTTCTTCAAATTCATCTGTGTGATTCTCCATAGTATTTTATGCACTTATTGTTGCCCCTCCCCCAATACACACAGGCAATGTAAGAGGAAAAAGAAAGGAATCGTTCCAATTAAGTATTTTACTTGGTCATATTTTTGCTTATTGTAGAAATTCTAAAACATGGCTCCAAAATTTTATTGGTTCTAGGGCTTGCACTCTATTTATTCTCATACTCTTTCTGATATCAGAGACTCTTAAAAATGCATATCAAGCTGATAAACATTTCTTTATATCTTTAATATTTCTTTATATATTTCTTTAAAATATTATCTCAGATATGCAGTGTACTTTCCTAAATGTATAATATAAACACCAGTACCAAAACCTTTCAAAGATATTGTAACTATTACATTTAACAGGGTTTAATTCCTTTGACGGATAGTATCATCTATACAATACAATTCATGTTAGAAGGATATATTATAAATTGATTAGCATATGGTTTTCCAGAATGTATGCCGTCCATGAGAAAGCATTCATTAAAAGCCAGAATTAGAAGAGCTATGCTAACTGCTGTCTCTTAACTTGAAAAAAAACCCACCTAGTCATGTTTCTGCAGTCTTTCAAGTGTAAGGAATGAATGTAGTTGACATTTATTTTGTCCAGCTTCTACATAACTTGCACTTTTTTGCTTATTCTGAGGAAAAAAATGTTCTAAAACCTTGCAGGTGTTCCTTTGAAAATTGTAGACATATCCAGGCACAATGAGCATATGCTGGCATCAACTCCCCTCTGCCCTGTGCGTGCCCACAGAGAGGGCCTCCTCAGGGTGCCTCCGGTCAGGGAATGTCGACTGGTGGCCCCCAGGGGGAGGGCCTTCTCTGTGGGTGCTCTGGTGTTATGGAACCAACTGCCGGTTGAGCTCCGGATGGCATCGGACCTTCGCTCCTTCCGGCGCGGGCTGAAGACCCACTTATTTGAACTAGCTGGTCTGGCCTGATGGGGAATATTAGGGTTTTTTAATGGGTCTTTTATTGTTTTTATTGTTATTGTAATTTTTAATTGGGCATTTGTTTAATTTCTTTTTAATTTTTGTATTGTTATTTATATATGCCCTGTTAACCGCCCATTCTTCATATGTTTTTGTTTCCAGTCCCTTAATCATCTTAGTTGTTCTTCTTTACACTTTTCCAAAGTCTCAACGTCTCTTTTGTAATGTGGTGACCAAAACTGGATGCAGTATTCCAGTGTGGTTGTACTAAGGCTTTATAAAGCATTACTAATACCTCACATGATTTTGATTCTATGTCTCTGTTTATACAAGCAAGGATTTTTATTAGCTTTTTTGGCTGCTGCTGCACACTGCTAACTCATGTTTAAGTGATCGTCCACTAAGATTTTTTAATGCTGTGGCAGATTAGTGTTCTCTATATGGCTGAGTTGACTTTGCATTTGTTTTATGGGGTTTTTTTTGTTTATTTTTAAAGAATAGGTGTAGAAGTGCATTAGTGCATTTCACTCATATAAACAGAAAGATAAATACAGATGCAAAAAAAATGTAATGTTGATTTGATTAGTTTGTTGATGATTTGTTTGTGTGAGTTTGTGTTTACTCTTATAACGTGGCTGTTGACCTTTCAGGAATAAATAAAAGTGAAAATATACTAGCCTGGATTGATTCCTGATTATAGGCATGCATTTTGAATTTAATGCTATTATTATATGTTAATTCCTTTCGTGGAAGTTAGCAGCAGAAAGGTTTGGTTTTTTTTACAGGTAGCAGTCACCTCTGTATGCAAGATTGTTTTTGATGGGGCTTTGCCAAGTAGGTAGGAAAAAAAGGAGTGGGAGTACATGCTGAATTTGTTGCTTGAAACTGCTAGGAAGTGAGCACAGTATCAACAGAAAAATTCAATAAGAGGTTTTTTTTGAAAAAAGGAAAACATTAAAACATTATGTCTATCTACATGGCTTGTTTATCTACAGGTTGGGAGAGATGTTAAATGAAAGGAATTTTAAACCACTTATCTTTTTGCCCTGTTAATATGTTGTCTCAGTGCCTCAGGGTTATTTAAAAATAGAAAAGGTTGTGTTGAAGTCAAGAAGAGTTCCAATAATTGATTCTAATAAAAACTAACCGATTTTTCAGTTAGGGAGAGAACAGCAGAACTACTATTGTTGCCTAAGGGGAATTTATTTTATTATTTTCTAACTGTTTTAAAAATTACATCTTTGGCCAGTTTTGTGCGTGTTGATGGATGTACCAGCCACATGGATTGCAATTCCATCTATTTTTGTGGTCCTTCAGTACCAAACCTGATAGTGAATTTGTTCCAAGATGGCATTCGTTCATATGAGCAGAATGCTAAAATGTTTTGAGCTTTGTTCCGTTCAAATGCAGAATACTTCAGCTGTTCTATTCGTTCAACTTTTTTTTTCCCATGAACACACTTCCTTACAAGAAAAGATCATATGCTAAAAGAAACTAAAGTAGATATACATTCTGTTTTACTGCGCCAAGGCTAATGATGCTAAAGAATACTTTTCCAAATGTTTTTGTTGTTATTATTTCACAGAATAACAGCTTCCTTCTAATGCTGAATGAAGAAAATTTGAAAGTGGAATTTGGCTCTAAATTAATAAATCCCTCTGAGAAACAGCTCTCTCATTTCCAGGGATAGAAGATTATGCTTGACCTTTGGCACAAAAAAGTGTAATGCTATGAGAATATTTTTCTTTTCTTTTCCGTTCAGTCATGTTATATAAATTTAATAAAATAAATAAATAAATAAATGTCCGATTCTTGGAGAATGGCCTGCACAAGTCCCTGAAGTTTTCTCGGCAAGGTTTTTCAATTTTATTTATTTATTGTTTTGTAAGTAGTACGCTGAAACTTTTTGTAAATTGCCCAAGTTATGGAAAAAGGAAAGGACATCTGTTTTGAATACCTTGGAAGTTCTAAATATGGAAATTATATTGTCCAATTTGTAGATATTTATTCTAATTAATTTTATGAGTTAGACATTTAACAGCCTGGGGGAGACATCCGGCCCATAAATTGTCCCACTCCGGCCAGCGTCAGGAAAAAGCAGGAAGTTGTCAGCAGCCAGGAACAGGGCATCAGTGGCAGGGGCAGAGTGGCATCAATAGGAGTAGGGGTGAGGAGCAGGTCAGCAGTAGGGGGCCAGAGAAGCAGCAGCCCTCCACAACAATTGCCCCCCTCCTTTACTTTTAAAAATAAATTCCATGTTTTCCATCCTTTAGCTAGCCTTAAATTATTAATTAGGGAAGGTCATTGAATAAGTACTTTGACCACCACGTGATTAAAATGATTTTTGTGTGTGTGTCAAGATTAAATATTTAAAATGGTAGCAGCTTTTATTGAGAATAAGGTCCGAAGTGAATGCCTTAGGCAAGAAATTAATTGTATACAGCCTAATAAAAGGCCATGTATTCGGCTTAAGGATTCAAAAGAACAAGGTGGCTGAGCAGTTCTGAATTTCAGATGATGCTATCGTGCCAGCTGTCTAATATGGATTTCAGAATGGTTTATATTTCTTATGGTTCCATCACTTCTATGGAACTGGCAAGACTTCCAGAGGGGTTACATAGATGTTCCATTACTATATTCTCAGCAAATCTAATACAGCTTTCCTCACTGCAAAGATACAGTGGGGAATAATCTTAGTCTTACTTTCAAGGGAATATTAGAGCCTCCTCAGAACAAAACTGGAATAGGAAACATTGAACGTTTCCAGAAAAGGAAAGATGCATGTAATTTTCCCAAGATGTAATAATCCCTCCAGTTATTTGGAAGAGCGCAGGTGACCTTCTGGAAAGCTGGTCAGTGTAGAAGAAATGGGCTGATTATTTTCCCGTGTTTTATGGGGAAGTTTGAGGCTGGAATTATTACAGAAGATGCATGGGAAGCAAGCTGCTTTCACCTTTAAATTCTCTACATTAGGAATAGTAGATAACTGTAGACCAAAAAACCCCTTCTTTTGGCTGAACATCTGATGGGATCACTTAAGATATTGATATACAAATAGTATCTTCAAGATGATTCTTTCCTCCCCTCAGAATTAAACTCTGGATTGTTTCTCCACAAACATCTCCCCATTGAAGTTATCCCTGCGTGGTATACAGTATATGTATGTATAAGGTCCCATTCCCCTTACTGGAGAATATCTAGATATATTGCCACTATTAGCCAACATGGGAAAGATGTATAAGGGAAATCCAGTCATTTGTGATTATGTGGATTTATTTTTAATTTGTTGGAATAATGCCATCTTTCTTGCCTTAGAAATTACATGCTTGCAAGTGGTATTGAGAACTATTGTTTTTCTGCTTGGATACTTCCATTTAGTGTGATTCATCAGGCTTTGTTGAGCAAGATATGTGCTGTAAAGGCTTTTTGAACTACAAGATTTCTCTCCCGATTCTTTTTGCTTTGATTGCTAAGATACAAGATGCAGTGCTTTTTTTGTAAAAAAGAAAAAAGAAAAAAAGGTGCCGGAACTCACACACGTCATACAACCCGCCTTGCTTACCCTACAAGGTTCCATCCAAAAAAAGGTGCCAGAACTCCATTCTGGGCATTCTATGACAAAAAAACCCTGGCAAGATGTCTCAGAAGGACAGGCCACCTAACCCTCAGCAGGTAAGATGTGTTGAGGGTGGAATAATCTTTGGTTGAAGGCAGAGAGCTAAGGAGAAAATTGGAAAAAAAATAAAAGCAGTCATTGGAAAAATAAACATGGTAAAGCAATAAACATTCCTGCAATTCAGTATTGAGCTATAAATCCTGGGGCAGAACTCAAATGCTGGCACTGACTTTGAAGAACCGGCTCCAGTAAAACCTGTGGAATATCAGCCTCAGGGGCACAAAACCAAGAATCATCTGAGGCTGATCAAACACAGGCATCACCTGAGCAGCTGGATCATCAGATGGCAATAATGTCAGGCCTCCCAGCCCCCAACCCCACCCCACCTCCCAACCCCAGCAAGCAGAACAAAGAGCAAAGACATTGTATGAGGCTCCTTGCCAAGCAAGGGAATAAATCCCTTGATCAAAGACAATTGGCTGCAGCCTGATCCATGAGACCTGGAGTCCTGATCCATGAGTCTTCCTTGGAATCAACTGTATGATATCCAGCATTTGTGTGATATTGCTGTGGATTAGGTTCATGAAATTTTGACCACCATGACACGACTCTTGGAAATTGATCTAGATTTTGAGTCTTCTTCTGCATGCTCCTGTTAAAAACAGAACCATTTAAGAAAGCTTCTTTTTCAAAGATTTTGTTTTGATTTGTATTCCTTGTCTGCTGTTATTTCCTCAGCCTTCAGTAAACTGCTAATTTACATAGCAGCTATTTATGAGTGTGTAAATGAGACAATAAGTACATATATAGAGATGATACAGGGATAACTAAATTGTAATGTCTCATTTATTTCTTAATGAACACGTTTTCCAAGCTGGACTAAGTATAATAGTATCTCAGTGGAGGATATGTATAGGAGATGATCAGAGTGAACCCAAGGATGGGGTCAAACGTGTCATCAGACTTGAGTCCCTTCACTCCCATAAGAGATCTAAGTCCAGCCCATCTTGAATTCCATTGACTCTTATCTACCGCCAATTTGCTTTGACTGTTAGTAGTTCAGATTCTTGCAAAGCTTGCAATAAACCTTTGTATTCATTTGAACTGCCTAGACTTCCTGATTTTCCCGTGCTTGGCAATATGTTTATTAAAAAGAGAAAATATCTCAGATTACATGTGCCCCTCGTTTTCTTTTAAGATTCAGATGTCTTAATTACAGATCATTAACTTTGGGTCAGATCTTTCTTTTGCCTAAGATAAAGAGTATTTTAGCATCGTAATAAATGATGCAATTTATGTATCATTCTTGGAATCTAATGGCTAAGCAAAGGTGTTACATCTGTAATTGAATTCCTACTGGCTTCAAAGTAAATGTCAAATACTGAATCGAACTCATTCCTTTTGAGGTTAATTTTCTGGAGAGTACTGTTCAGAATGACACTCTCTGTAATCTTAGTTGGGATTTTGAATTAAAAATGGCAGCCCTTTTAGTCAGGTATCATTTTTTTCAGGGATCTTTGAAAGTAATTGAAATTACTACCCAGAGTTCTGAAGGGAAGAAACAATTGATGAACTGTCAGTCACAAGTGAAGAATGCCAGTTAAGGAAAGGCTGGTCCAGAGACAGGATCATAGGTAAGAAGAAACAGGTCATGTTGCTCCCAGAGTTGGCTCGAACTATAAAAAGGTTGGCAAATAAACTTAACAATAACAATAATGATAATGTATTTCATAATTAATCTTCCCTATTCCATATAATTCTCTAAACTAAAGGAGGACTTGAGGCCCCAGAATCCAAAGCTTGAAAAAATTGGTGCAGCCTCAGATGTTTTCTTGATTTGTAATTTTAAATGCAATAGAAAAGTATCACTGGAAAATACTTGCAATAAACTATGATTAATGTCTATGGAGATTCTCAGTCATCTGAGTCATGGTTGTCCCAAAGGTGCTTTTTCAAAAGGCAACTGGACTTTCTTTGTTTTTGTTTTAAGACAGTTTGCTTCTCATCCAAGAAGCTTCTTCAGTTCTGTCAGATGAGAAGTGAAACGTCTTCAAGCAAAACAAAGAAAATCCAGTTGCCTTTTGAAAAAGCACCTTTTGGACAAACTATGATTAAGTTGCAATCAAGAAGAATGTGCACTGGAGAATATTAAGACTAGGGTGGCATTTTGGTTCTTATCAAGCTGACCTAAAGCCATGCCTCTTTGTCTCTCATTTCCTTCCCTTACCCATTTCTATTTTTAGCACTGCATTCTGGGTATGGCTTTAATTTTTGCTAGATTATCTTTTAGAAATAAATCACAAATTGAATTTACCTAGTTAAGAAGAAGTGCTTGACACATCAGATGGCAATAGCAAAGGCTGAAGAAATAACAGAATTTAAGTAATGTTGATGGATACTGGGGAGTTACTGTGTAGCATTGTTTCCTGGCTAAATCAAAATTATCTGATCAGATCAATAAATCAACAATAGTGCTTTGATGTTCCAGTAGCTTTGTGATTGTACATTTCTACCCTTTGATGAATGCAGAACTGTCAGTAACAGGAATTCCTTGTGAAAATAGGCCCAGCTTTTGCTTTAAGCCTCCCTTTGTGAGAAACGCCATGTTGTGTAATTTTAAATGCCACTATTTTTCTATGGTTCTACATTTCAATAAAAACATCACTGAGAGCTGCATGAGACCAAGAAATAAATGATATGGAAAACCAAAACTACTTTTACTAACATGGACTACAGTTAAAAGTAGGATTGTACTTTTTCTCCCCTCCCTCTTGTACTAATGTCAATTAATGGGTGGGGTTCTGAGATGTTTAAACCATGCTTTCCTCCTTGTTGTTTTGATAATGTAGCTCTCCTAGCTCCATCAAGGTCATACAATCATAGGGTTAGAAGAAACCTTTGAGGTTTTCTCAAAGCTCAGAGCAAAAATCCTTATAACATACTGTAGAAATACATATTGCATATGACATTGCTTATCATCTAACAAAAAAGTTCTTAGGAAGATCTGGGCCTAGACAGGCACATATGACTATAAAATATAAGATGCTATATGCCTTAAGCCTACTGCTGCATTGTTCTTTATATATCGATTGGAAAGTCCTGCAGAATGAACTCGCAGCTATTCAAAGGAAAGATCAGGACTTTCCAGTGATTGGGAAGTAGAAGCTTTGTGGAAAATTTATAATCTTGTTTTGAGGCTCTACAGATCTAACAAGCAGATTAGGCTTTCAGGATAAACAACTATCTCGGTCTTGAAGCCATGTTTATTTTCATTAAAATTCTAGCTGGTGTCAAGACTCTTTCAGAACGTTAAAAGAAAACAAAAAATATTTTCCAAATAATTTTAGTATAAATTGGAAGTGGGTAAATTGAACTTGTGTACTTCAAAGCAAAGAAAGCGTTTTATGAGATGTATTTTGCAGATGGAAAATATCAATATTTTTTTTCATTTGGGCTGCTCAATAGATAATGTACTCTGTTTTTATATGTGGATATAGATATAATATCGTTCATCGACTCTTGCAATTAAAGCCTGGTCAAAACTAGTAATTAAGAGTGTGGACAAAAAGGGGAAAAAAGACAATAAAATCACTCTGACTTCTGTCATCAACAAATTATTTATTGAATATTTCATCACAGACAATTGTAATACTTTTGACATGTTATTTAGTTCATAATTCTTCTTGGTTTTAAATCTAGGCTAGTATCATTGACTGTGGGTTCCATTTCTCCCATTTAAGTCTTTCTCTTCTTGTGACACCCCCTCCACTTTTTTTTTTTAGAAGATGGACAGTTTTTCTAAAACTGGAAAGGGGTGATTTTCTCCCCATTAACTGTTTGCTTCTATTGCTGCTAAGCTCTTCATTTTATTTATTTATTTGTTAAATTTATATGTCACCCATCTTGGGGTTCAAGGCACCTTAATTATCAGTTCTCCATTTTATAGAAATTTGAAATGATATTTTGCAACATTGTTCCACCATTAATTATAAATGATATATTTTTAAAGAAGAAAACAATCCCAGATCATTTAGTTTATGCCATTTTAGTAGAAAGCAACTGGGGGTAACTTGCATTTCCAGCAAAGTTTCAGTTCATTGGTAGCCAGAATAAATGGATCACCCACAATTGCTCCAGATAATTGCTTCCTATGAGAAAACCACATGATTGTTCATTCTGGAAGTTTCAGACTTCTAGAAGTCCAGGGAATAGCCAATTTACTCAACCCACAATTGGCACCTTCCAAAAGACACCTGTATCGCATACCGTATATACTTGAGTATAAGCCGAATTTTTCAGCCCACTTTTTGGGCTGAAAAAATCCACTTCGGCTTATACTCCAGTGAACAACAAAAAGAGAATTTACCGAGGACTTGTGCGTGGCCGAGGCTTCGGTGCTTCCCTCCAGAGGAAGAAGGCGCTGGATGCGGCCGGCTCCGTGGGGAAGGGGGAGCGGCGGTGGGGGCGACGGAAAAGCCGCAAAAACGGTAGGAGAGATGCTGACTCGCGGTGGCCTCGGAGGAGGCGGAAGGGGAGGAGGGAGGGAAGGGTGACCGGGTGGGGGAGGGGGGGTTGAGCCAGAAGGAAAAGGGAAACTCATCCCGCAGAGCAGTTGCGAAAAGAGGGAGGAGATAAGCCAGCCCGGTACCTGGATCCACTTCCTGTGTCTCCTCCGCTCTGCCATGATGTCCCCGTTTTGGTCTCCTGGTGACGTGGGGCTGAGCCGGAAAAGGGGGAGGGGGAGACTGAGGAAGGGAGGGAGGAAGGAAGGAAGAGAGAGAGACGGAGCCAGCGTCAGCCAGCGGGCTCACGAAGGGCAGCAACCTCGCGAGAGGCCACGCGCAAGCCATTAGGACCCGCGCGAGCCCTTGGGGAGGCAGGGCGGGAGCACAGTCCGGCCGCTGGGCTTCCTTTCCCTCTTGTCCGCATCGCTGCAAGGAATTGCGTTGTTTGGGGATGGCGACGCTTGCCCATTCACACGCTGTCCAAACGCTGGTCATTTGCTGCGGGGCTCCCGCTTGGAAGGGAAGGGAAGGGAAGATTTGTGAGGGGAAGATGCCCCATTGGGGTGGACATAAGGATTCTCCTCCTGAAAAATGTTACCCCAAGTATTCAAGCCAGTCTGTCCCAATAACCTGGGAAGCCTTTCCAAATCCCAGGCTGGTTGTAGTCAGGGTGACCTTCGCGCATCTGGAAGGCACCGAGAGAGCGTTTTTTGTTGAATTGGAGCCATGGGCTCTTGTAGGCGAAGCAAATCACAAAAGCCCCCAAATCCTTCTAAATGCAGCCCACGGGCGAGCTTCCCAAGTTGTTTTAATTTAGTTTGCACGTGGCAATAGAAATAAGCTTTTTTCCTCCTCAGTGGATCGGTGCGGTGAAGAGGCTGGGCTTCCTTTGGGGGGCCTTTCATTCGGTTTAGGTTTTAGGTTTTATTTAATTTGTATACCGCCCTTCTCCCTAGGGACTCAGGGCGGTTCACAGGGCATATATAAATAACAATACAAAAGTTTAAAAAAAGATTAAACCAATGCCCAGTTAAAACAATAATACAATTCTAAAACAACAATTTAAAACCCATAATCCCCCATCAGGCCAGACCAGCTAATTCAAATAAGTGGGTCTTCAGGCCGCGACGGAAGGTTCGGAGGTCTGATGCCATCCAGAGCTCCACCGGCAGTTGGTTCCATAATGCCGGAGCGCCCACAGAGAAGGCTCTCCCCCTGGGGGCCACCAGTCGGCATTCCCTGACTGGAGGCACCCTGAGGAGGCCCTCTCTGTGGGAATGCACAGGGCGGAGGGGAGTTGACGCCGGCAAGGGGGAAGGGGAACTCTCTGCTTTTGTGTGTGTGTGTGTGTGTGTGTGTGTGTGTGTGTGTGTTTGTGTGTGGCCCATCTGCAAAGCTGCCGAGGAAGGAGAAGTGGGATACTGGTTGGGTGGAGGAGGCAGTGGCGGCGGCGGAGGCGGCCGCAGCACCGGCAGCCTTCCGCTTTTGCCGCTTTTGTGTTTGTGTGTGTGTGTGTGTGTGGCCCATCTGCAAAGCTGCCGAGGAAGGAGAAGTGGAGGAGGCAGTGACGGCGGCAGAGGCGGCCGCAGCACCGGCAGCCTTCCGCTTTTGCCGCTTTTGTGTGTGCGTGTGAGTGTGTGTGTGTGTGTGTGTGTGTGGCCCATCTGCAAAGCTGCCGAGGAAGGAGAAGTGGAGGAGGCAGTGGCAGCGGCGGAGGCGGCCGCAGCACCGGCAGCCTTCCACTTTTGCCGCTTTTGTGTGCGTGTGTGTGTGTGTGTGTGTGGCCCATCTGCAAAGCTGCCGAGGAAGGAGAAGTGGAGGAGGCAATGGTGGTGGCGGAGGCGGCCGCAGCACCGGCAGCCTTCCGCTTTTGCCGCTTTTGTGTGTGCGTGTGTGTGTGTGTGTGGCCCATCTGCAAAGCTGCCGAGGAAGGAGAAGTGGAGGAGGCAGTGGCGGCGGCGGAGGTGGCCGCAGCACCGGCAGCCTTCCACTTTTGCCGCTTTTGTGTGCGTGTGTGTGTGTGTGTGTGTGGCCCATCTGCAAAGCTGCCGAGGAAGGAGAAGTGGAGGTGGCAGTGGCGGCGGCGGAGGCGGCCGCAGCACCGGCAGCCTTCCGCTTTTGCCGCTTTTGTGTGTGCGTGCGTGTGTGTGTGTGTGTGGCCCATCTGCAAAGCTGCCGAGGAAGGAGAAGTGGAGGAGGCAGTGGCGGCGGCGGAGGCGGCCGCAGCACCGGCAGCCTTCCGCTTTTGCCGCTTTTGTGTGTGTGTGTGTGTGTGTGTGTGTGTGGCCCATCTGCAAAGCTGCCGAGGAAGGAGAAGCGGGATACTGGTTGGGTGGGGGAGCGGCAAAAGCGGGGGGGAGAGAGAAACGGCTCCGCCTTTGGTTCCCCCTCCTAAAGCACAGGGGCGCTAGAGAAAGTTTGGAGTTGGGTAAGGAAGCGCAAAATTCAGGAAGGAAAGTGGGGCGGCGGGCGAACGGGAGACGTGCCGACGTTTGGGGAGGTGCGTGCCGGGGAAAAGGCCAGGAGAGGAGGGGGTCCGGGCTGGGGGGGGAGGGATGGGGTG
The DNA here is from genome assembly GCF_947247035.1 of Vipera ursinii. Taxonomy (NCBI): domain Eukaryota; kingdom Metazoa; phylum Chordata; class Lepidosauria; order Squamata; family Viperidae; genus Vipera; species Vipera ursinii. The sequence continues at coordinate 153,672,160 of NC_139516.1, forward strand.
GGGGAGAAGGAGGCTTCCCGGGCTGGGGGGGGCAAAGCAGAAGCGAGGGATCACGACTCCACCTGCTTGGCTGCTGCCGCCGCCTCCTCCTCCTCCGCCGCCTCTGTCTCTGCCGCTGCTAGGAAGGCTGCCGGTGCTGCGGCCGCCGCCGCCGCCGCCACTGCCTCCTCCACCCAACCAGTATCCCGCTTCTCCTTCCTCGGCAGCTTTGCAGATGGGACACACACACACACACACACACACACACAAAAGCGGCAAAAGCGGCAAAAGCGGAAGGCTGCCGGTGCTGTGGCCGCCTCCGCCGCCACCACTGCCTCCTCCACCCAACCAGTATCCCGCTTCTCCTTCCTCGGCAGCTTTGCAGATGGGCCACACACACACACACACACACACACACACACACAAAAGCAGAGAGTTCCCCTTCCCCCTTGTACAGGAATGAAAGGCCCCCCGAAGGAAGCCCAGCCTCTTCACCGCACCGATCCGCTGAGGAGGAAAAAAGCTTATTTCTATTGCCACGTGCAAACTAAATTAAAACAACTTGGGAAGCTCGCCCATGGGCTGCATTTAGAAGGATTTGGGGGCTTTTGTGATTTGCTTCGCCTACAAGTGCCTTAACCACGACTAGCCCATGGCTCCAATTCAACAAAAAACGCTCTCTCGGTGCCTTCCAGATGCGCGAAGGTCACCCTGACTACAACCAGCCTGGGATTTGGAAAGGCTTCCCAGGTTATTGGGACAGACTGGCTTGAATACTTGGGGTAACATTTTTCAGGAGGAGGATCCTTATGTCCACCCCGATGGGGCATCTTCCCCTCACAAATCTTCCCTTCCCTTCCCTTCCAAGCGGGAGCCCCGCAGCAAATGACCAGCGTTTGGACAGCGTGTGAATGGGCGAGCGTCGCCATCCCCAAACAACGCAATTCCTTGCAGCGATGCGGACAAGAGGGAAAGGAAGCCCAGCGGCTGGACTGTGCTCCCGCCCTGCCTCCCCAAGGGCTCGCGCGTGTCCCAATGGCTTGCGCGTGGCCTCTTGCGAGGTTGCTGCCCCTCGTGAGCCCGCTGGCTGACGCTGGCTCCGTCTCTCTCTCTCTCTTCCTTCCTCCCTCCCTCCCTCAGTCTCCCCCTCTCCCTTTTCCGGCTCAGCCCCACGTCACCAGGAGACCAAAACGGGGACATCATTGCAGAGCGGAGAATATACTGATAATATATTGTTTTTGTTGACCTTCTTTTCCACATGTCTCAATTAAAGCAATTTTATTGTTATCTACCTGTATTTTTATTTTTGAAATTTACCGTGAGCTGCTGCATTTCCCAGCCTCGGCTTATGCTCGAGTCAATAACTTTTTCCAGTTTTTTTGGGTAAAATTAGGGGTCTCGGCTTATACTCGAGTCGGCTTATACTCAAGTATATACGGTACCTTTTTTTCTAATCATTTTTGGAAGCTGCTTGATAACTGCTTTTCAGCTATTAGGAATGTTTGGATACACATGTTTCCTTTAAATCCTTAGTGAAAGAAGGTTTAAATACAAATTTAAGGATCTTTTAAAAATGTGGAATAAACAGCAAAAGAATGATTAAAACTTTGATTTTGGATAGACTAAGGATCCAGATAAATTTGTAATAAGATTTAGAATTATAAGAAACATTCCTGTGGAAAAATGCTTTTATTTTGATTTTTTTTAAAGTGGTATGATAGAACTTTGAAGCTTGGACACTAGATGGAACTAGAAGAAACTCAAGGTTAGAAGAACACTTACATTTTGCTTACCAGTATAGCAGACATGTCAAACACAAGGCCCGGGGACCAGATGCGGCCTGCAAAGTGGTTTCATGTGGCCCGTGAAGCCATCCTGGAAACAGTGAGGGAATGGCCCCCACTGTCTTGGCCCCAGCCCAGGCAAAGATTTTGTGGTGGTCATTTATGCTGAAATACATTCAGTCTTAGCTCCACAAGGCCATCTGGAAACAGCGAGGGACTGACCTGTGCCATGTCGTCACTGCCCCCTTGGCGCATGCTGGGGAGGTATCACCCTTTGTGAGGAATGAAGAAATGCACCATTGCCTGGAAGTGGCCAGCACATGGCCCTGCCTACTTCGGGCAGGCTAGGGATTGGGCAGCATTGTGCTTCTCTTCAGCTCAGCCTCTTGGCACTGTGAGTAAAGCACCCCGCTACCTGCCAAAACCAGGCAAGCTAGGGGCTGGGCAGCATTGCGCAGGTAACATCGACTCTCACGCTGCTCATGGCATCCCCTCCCATAGAACCCACCAAGCCGGATATGTAAAGTAGGCGAGGGCCATGTGCTGGCCATTTCCAGGCAATGGTGCATTTCTTCATTCCTCACGAAGGATGACACTTCCCCAGCTGTGTTTCTTGCCTGTTTTTCTCCCTCCCTCATCTGAAATATTTTCCCACCACTCTGTTCTTTGGAAGGAAGGAAAGGGAATGTCTGAGGGAAGTCCTACCTTAGTCCTGCCCTGCTGCCCTTTCACCATCACCTTGCCCCCTCCTCCTAGCCAATCCTGGAGGGGGGTCTCCCTATTGCTAAGGAAGCTTTGGATACAAAGCCAGGTCTCCTCACATGGAGAGGGAATGGGCCTCCCTCTTGATTTTGCCCTCGTACCCATCATGAGCAACCTGGCTAAGGAGAGCAAGCACAGCAGCAGCAGCCTTGAGGAGGAGGTAAATGCAGCTGGGCACCCCCTTGGCGAAGTGGGGCTGGGCTTAGTGCCGTGGGTGCTTGAGGGCTGGGCTAGGCATTTGACCTCTGCGCCACCATCCAGCCCCCCACATGGCCTGAGAGTAACAGTGAGGCTCCTCAGGTGTGCCATGCCTTGGCACTTCCCTGGTCCCACCTCCTTCTGCCAGAGACCCTCAGATCTGTCCCACTCCTGCCCAGGCCCCATAGGCACCCTTGACACAAATGATGTAGAGCTGGCCATGCCCACCCAGTAGGCCATACACACTCCAGCCACGCCCACCCAGTAGGCCATGCCCACCCTGGCCACACCCAGCCGGCCCCCCGAGGGCAACCGCAATGCTGATGCGGCCCTCAATAAAATTGAGTTTGACACCCCTGCAGTATAGACTGGAGCAGACTATTTTAACATTGGACATATTGAAGGATATTTTTGAACAATGAGACCCAGAAGCTACAATAATTTTAAAAGTGCCCATTTGTATAGATAGACTGTGCTAAAAGGTTTTATGGAAGAGAAACAAGTTTTATTATCAAGAATGAGACTGATCTGAAAGTGGATTTAAAAATGACGAGCTAAAAAAATAATACGGACATACAAAAGAAACTGGCTGATGTCTTAATAATTAAAAGGGATATACAAATAACACACTAAGAGAGTGACCTGAATAATTTACTAAACTGGCTTTACAAAAGATGATTGTTAAAGCTTTGCATTTGGCTCTCCTACTTACATAAAAAAAAAATCTTCTGAAAGTCCATCAGCCCAGCATTACAGAAAAAAATTCTTTAAAGCCTAGTCATACAGAAATTCTAAAAAAAAGCTCTTCAAAAGGCTTAGTGTTGCTCTGCATCACACCATAAATTTTAAAGTATTAAATTATTTTAAAATCTCTTGGCCATCCCACTTTCCAAATATCTTCATGCCTTCTCCACACTTTTCCTCGTACAAAAGAACAGACAGAAGATGAAATTTGTTCCTGCTGATGTCCATCAGCCTTCGCACCAACTGGAAACAAAGCATAAAATAGTCTCCCAACATGATTCCAGGCAGATTTCATTTTAACCTCTACGTGTAACCAGGGATATCCTTAGGTAAGATATAGCTTGGAACATCTGTGTCTGTGTCCATGTTGTAATCAATCATAGGCAACATGGGCTCCTCTCATTATTGAATTCCCATCAGCCACAAGATAGTATATTGACTTTATTGAATAAACATAGTCATTACAGAGTCATTATTTTATCCGGATCACAGAGAAGGATGGTTTAAACACAAAATACAAAGTAATGGGTAATCCTGTGCAGCAGTCTTGGCAATTGGATTCTCCTTACATTTCCATCATACATATCCAATTACACTATATAATTAGTACAATAAGTTCTGCTGTGCTGCTGTATTTCCATCGATTAGGATACAATAATTCATTTCATCAATAAATAATTCAACTATTATATATATATATATATATATATATATATATATATATATATATATATATATATATATATATATATATATGTCAAATGCTTGTTAACTATTTTTAGATTACCTTGCTAGGCCCCAAACATGGGACAAATCTTTATTTCCTGTGTCAGCCTAACCTGAAGGCCATCGACAGGCAGTAGTCACACCGGTGACAGCTCATATTTGTGTAAATTTTAAATTGCTAACAAAGAATTAAGGGAGACTGATATGCATTTCAAACTTATTAGTTTTCATCAGTCAGCCATACCCTTCTGAGATTCGAACCTGGGATGATTGCATATTCGGGTCTTTTCCCATGTAAGATTGAGAGTGTCTTGGCGACGTTTCGATGAGGTCCCACTCGTCATTTTCAGGATGGTGTCTTCGGCTTCGTGCTTGTGCAAGCAAAGCATGATCGGAGCTGCCGTCTCTCTATAAATAATGGTGGGGTTGTGTGGGGTGCTGGCTTTCTTGCTGTAAGCGGGTTGGTTGGCTGTGTTGATACATGTTGATTGGTTGATGGAGTTATTGTTTGCAGCTTAGCTGTTTTGTAACATCCTGTGTAGCTGAGGTGTTGGCTGTGTGCCCATTAGTCTTTTGTGTTGTAACGACATGGATAATGGGCTGTGTGATGACATCCTGAGCTCTAGTGTAGTGATATCCTGAGTTCTGTGCTGCAACATCCTGGGTGGATGGCTGTGTTGTGACATCCCGAGTTTTAGCATTGTAACTTCCTGAGTTCTGTGATGTAATGTCCCTGGGCAGAAGGCTGTGGTGTAACATCCCAGGCTTTGGTTTGGCTCCGAGTTTGCGGTCTGGCCTTGTGTTCATGGCGTGTGTCAGATTGCTTTGTGTGGGGGTCGGGGGGGTGCAGCAG
>NC_139516.1:153677405-154009905 GCF_947247035.1 Vipera ursinii
ATTTAAGAATGACATTCTTTCATCTGCTCAGCCAACAAAATGCTAGAAAAGTGTGCTTGCTTTTCAAAAAAAGCAATGCTGATTAGTACTTGAATCAGGCACCGCTAAATAACATTCGGACCAGAGGCTTTATTGGGATACTTTGTAAAACATCACTGAAGAAGGCAATGGCAAACCACTTTGGTACTCCTAGCATGAAAATGACATGTCCATTAGGAAAGCAATAGGAGGCATGCTGAATTTAAAGAAGGCTTTATTATTTGTTTGCCAATGCAATTCACTTTGAACCAAATGGCAGCTAACAGAGACTAGTATTTTTCCATTCTGGCTTTACTTTGAAAACAGAAAAGGTGCCAAAATAGCAGGTTGTTAGTGCAATTCCCTTTTTCAAAAGTCTAGAAATCTTAAAGTTCTGAAGCACTGTAGTTTCAGATTTATTATGACTATATACAAAAAGAGGAACGGAGGTTAAAGACAATTTAACTGTGATTTATAAATTTTATTTTGCTTCTTATATAGCACAAAATATAATCACCTTTTTATGCTTTCTGATTTCTGCCCTTCCCAGTCATATTTGGATCATTGGTTTTTCAACAATCATTTGTCTTATAACAATTTTTAGTAAGCATAGGAATACAAACGAAATGTTCTATTATCCTATTTTTTTTCATTTTTATTTATTTTTGTGTCTTCAGGCTACTGTTAATTCCCAGTGATTGCCTGGACTACTTCAGATTTCTTACCAATATTTTCAGAAGTTTCTATGCTGTCAATATTACAGCTCAGGGTAAAATAAAACTCTCTTTTTCCCAGTTTCTAACCTGATGCCTTAACTACTCAACCAAACCAGCTCTCATTATGCTAGTTATTACATATTTTAAAAAGTGGTTCAACCAGAACATATAGACCAGTCAAAAATTTCTCAGTCATGAGTTGTGAGTGAAGCTACTTTGGTACTTTGTGTGAGAAACTAAGAGAAATGTAATTTTGATTTTGGGATTTGATAATTAGAATTATATGGGATTGTAGAAGTAATGTAAACTATTGTTAATTTTAGAGTTAGATGTATTTTTTATCTATATCTGTATCAAAAAAAGTAGAAAGTCATTCCTTTTCTTTTGTCTTGACATATCCTCTTTATGTTGCATTTTTCTCATGCATTTTGCCTTTCCTTTTTTCCTGTCTTCTTGCTTGTTTTACATTTTATTTGTGTTTTCCAAATTCAACAGAATATTTTCCAAAAAATTCTCAAATTCTCATTTACTAGGGGGAAAAAATATTATTCCTTGGGAACTTTAATGCCTGAAAGTTTCATGAAAGTTCATGAGCCCCTTGAATGAGAGTATATATGCTTTCTAATAAATAAGCCCAGCATACATCAGGACTGGGTATCATTCCTTGTTTAACCACCTTCCCCTCCTAACTGCCCTCTTCCTCTCCCTCTGATAACTCTTAGTTAGAAATGCAAAGTGAGGTGTTAGCACTTAGGTCCCTACAATCAAGGAATGAAATAAACGTGATCAAAAAGGTCAGGGAAAGTTTTATAACAGAACTCTCTGGCATTTAAATTAAGTGAAGCAGAGCCTTGGTGGAGCAGTGGGCTAATGCCTCCTTAAGTAACACCAGCTGCCTGCAATTAGTTTAGTTTCGCATCCCACCAGGCTCAAGGTTGACTCAGCCTTCCATCCTTCCGAGGTAGGTAAAATGAGGACCCAGATTGTTGGGGGCAATTAAGCTGACTTTGTAATAATGCCACTTGGGGGTGTGTGAAAGCCCTAATAAGCAGGCATATACATAGAATGAAGGCTACTGCTAAGCTTGTAAGCCGCCCTGAGTCTTCGGAGAAGGGCGGGATATAAATGGAATTAAAATAAAAATAAAATAAAAAATATCCATAGAGTGGACTTACAGAAGCATTCAGCTCTCTCTTCTTCCTGCCAATTCAGTATCTGTTTCTCATTACTGGGTAGCCACTCATGTCATTTACTGAGCTTTGGTAATCTCAGGTGAGGTGGATGCCTTCTAAAAGGATACTGAACAGATTTATGGTCAATTGGACTCTCAGTGATTAATTTGATGGCTAAAAATGCAGGCGGCATATCTTAAATCCCAACTATTAGGGAGAGACAGTCAAAGAAAATTACCGCCCTGCTCTTTAAGTCTGTGAGCTTCCAGAATGCATCTGGGTTGCTAGCAAGTGACACAGAACACTGAACTAAATAGATCATTGGCTGAATCTAGCAAGGCTCTTTTTGTTGTTATGTCCTCTCTACTTCCTCTTATTCCCAGTTGCCATCCATCTTCTATGGAGACTCAAGAAATAACCTAAAGTCACCAAGTATTCATTATTCTGAACCCTTTTCCTGTAAATGACAAGCAGAGGAGAAATTCTGTGAATCATTAGCATGAAATTAAATCCATCTAGGCGATGAACTGTAACATGCAAAATCCAGTTATAGGCAGTTATATAAAAGACCAACGTGATCTCTGATCTTTCTGTGCTCTGGACTTTTTCGTCTCCTAGTCTTATTATCTTACTCAAGGGGACTGTCATTAAGGAAGGAAGGAAGGAAAACTTTTGCTCATAATCAAGCCATAAGAATGATACCTGCTTTATAAAAATGGTACAACTATGACATGAGGTGGGTTGTAGCTTATTAATTCAGCTTAACTGGACAAACAAGAACTGGAAGTATCTATAGTAGTTTGTTACAATTGTACAATCCTTCATGTAAATAGTTTTTACGGATAATTGATCTATGCAAAATAGTGCTTGCTTGCTAAAGCAATCTGGACTGTGGGGACAATCTGATTCACTTCCCTGATAAATAATTTAGAAGCTTTAATTACTACAGGTTTGTTAGATTTTGCTGGCCAAGATTAAAACTGGAAGCAGAAGCCTATAGGCACACAAGGGTAAGTTTATTGCAAAAAAAACCCACCTAAACTGTTATTAATGAATTCCAGCAACTGCTAAGATCAAATGCCAGCCCTACTTACAGTAAAGTCAAGGTTCAAAATCTTATACCTATTTCTCCTGTTTCTTGTTATGATATCATCCAATCTGGTTATTTAGTGTTCATTTCTTCTCACTTAGAGCCATTTCTCAGATCTGTTCTGTAGAGAACATGGTTGAAGTGTTTTCAAGTTAACCTCCAGCCTTCATTGAAATAGAAACTTCAGCACATACCAAAACATCAGTCTCTCCTCTATCCATCCTGGAAGCTCTTTGATGAGGTTCGGGGAAAAAACTTCACTCTCTTCCTGAATAAGTGTTTTGGTACTTCCGTGCTATTAAGGTAAAGGTAAAGGTTCCCCCGCACATGTGTGCTAGTCGTTTCCAACTCTAGGGGCCGGTGCTCATCTCCGTTTCAAAGCCGAAGAGCCAGCGTTTGTCTGAGGACGTCTCCGTGGTCATGTGGCCAGCATGACTAGACACCAAAGGTGCACGGAACTCTGTTACCTTCCCACCATAGTGGTCCCTATTTTTCTACTTGCATTTTTACATGCTTTCAAACTGCTAGGTTGGCAGAAGCTGGGACGAGTAACAGGCGCTCACTTTGTTACGTGGCACTCGGGATTCAACCCGCCAAACTGCCGACCTTCTGATCGACAAGCTCAGCATCCTAACCCACTGAGCCACCACGTCCCTATTCTGTGCTATTAGTTTCCTCCTAATATAAGCCTCCACAGTTAGCCAAAATGGCACCAAAATGATGGAATGTATATCATGACATCCAAATACAAGCTGTACCTTTTTGTATTTTTATTCCAACATTTATTTGAAAGTACATAAATAAAGGACTTTTTTTATGCAACACACATTTTATAATTTGACTTCCCTGATCCCTCTTGATGAAGAAATGTTGCCAGAATCTCCCACACTGGACAGTCCGATGCAGGTTGCTTGAAGTCCTACAGCATACAACGGAGGAGCAAACCAAGAAATAGTTATTAATGAGCTATGGAGAGGGATTCTTTTCCCAAAATATCTCTTCCATGAAAGACCCCAACATTGTGGGAAAACTTCTTTCACAATGCTGGGCTGTCCCAATTACTTTCCAAGAAGCAGGAAAGGACATTGTTTTCCTTGCCAAAGTAAATGAGTATATTTTATAAACAAAATTGTTTTCAAATGGCATATATCCTCTGAGATAATTAAATCTCAATATTTTGATCACATTAGCCTTTCAAGGTAAGGTCAACAGAGTTTCATAATATGTGGCAATCTTGTTGGATTTCAGATATGTTTTTTTTTATGAAACAAGTACACATTCTCAGGAAGAAAGGAAAAATGTGTATTCATTACCAAGATTCTAATACAATTAAACTGTTTTTGTTATATGCATGTCTGGCTGACCTCATCTGATCATGGATGCTGAGCAAGATCAGGTCTCATTAGTTAAAATACCAGTTGTGTACATTAAACAAGTACCTTAAAAAACCTCAGAAAAGAACAAAGACAAATCACTTTCATACTGTTAGCAATAAAGCTACAGGTAGGATTAGATCTCATGATTAGCTAATGACATCCATCACTATTTGTTTTTTTCAGTAGTAATCAAGGAACAATAACGTAAGACTGCAGAAGTTTGGTTTGGTCTAGTGCTAAGACACCAGGCTACAAACCAGGAGACTGTGAATTCTAGTCCCACCTTAGACATGAAAGCTTGCTGGGTGACTTTGGAAGAGTTATTTTCAAGCCAACTCACCTCACAGAGCTGTGGGCAAAATAGGAAGAGGGAAGGATATTAGGCATGTTAGCTTCCTTGAGTTATTAATTAAAATAATAAAGGAGAGATTTTTAAAAAATCTTTTAAAAGTCATTGCCTGGAATGTCTATGGAGATTCTCAGTCATCCAGGTCATGGTTGTCCCAAAGATGCTTTTTTCACAAGGCAACTGGACTTTCTTGTTTTTTTCCTGAAGACGTTTCTCTGCTCATCCAAAAAGCTTCTTCAGCTCCATTACCTGAAATAGATGCAGTGTGAAACTCGGCATAGGTGGTCAACTCAGTGGAGAAATTAGATCATGACACCGAATATAAGATGTTCTAGATGAGTATAATTCTTTTGTAATGTAAGATGCCCAGCTTGAAGATGCTCTTAAATCTACAGCTGGTCCTTGAAGTAACAGTGGGGGTAGGAATGCCTTAGACCAGGGGTGTCAAACTGCTGGCCCGCAGGCCGGATGCATCACACCAAAACCACGCCCACCCCATTGCCAGCTATGGCAAAAAAGTTGAGATACGTCACGACACGTCACGTGATGTCGCAAGTTTGACACCCGTGCCTTAGACCAGGAATCTACAACCTTGGCAACTTTAAGACTTGTGGACTTCAACTCCCAGAAGGAATTCTGGGAATTGAAGTCCACAAGCTTTATTTTTTTTTACACATTTTATTGATTTTCTAATATTACATTCACATATTTGAAAAGCAACGTGGTGGCTGGGTAACAGTAATTCAATTTCATACAGATATCATTAGTACAGATTTCAAATTGCTACCATAAACCTTTCCTCTCTTTTTCCCTTCATATATACTGTCTATTTGTAGATTTAAAGATGAGTTTTATCCTATCAATCACATAGAAAATAACTTTCTTATATATATCCATAGTTTTTAGTTTACACATATTCTAATTGTTTTAACATACAATCTTTTAGACAATCAATGACCTAATAGATTTTTCAATTTTAATTTCCACTAACATTTAGATTTAACGTTTGATATTTATCATTACCAAGATTTTTAGTATACTCCCAATTCATCTATCACCATTCCTCACAAAATGTAATATTCAAGATACACATCCCATTTAGTTAACTTCTCACTCTCTATGTCAACAAATTAAGGATACAATATGATATCCTTCCTTTTTTACTAATTTTCAGTTGTTTTTTTTAAGTAGTAATCAAAATTTCTTTTTATTTCAATATTTAATACTTCCTCTCTTACTCTTTGTATCTGCTATCTCTTGCTTAAACTGATAATTTTTGTTTTTAACATTCTATATAGACCTATTTATTACTTTCAACAATAGGTTTTCAGCTTGCTTACATTATTCACCTTTACATGACCTTTATGCACAAATCAATATTCAAATTAGCTATTAATATTTATACTGCTAAATTTTAATGACCAAAAAGTTTTCTTTATCTCAGTTCATAACAATGTCTTATGTTCAACATACACATCTTATCTATTTAAGTACATTCTGTTTCAGATTTCAATAAAGTGGTCGAAACTCCATTCTTCTTGAGTCTTATTCTGGCTTTTTTTCCTTTGCCAAATCATCTTCCATGTCCTTGTTTTTGGGTCATTGAACCAATCTCCTTGTAATATCATGTATATTAATTGATATTGGCAAAACCATCCGATCACCATTTTTTTGAGAGGACTTGTAGGTCTAGTGGGTCGTCTCTTTATTCTTCCATGTCGACGTAGTTGTTCTGAATTGTTTGTCTTCTCATCCAACTGTTCTTTTTCTAGATCCTCTAGTTCCTTCTGAGTTGTATAAGAAACCTTTTCCTTTTTCCAAGTTGTCAATGTCTTTTCAAAAATCAATATTTGTTTAATAGTAGATTCTTCTGTCATCGTACTTGAATGTTTAATTTTTTTCAATTGTATTTTGTATAAATGATTCTTTAGTTGTGGTCAAAGTTTGGGCTTTCATATCTGGGCAGTGTTCTTGTTCCTTCACATAGCCTCTTAGTATTTCATTGGTTGTGGTAAGAATTTGGATTAGTGTTTTCAACATAGTGAGAGTTTGTTGATCTTCATCCATAATTAAATTTTGTTCCTGGTCTTCTTCCGTATTGGTATTTTAAGCTAAAGGCTTTACACTTAAAAATCCAAAAGAAAGATTTTTTCCCCTAAGTAGGGAACACAAAGCCTTTCACAGCTGTTGTTTCTAAGTTCTCAAGGTTATGTATCTTATCTATTTCTCTGGGCAATCAGCCAGGCCCCTTTTAAAGTTTCCCTTTGAGTCCCAAAGTTGTCTTAATCTTTTCAGTTTTTCTTTTCTTTTTTTCATAAGAAAGAATCCAGATTTCCAACAGAAGTAGACAATGAAAAATAGGAAATAAAAATATTTCAATCCACATGCTTTGAGAAATAAAGTTCCAATTGGGATTCAGTTACTTTTTCAATGTTTAAAACGCCCCTGGGTATTTAGTCACAGCTCTTTCTGGAGGGAGGGCAAAAGTCCCCCTTCCCTCACCACAGGGGGGAAAATGCTTAGCAGCTTAAGGAGGTACAGAAAGCAATTAGGATGTAAAAGAGATAGATCTCACCCAGTCTCTTTCACACTGCTTTAAGAGTTGCCTGGTGGAAAATGTGACTTCATCTGTTCACAGCCTAGAGAGGAGCCATAATGGCTGGTCCTTTCATCCACCGGTTTGGAGGGATTGCCAGGTCTAATGGGAGAGTTGCAGCTCTCCTGAGCTCCAGCAAGCGCCCCTCCTTGCTGGTCGCCTCTTCGGGGCGACTTTCACCCCTTTTCATGCCCACCCCCCCAGTGATGCGAAACTGGACGTGGGAGAGAGAACAAGTCTCCCAACTGTCCATAGCAGCTGCATGACAAACCAGAAGTCCACAAGCTTTAAAGTTGCCAAGGTTGGAGACCCTTGCCTTAAATCAAATTGGCTGATGCACCATCCCTGGCTTTTCCTGGTAAAGATATACCTACACAAATGCATGCTTGGATAAACTTTTTCCTAGAGTAGGAAAGATATTGTGCACTGAGGCTGCCCTTGAAAAGTGTGTGGATTGTGCAAACCTAGACTAGTGCCCTCTTTATTATGCTTCAGACAGTGAGGTAAGTATCATCAAGGCATGCAATTCATTTGTAATAAAGAAGTTACAATTGCATAAGTTCTATTTCTTTTGTTAATTTATTTTAGTTCTGTGCATAACCAAGTCCCAAGGATCTCATTTATCAATAATGATATCATCAGCATTTATCTTGTATCAGTGACTGATTCCTCATAAATCCATTGAAGAAGAAGAACACTTCTGATAGTTCTGATATTGTAACTCTTTTTTTTTAAAGTATTTTATTAATTTTCTGTCATTAAAATTCATTTGTGCTTAATGAACAAGGTGCTGTCTGGGTTAGTTTTTGCTTAGTCATATTCTCTATCTCATTTTTCTAACCATTGATAAAATAAATTCCATGTTTGGAAGTATTCTGTATCTTCTTTAATTCTCAATGTGAGTCTATCCATTTCCACACAGTCCAGTATTTTCTTAGTTATCGCTTCCTCCGATTGTGTTATCTCATTTTTCCAGTGCTGCACAAAAACAATCCTCACTGCAGTTAATACAGGTAATGTTAAATATACATTTTGTTTATCAAAAATTTTTTGGCGATTATGCCTAGAAAAAAAACAGTTCAGGTTTAAAATCTACATGTTTCCCTAACACCTTTTCTAACCAAGTATGTATTTTGGTCCAATTTTTTTTTTTTTTTTTGCTTTAACTCATGTCCACCATAAGTTATACTACGTACTGGGATTTTGATTGCATTTCCAACATTTGCTTGACATATCTTTAAACATTTTTGCTAATCTAACAGGTGGAAAATGCCATCTATAAAACATTTTATATAAGTTTTTTTTTTTATTTGAAGTAGTCATTGTCGGCTTAGAATTTCTTTCCCAAAGATTTTGCCATTTTTCTAATTCTATGTTATATCCAAAAAAAATTGCCCACATAATAATGATTGTTTCTTTCACTTGTTCAATTGTTATACAATTTTTAATTATTTTTTCATCAGAAACCAACAACACCTGATCAAATGTTGCCTGATCTTTATAAAAGCCATATGTTTTAACATCTTTGTCTTATCTCAATTGGATTTGCAATCGGGGCCACCATGGTAAGTCAATGCCCTGGTCTTTTAGCTCTTGTTTAGATTTTAATTTCCCATCTGTATTCGAAATATCCTTATATATTAAGATTTTTTCAGATTTAACTAGATTTGGGTGAGCAAAACCTTCCATCGTTGATAGCCATCCTGGGATTTTCATATAGATTTTATGTTTTATCTTTTCCCATACCAATAGTAATGCATTTCTTATATAATGATTTTGGAAACGTCTATGGGTTTTATTCTTTTCATACTATAAAAAAGCATGCCACCCAAGTTGCAGGTCATCTCCTTCTAAATACAGTATTACAGTCTTTTGTTTCTGAGAGTTATCCATTCACACAATATGGTAAACCAAATTCTCCATTTTCTTTGGTTTCTTGTAACATTTTTAGTTTAATTCTGTCTTTCCTTCCTTGCCAAATAAATTTCAAGATCAATCTATTCAAATCATCAACAAACTTTTTCCCCTATTTTTACAAGTTCTGTTTGAAATAATAAAAGATGTTTTGGTAAAATATTCATTTTCACAGTAGCTATTCTTCCTAGTAATGATAATTGTAGGTTCTTTCATTTTTCGAAGTCAATTTTTATTTGACTTAGTAATTTTATGTAGTTATCTTCTTTTATCGTTGCACATCTTGCTGTTAAATATATTCACAAATATTTAACTTTCTTAACTATTTGTAAGTCTGTTTTTTCTGACAGTTTTGTTTTTTGCTTGTCTACACTCAAGCTGCCTTTGAGACATTTGATAAACGAGTTTTATTCCATTTTACAACCTTTCTTCCCATAGTAGTTAAGTGAATTGTCACAGCTGGTCTGAAGGTTGCAAAAGGTGATCACATGACCCCAGGACACTGCAACCATCATAAATATGAACCAGTTGCCAAACATCCGAATTGTGATCATGTGACTACGGGGATGGTGCAACAGTCGTAAGTGTGAAAAATGGTCATAAGTTGCCTTTTTTTCAGCGCTGTAACTTTGAACAGTCACTAAACAAACTGTTGTAAGATGAGGACTACCTATATTGTAAATACATGCCGGTTGCCAAGCGCCTGAATTTTGACCATGTGACCATGGTGACAATTGTAAGTGTGAGGACTGGTTGAAAGTCCCTTTTTCACTTCCAAACACTGTCTTATTAATTAAGTGAGCAAGTCATTCTTAATTGCTTTGAAATTATTAAGATATTATTCATTCATTCCATAAGATTATTATGAAAGGTTATTATAAGATAATGGATCAGGTTGAACAGTGATAATGTTGTAAAAGTGTGAAAGCTGGGTACAGAAAGAGAACGAGAGAATGAAGGCAACTTCAACTTAGACAAGGCTGTATCAAAAACAGCTTAAAAGATTTAGATACGGGTCCATGTTTTAGTATAGTTTTTATGCTTTTTAATATATTTATTAACTATTTTTACCATTGCTATACATCACCCAGAGTTGCTGTTTGTGAGATGGACAGCTACATTAAATTGGTTTAATAAATAAATATTTTCTCCTGTGGTTTATAAGATGAAAGAATGTCCTCTGAAATGGTAGTTGACATTTTTGGTTTCTCGTTGGAACAGGTTACTACAGGTGGTAAATAGAAAGTGGGGAAATGACCATACATTTGTAATAGGTTTTTCTTTTATATGGATAACTTCTTTCAGCAGATTCTCAAAAAGCAGACAATGAAAGTTTAGCAGGACAGAGGATCAGCCAAACAAATTTCACATTCACATACTGACAGGCATTTTAATTAATTATATTTGGAATTTTTAATTTATCTTTAGTTTTTAATTTTAATTTATTGCACAGATGATTTTAATTTTATTTTTATCTTGATTTCTGTACTTATTATATGTTTTGTTGTTAGCCTCCCTGAGTCCTTCGGGAGATAGGGCGGGATATAAATCCCATCAATAAATAAATAAATAAATAAATATATCAGTGTTAACAGAAGATCATGATAAGATGCTGGAAAAAGCCCCATTCAGATATTTTCTAGTGACTAGACCAAACCCCTGCTCAAGCAAGAAACCCTATACCATTTCAGACAAATGGTTGTCCAATCCCTTCTTGAAGATTTCCGGTGTTGGAGCACCCTTTTTTGGAGGCAAGTCATTCCACTGATTTATATTCAGAGGATCTGCTTGATGAATGCCATTTCTAAATCACTACAATGAACTCTATATGAAGCCATCCTTGAAAATAATGAAAATGCAGCTTCGTGCACTCATGTTCCTTTGATTGCATTATTCACAAACTATATTCCATCACTTTTAAAGAATACTGTACTATCTTCCAGTATGAATCTGATCCAAGTTCAACATGGTTGTGAGAATGTTTAATATCTGAATGGTTTGAAATGTCAGTAATTGAGACAGTACCTCGCTCTTGAACCTAGGTATACACATGAGTGCAAGAAAGGCAAGCAATGAAACATGCAACATAACACCATGGTCTAAACTCCATTCCTTAAATATCTGCATGCAACATTCATTTTTTTGTTCTTTCCTCTATAATAAATATCTATTCTCCTTAATATAATGTTAACAAAATCTAGTTAATATAGTAAGGATAAATAAATACCGTTGCATTCTAGATTAATGAAAGGAAAGGAAAGGAAAGGAATCAGCCTAATTCATATTTATTGTCATATAAGTGAACTAACGTCTTTGTCAGAGTGAACAAATGGAGTGTATTGTTCCTTTTACTATTATTTAGGAACCTTGAGAGTGCGTATAACAGATGAATTCAAAGGTGTTAAAAGATAAATTAAGTTATACAAACTATTCATAAAAATGTGTCAAGTAAAATCCCAATGCTACTTAAGAGTTACAGAATATATATTCATTTATATTCACTATTAATACTATTTTATGTGCTAAAATAGAATGGTTAAGAAGAAAAGAAGAAAATTGTATTAATCACCTTGTGTAATAACAATAAGCACTTAGATTTATAAAACCTCTTCACAGCACTTTACAGCCCTCTCTAAGTGCCCTCAACAATCTGGGTCCTCATTTTATCGACCTCAGAAGGATGGAAGATTGAGTCAACATTGAGCTGGTCAGGATCAAACTCCTGGCAGTCGGCAGAATTAGCCTGCAATACTGCATTCATACCACTGTGCCACCATGTCTCTTTGTTTTATGACCATGGTAATATGTTTTATGAACTAAAAACATGACATTCTTTTGTAATCCATCATTTTTTACTATTTTTAAATTTCACTTTATTTATTTATTTATTTATTTTATTTTAATTCCATTTATATCCCGCCCTTCTCTGAAGACTCAGGGCGGCTTACAAGCTTAGCAGTAGCCTTCATTCTATGTATATGCCTGCTTATTAGGGCTTTCATACACCCCCCAAGCGGCATTATTACAAAGTCAGCTTAATTGCCCCCAACAATCTGGGTCCTCATTTTACCTACCTCAGAAGGATGGAAGGCTGAGTCAACCTTGAGCCTGGTGGGATGTGAACCTGCACTAATTGCAGGCAGCTGGTGTTACTTAAGGAGGCATTAGCCCACTGCTCCACCAAGGCTCTTTAAATATAACTTTAGATGCAAGTTATATTTTCTTTGCCCTGTTTTGAAAAAAGACTAATCCAAATGCTGGCAGACAACATGTAGCAACAGTCCCTTACTACAAATCAGGTGTTGATTTCTCTTTCTAGTATTGTGTCATAATTATTTTAACCCATGGCCATGTTTGAGAAAATACTAATTTTGATATTTTGATAAATTCCAAATACTGATATATGGCTGAGAAAGGACATGCGTGTCTTTGCGACTATAGCAATAATAGGACAAGACTAAGCCAAATGGAATAATTTTCTAACACCTGAATTACAGGATGATTACAATAATTTAAATATTTATTACCTATTTTAAAACTTATTTTAAAATTGTTTATTAATGCAACATCAAGCTCATTATACCCAGAGTCACAGAACTAGCTAAGAACAATTTCATTGAAATCACATAAAGAAAGGTTACTGGATTAGAAACCATAGCTAACTCTTCTAAATATTGTAACAATTCCGGAACTGAAGAGCAGTATCTACAATGGATCAAATAACCAATGTTTGAGTATATTGGCAAGACGTACTCTGATTTTTGTGATTTATCTCAAACCTACAAGAATGAGGGGAGGTGATGGAAGAGAAGGGAAGGGAAGGAGAGATTTTTTTTAAGGGTTTTATTGGTTTTTATAAGGATGGGAAGGAGAAAGGAGGGGTGGGGATTGGGATTAGGATACAGGGAAGTTTGGGATAGGGATTGGGGTTTCCCCCGATAACATTCAGTGTTTGGCAAACAGCATATTGTCTGGGTACGTATGCCAGCTTCCCAAGTAAAGTCAATAAAGAAGCTAGCACAAATTTGGAAGTTGCTTGTGGTGCTTTTTTGCTTGCCTGGGTTCATTCTGTTTCTCTGTCTAAGTAAGGAAATATCTCTAAAAGGATGACTCAGTGGGTCATGGGTTGTCTTCTAGCTTGCTAAATATATCACTGCACAATAATAAGAATGAACACATAGGATAAAAAAATTGTAGATCTATTTATTTATATCATCTAGTTATTTATCATCTTTTTTCTATTCATCATCAACCATTTACGTATCATATCCATCTATTGATCTGTCTATCGATCTATCGTTCTGTCATCTGTCTCTAATGTATATCTTTTTGTAGTTAAAGCCAACAAAGGTGTTCAAAAATTAAAAGATCGATAATAGCACTAAGACAAACAAAAAACTATAAAACCATAACTATTGAGAAAGCCAAACAAACTGTGTAACTTGACTCTCACAGCAGCCCTTCTAAATTTTTGCAGTCTACTTCATGAGACCCTATTAAACCTGTTCTAATATTTCATACTGTTTAGTTGTTAAAGAAAAAAACATGTTTAGCGGGTTCATACTCAGTAGATAAAAGACATTCTACTGAAAGCCTACATAACATTAAATGTTTATTCAGCTACTGTTTTCCAACTCAGTGATCAGTTGGTTATCTGCTACGGGTAATAAACCTTTTAAGGAAAATTTACTCTTATCTAAATGCATTAACCTTTCCTAGGTTGAGAAAAGATATTTTTAGTGCGGTGTTTTCCCTTGTTTACTTTTGTGAAGTAGGTCTTCCCTAATCCCAGGAAGTGAATTTTTATCTGCTCTCATAGCTGAAGCAACAGTCTCCCCATAATGCAGGGTATATCCTAGGTATCTAGTCCCTGAAGGAGAATCTGAGATCATTTTTCATCAAACTGTTCTCCAGCTTGGCTAAATACAGTGCCCAAGAATTTTAGCATTAATGTGTTTATGAAGTAAAATTACAACCTGTAACATGGACAGGACAATTGAAGCAGAAGAAGATAAATTAAAAGGGCTTGAGTGCAGAGTAACAAAAGTCTCGTAGGCCAGAACACTGGGGTTTAAAAATATTCTGAGTACAAACAAAATCCATGAAGAATTAGCAGAATGCATATGCCCAGATAATTAGTGCTGCAAAGAGTTACAGCCACAATAAAAATCCACAACTGGAGTCTGTTTGCAACTCCATTGTGGCACATATAACTTATAAATTGTCAGAATCCATTTATATCATATTCATAAATGTATGTTTAAAACAGTATTCCATGGATTCTGCCATCCCCCGAGAAGGAGGGAATGAATGTGTATTGAGCCTGTATTAGGCATTTCAAAGGAAAAGAGAAGCCTTTGAACTGGGGGAAGAAAGGGGGGGTTAGGGTAGGAGCATCTGGCTTGTGTCACGGAAGAGAGCAATAAACATAAAAGGTCCTAAGTTCCTTTTTCCCACGAGAGGGATGATACGAGGTAAATGACGGGGGACTGACCAAATGGGGTTAAGGGGGGTTGAACCAGGAACGCTTTATAAGGGTTTAGTTTGAAGAACAATATTAAGTCCTGTCTTGTATTCCTACAACCAAGCATGTCATAGTAAAGATTACTTTTGGACTAAGATTTGGCTTCCTAAGATGTGGTTTGGGGTGGGTCCTGACATAAATCAACTGTTTCATGGCAGGAGACTTTTTCTATAGCCCAGCTAGGGGTGAATCTTGTCACTGAAGCCCAAACTGACATGGGTTAAATAGCCATCCAGAAGTGATGAGCCAGTAATAAATAAGTTCAGCTTTATATCTTGCAATGCATAGCCATGGACTGGCACTGTTTTTGCCATCTTCATTCTCCTCTTCCTATTTTTAAATTTTAATTTACTAGGGTGAGGGATACATACTATCAGCGCCTAATAACTGAAAATTGTACGTTTATTTTTTTTTAACTTGAAAACCATTTTTTAAAATCTTCTTAAAAATAAAATGTTCTTTCTTACCAAAGTCTGGAATATCAGCAGTGCGAAAAAGTACATTTCATTTTATTTCTATAGCTGTAAAGATGACATTATTTAAATGAGTGTAAAATGTAAAATATTAGGAGAGAAGAAGCAGTTGCGAAGTAGAAAATAAGAAAGCAGGGGAAAGAATATTAAAATATAATAATAATATAATATTATAATATAATAATATAATATAATATAATATAATATAATATAATATAATATAATATAATATAATATAATATAATATAATATAATATAATATAATATAATATAATATAATATAATATAATATAATATAATATAATATAATATAATATAATATAATTAATATAATAATAATATAATAATAATATAATATAATATAATATAATATAATATAATATAATATAATATAATATAATAATAATATAATAATATATACTTAATGCATTTTAAAAATAAGAAAGGGCCACATAGAACTATGAAGATAAGAGTAAAAAGTTACTAAGTGTATCAATGAATCATAAATTTCAATCATAGTAGATGGAAATTCAAGTTTGTCCTCTCTTGGAAAAGCCTTTACAAAAGTGATTGGATCTGATTTATATAAAGAACAAAAAAAAAGATGCCATTTAGCTACTCAAGCACTCAAGGTGGTGAACAAATTTATATTGTAAAGTGATACCTGAATCTGCTCTGGAAAGATGGACATTATTGAATCAATTGTGTCTTCTGGTGACTACTTTTACACATCCATCATTTTCTTGGCAACATACATGAATTGTTCACCAATGCAGGTTTTCAATATATTCTCTGAAATTCTCTGCTGATCTCTGAGCTAAGTACTAATTAAGCCTGACTTTGCTTAGCTTTTATGCCCAGACAACATCAGCTAGGTACTGCCATCTGCTGCAATTAAACATGTCTACGAAATAGCAATTCAGTTGTTTTAAACTGTAGATCATCTTGCATGGATTGATAGAAGAGCATTTGTGTAAGTTATGGGAAGTAAATACATGAATAAAACATTTGGAGATGTGTGCACATCTGAGTCAGCTTTCAGAGGTACTTGACTGAACAAAATGTACTTTGGTACAAACTGAAATATTTGTACTTACTGGGCTAGCGTCAGAAAACAAGCAGCGATTAGGCATTATGGTGATTTATTTATCAAGCAGTAGTAAAACCACTTGAAACAACTTTTTGAATTGCTGTGTTAATTGCAAAGTTCAGAATGTCTTGTTTTCTGTGATGGCTACAATCCATTTTATGGCATAATGTTATAGTTTTCTCTTGTGGTAGACCTATTTCTCGAATGACATCATTAGAGGCTGAAAATAGTAAGTAAAGAAATGTAATCTTTCACTTTAAAACTTAAACATTTTTAGAAGATTCAGATGTGGTGCTAAAGAAAGCACAAAACAAAGAAACTTTACAGTAATGCAATAGCCTTAAGCCAAAAACAAGTAGACTTGTTTCTATCAACAGAGAAAAAAGTTTAGAAACCAGGATGAACTACAGATGTACCAACCTGGCTATCAACAATGCCAGGGGATATGGTTAAAAACAAACTCCAAAATAAAATATCAGATGGGGAAAAAATGGTAAATGAGTGAAGACCGTTAAAAAATAAACAATAAAAAGCTCAGCTTGATCCCATGAACATGGTTGCTATGACTTTATAATAAATTACACATTATAATGTTCCTTGTGACTACTTGAGATTTATGTGACTTTTTCAGGGTGAATTTAAATAGTACACAATTTGGGGGGGGAGTGATGTGACATCTTTATATCAGAACAGGCAAATGAGAACTGAGCTTTCTCTTTGTATCCACTTTTCACTCAAGTTCTTTGAAATCATTTCCCCCATCTAGCACCAATTCCAGAAACAGTGGGGAGAAAATTGCTGGCTTTTCACAGGAGACTGTACAGCTAGAAAGTGAATAGGTCTTCACACCTCAGTCTTCTATCACTACAAATCTCAAACTCTTATTGTCTGCTTGATGGGATAATAGGACAGACATGAAAAAACATTTCTTAAAAGTTCCATTTCTGCTGAAATCCATCTTCCCCAGTTTTCCTTCTGCAAAAGACACTTCAAATTGTTCTCTTTTTGAAGGAATGTTGAGATTTAGTTTGAAGGAAATGGCTTTTGAGCTTATACTATGGAGAAGAAAATGAACTGAGTTTTACTGTGGTTGGCAAATTAAGCATGTCACAATCATGATCGATTAATTGATGAGCCTGGTCTGTCTTGGTGTATTGCAACTCATACAGGCTGGACCTTATTTTTAGAAGTTTCAGTAAAGTAGCAATAGTTTTGTGTCTTATGTATGATCAGCCACAATAGTCAATTTGTAGAGAATACTGCTTTTTTCCTTCCTATTTCAGTTTCCTACTATTGTACTAACATTTTGTTTTCTGTCCTTTCTGATTTTATTTATTTATATAAAACACATACACACATGTATAAACAGATGACCGGTCTTGGAATTGAATTGAAGGTATAGTAATTTAAAAAACAGCAAACTTCAGAAAACACAGTTGCACCCCGGCAAGTGATGAAATATGTCTGACAAATGGTGACGCAAACTCTTACGAGAGACGTCTCATCCACACTAAAATAAACATCAGAGTATTTAGATACATATAAACACATACACATGCCCACAATATGCAGCAATTTTAATATCTGAATTTGAAAAAAATATGTTTAAAATGACTTATTATTCATCAATTATATTTGTTTGCCACCCGTCTCACTGCAAGGTGATTCTTGATCTGTTGTCCATCGTGTAGATAGGTATGTTTAAAATTTAAAATAAACATTTAGCACAGCATTACTGCAAACCTATTTTGCAATTAATGTATGAATGACTAGTAAAAGTTTCCTGGCTCTGCATTCTTCAGTTAATTGCCACGGGGAGACAAAATGCAGTAACACTTTCCACTGAATGTGTTCAGAAGAGGAAATATAGATAAATAGAGCCTGCAAATAGATGAAGATATGGTTAACTGAAAAAAGAGACCACTACAAAAGGATCAGGCCTAAAACCTCCACCCAGAGGAATTGTAGAGATGAACACAAACATCCTGAGGGTAAATGAAAATAAAGTTAAAAAAATGGGGGGAAAAATGGAAGCCTATTTCAACATAGTTTTACATGAATTCATCTTCCCTTTGGCCATTCCTTAGGAGTCATCAGCCCCATTACATAGCTACAAATAATTCATTTTTTATCATCTTAACAATCAATCAGCCTTCAGTTCACTGAACAAATTTTTAATCTTTCATAATCAGCACTCTTGCTTTATAATAGACTCATTATACCAGATTTTTAGCGGCTTAGATTAGGATGCAGCAACTGATAATCATGTGTTTAGCATGAACGAAGGGTTGGTTTTTAATGTAAATTCTGTGCAATGCAACAAAACTTGAACTGGAAGACCGACACTTTCATTTTTTTTAACGCATGGCAGAGACTGAGTGACATGACAATTTAATTTAATAATTTAATTTAATAATTTGATTTCTATACCGCCCTTCTCCCGAAGGACTCAGGTACAACTATGTACCATTTCCTAATTTGTCATACTTTTCCTATGAAAATTCCTTCCCCAAATGTAGAAGGTCTCATTCTGAATCTGATAAACACAGAGCAGCTGCTGTTTACAATGCTTTAAAGAGATTATCTCCAATTGATCTTCTTTCTCCACATAAACACTGCTGGGGGTAAACTTGGCAATGCCACTGGAGAATAATAATGTAAAACAAACATCACAATCATACAATGAATCCATTAAAAAGAACGTTGATTGTATCCTTATTTAGTGATAAGCAACCATTTTTTTATAATGAAAAAGAATTTAGCATTAAACAGGGAGGTATTGATTAGTCATGCAAATTGCCCATGATGGAATTGCTTCCTTTGTCAATAATTCTGCCTACTAAAACAAACCTCTATGTAGAAAGGAAAGCAGGAGAGACAGCACAGGAAATGTGATCTTTGGCAACTTTCCAACTCATTCCCCCAAGTACTTACACTTAACTAATAATGGCTTTGAGATGTTGCCTTGTTTTATTCTCCTGAAACTGGAATGAAATTCAATGGTGCCATCTTTAATGGATGGTGGTCTTCCTGGAGCATCAGACTTGTAGTCCCAGTTTAAGTGTAATGTTTTAATCACCAATTGACAGGCTACCTTCTGGATTTCCACCATCAGTGTTCATTTCTGTGGGATGGGCAACATGAGGCCCATCCTGGATATCCTATCTGAATTAATAGAGATTCTTGTTGAGCTGTTCTGTTTGCTTAAATTTCTGGAACTAAAGTGTTATCAAGAAAAACAGTCTTGTTTCCAATGCCTCATTTGTTTAAAGATGTCAAGCTTAATAAATTTGAATTTTACATCTACCTTTGTCTGTTTACCACCCTCACTTAGTTGGATTATGAATTATGTAACATTTTGCTCAAATGCTCCTCTCAATATGAAAATCAAAATTAGAAGCAGGCATGCACATACTACATAAAATATACGCCAGCTGATTGGACGCAGATGTACTAGAGACTATCGTTTATTAGCACTTTCATTTTCACACACAGGAAACTCTAGTTGATCCTATGAAGGTTTGTGAAGGAAAAAAAAGCTGTATTTTAATTCCTTATACTTCATAAAAAACTGAGTTAGAAAAGAGGGAGTCTGCTGAATCTTAACGTCTGTGAAATCTAGATACAGTCTCCCCTCCACTTCTTTCCTTCCCTTGAGTTCAGCTACAAGAATATATGAAGGCAGCCCTCAGATATGTCTTTTAGAGGAACAGTCTTAAGGACTGGTGAAGGATCGAACTCCTGTGTAATCAAAAGAAACTGTTGGCTTCTTAGGATTGAAGGGCAGTGTACAAAGAAAGAGTGCAGAGAAAAGCAGCAAAGAAGATTAGGGATCGGTAGGCTGAAACATAGATGAACAATTGCAGGAACTGGGTATAACTAGTCTAATGAAGAGACAGTCTAGGGGTGACATAATAGCAGTCTTCCAGCACTTGAGAGGCTGTCACAGAGAAGAGGGGGTCAACTAATCTCCAAAGTACTTGAGGGCAGGACAAGACGTAGTGGATGGAAACTTATCAAAGATAGGTCCAATCTAGAGCTAAGGAAAAAAAATCCTGACAGTGAGAACAATTATTTAGGGGAACAGCTTGCCTCCAGAGTTTCTGCTGGGAAGTTTTTAAGAAGAAATTGGACAACCATTTGTCAGGAATGATATAGGATCTGCTACTTGAGCAGGGGGTTGGATTCATTAGAAGATATCTCTTACAACTCTCAATTGTTCTTCAAGGGAATCTATTCATGCTGCTACTCCTGCTGTACAGATCACCTGCCTGATCTTCTCAGTATGTTCCTACCCTCCCTTCCTCAATTCAGCTGCCACTCCTGTTTCAACATATTGCCCACTAGCCACACACACCCCCAATATTCCAGGTATTTTCCTTCCCTTTCCCAGAACTTATGCAAAGCATATGCATAAGGACACACTTTTTTTTCTTTACAGAAAATAGAGGCCACTTTATGGAATGCTTTCCAAATAGTAACTAAGTCCTTTATTTTGGGTTGCAGTCTCAATGAAAGTGTATCCAACATTTAATGGACATTGTATTCAAGGTTCATTAAACCTAAGCCTATTAATCCAAGGCTTACTACAGCTCCTTATTTTGATTTTTTTTGTTTTGTTTTTGTCCGATAAGTTTGGTTGGAAGGGAAATGAATTTTTAGTATATAGTTTAAAATCTCATTAATGGGTACATATGCAGGCAACACCAACCATGACTATGCATCAGTGCTGAAAACCAGAAAACATTTCAAAACAGAATGTAATCAATCCAAAATCAAATCAATTCTGAATTAGGCATTGTGAGTTTTGTCCATCTTAAAATCACAACTGATTTTTGTTTCTGCTGTTATCTCTATCTTGAGATTATAACTGATTTTAATTCAGCCCTTTGTCCTATAGAGAAATCATTTTATCTAAGTTGGGCTACAAAGAAGAGATAATAGCAAGAGAAGTTTGGAGGGGAGATTGTAAATTGGAAAGAAAGATTTATTTGAAAAAAGACGCACACATTTAAATTCTCCTGTGTACTCGTGATTCCTTTCTCTGTTCTTAGTGTAATTTCATGGCTTGCTTTTCTTTGAGAGAAGCAGCATCTGAAAAAAGAAGAGACTCTTATCAGACCCATAGGATGGCTGCTGTTCTATGCAATAGCTTACAAGATATTACAGTCTATGAAGCTATGTTAAGTGCTTTCTGCCCAACTGCCATTGTGACAAAGCCTTCCCTTCCCATTTCCATGGTTGTAAATAATGTAATAATAGCTATTATATCACTGATAAAAGGTTTTAAAAGCTTTGGAAGGCATAAAACAATTCCCTACAACAATTGAGGAAACAGAAACCATTCCACAAAAGTGCACTTATCTTCCCTTTCAAAAAAAATTGTTCATGCATTAAGAGTGTGTGTAATGATGAAACAAAGTTCAAAGACTTTCAATCGTGTGTGTTTCATCATTTTACTCCTTTAAAAATTCAAAGTTTTGCCTTTTTCAGAAACTTCAGAACAAAACCTTGATTTTAACAGACCAATCAAAGAAGAAAGAGTGTCCATTAAATCCAAATCACCATTAAACCTGAATACATACCTTCTGTGTCATTTGGTATGATTTGCAATAAAGCCTTCACTCCATTAAATGGGGGGCTGTAATCTGAATAAAATGTGTCCATTGTATCCAAGGTCCATTAAATCAAGGTTTTACTGTTAAGCAAAATAATACCAATGAATATTGTAGTTCACAACTGAATCTTTAATGCTATCTATGGAGATTCTTAGTCATTCAGGTCATAGTTGTCCAAAAGGGGCTTTTTCAAAAGGCAACTGGGCAGTCTTTGTTTTTGTTTGAAGACATTTCACTTCTGAACCAAGAGGTTTCTTCAGTTCTGACTGAACAGTGGAAGGAATGGCACTAGAAGTGTCATTAGGCAGTACTATGTAAGGAAACAATCTAAATAAAGCATGGGGCTGCAAGCTAAGTTCCATAGAAAATATATTTCTGAGCTCTGGAGCATGCCTGTGGGTCAGGTTTTGGAGGAAAAAACATGCTGAATACTTAGTTAAACCAGTAACAAGTTTCACATGTGTGAGTCCTTCCTTGAGTAGAGTTTACAAGTAAGGTATGTCCCCACACAAAGTGATTTTGAGCTATTTTATTTTGCCTTTGTTTCATAGGATGAAAACATCTTGTTTAGGAAATCTGATGACAAATTTTATAAAAGGTTTGTTTCACATTTGAAAACCAAGGATCAAGCTAAAAATTTTGTACCTATGCAATTTAATCCATTAAATCCAACCTAGGGCAGAAGCATAATTCTGTACTTACGTGGGTTTTCTATTAAATAATTATGGGAGCTGGTATTAGAACATCCAAATAATAACTGCCCTGGCATTATGAATTGATTATAAATATTAAATCCTGATGTATACGAACCACACACACAAAAGGTGCTTGAGATTATAAATTGACTATCCAGTCCTGGAATTAAGGCAGGCCAAAAAACTAACCTATAAAGACAGAAGTAAAAGTTGTAACTAAACTGCACTGTTTTAATTAGGATTATGTTACAAACCACACCATTTTATCATGGCACTTACACCAAGTTGGAAGGAAGTTTCAGCTCGCTGCAGAGTTTATAAGCAGCAGCTTATGTCAAAAGTTTCAGAGAATTCTAGCATTTTTTGGCAAATATTCTGAGCATTCTGCCAATACACTACGAACATTAGTAATCCATAAATATTAATGTTGTTGTCCATGTTTATATTTTATAATTTTGACCTTTGCACAGAACAACCCCAGTGTATTGTCAAGATCTTTATAGCATTTGCATCCCACTGTTTAGCGTTCTCTTCATTTCCATTCATGTGTCAATAAAACATGGACCAATTAAGGAAAACTCAGCCTGTTCTATGTACAGTACATGTATTTGGAAGAAAAGCTTATTAGGTTCAATAAAATATCTTCTCAAGCAAGACTAGGTAATCCTAAAAGCTTATTTCACAACAAAAATCCGAAACACAATGGGAGTCAGTATGATTCTCAATCTATTGTGCTTCCAGGATTTGGGAAGGGGAGGAGAAGATCCATGGATTTGTTTTTTATGAAACATATGGATAGAGTTTTAATATCTTAGCTTTCTAGCATTTATTAGGTACAAAAAATGGGGAAAGAAGATTTATTTAAAATCTGCCTAACCATATGTCAGCTGCTCTGGTCTTCCAAAGCTGTCTTTCAAATATGGATGATTTGTATTTTACTGCTATTTTATTTCCCAGTAATAAAGCAAAATTAGTTTAAGGTAAAATCTAATAAAAAAAATAATTGCGGCTCATTGATTTTCCTTAATCTTTCTGCAATGTACTCAGTTTATAATCAGTTTTGTTGCAAGTCCCAGAAGAAAACAAGCAATTATTATTACGTTCCCAGTTCGTGATTTCTATGAAAAAAATCATATTTTGTTTATATATTTAAATACAGCTTAAAACTATCACAATTATTGCCTGATGGATAAAGATATAAACTTCGACCTATGCTGTAATACCTACTCAGGTATAAAGCCCATTTTGGCCAAGCTACTATTATCTAGCTTTATCTAATTCAGAGGTTATTATTAAGGGTAAAATTAAGAGAGAATAGGAAAACAAGTAAATGCAGTCCTCATTTTACAACCACAACTGGGGCCAGAACTTCCATCGCTAAGCAAAGCAGTTGTTAAGTGAGTTGCAGCCCATTTATGACCTCTTTTTTGATGCAGATGTTAAATGAATTAGCATGGCCATTAAGTGTATCCAGTGCTTTTTTTGTAAAACAAAAAGGTGCCGGAACCCACACATGTCATACAACCCACCTTGCCTACCCTACAAGGTTCCATCCAAAAAAGGTGCCGGAACTCTGTTCTGAGCGTTCTATGAGGAAAAAAAGCCCTGAGTGTATCATGTAACTGTTAAGTGAATACAGTATCCCCCATTAACTTTGCTTGCTAAAAGCCTCCTGGGAAGGTCACAGAAGGTGACCAGGAGATCCCAGGAAACTGCAATTGTTGTGAAAAATTTCAGTTGCCAATTGCCTGAATTTTAATCACACGACTGGAGGAATGCTGTAATGGTGGTAAGAGCAGTGACCCATCACGTCACCTTTGCCAGTGCTGTCAGAACTTCAGAGTCTTCAAAGAATGGTTGTAAGTTGAGGGCCACTTGTATGTTCCTTTAAGGAAATGTAACCTATAACCTATAAAAACTGTAAACAGCATGAATAGATAGACTGCATTTTTTGGGGAGGGGGCTATCGAGGGAAAAGTTGGATAAGTTCTTGTTTGATTTTGTAGTTATGATTCTGGAGGGACTCACAAACTGGAATTAAACTTTTCTCCTGGATATAGGATCAACTTCTCATCCAAGTTCCAATGAATCATGTAAGTAAGAGTTAAGTATGTGCAGAGCTACACATCACATGACCCCATGAGCCTTTTTCCCTCCCTCCAGCTACATTTACAGCCACAGGTGAGGGAGGAGGACTGGCATTCAGTCAAGGAGAAAAGCAGCCTAGAACTAAGAAGAAATTTCCTGACAGTTAGAACAATTAATCAGTGGAAGAACTTGCCTCCAGAAGCTGTAAATGAGCCAACTTTGAAAGTTTTTAAGAAGAGATTGGACAACAATTTCTCTGAAATGGTATGGGGTTTCCTGCCTGAGCAGGGGGTTGGACTAGAAGACCTCCAAAGTCCCTTCCAGCTCTATTCTATTCTATTCTATTCTATTCTATTCTATTCTATTCTATTCTATTCTATTCTATTCTATTCTATTCTATTCTATTCTATTCTATTCTATTCTATTCTTGCCAGTTTCACAAATGGCATATCTAAAATTCCTCCATTTTTGCTGTTTGGCATTTGGGCATTTGCTGTGAGAAAACCATCTCCTCACCCAGTCGTTAACAGTGTCCTCACCACCAGCAGAAGCTGATAGAGAAGAGTCTCCCACTCCCTCCAGCCAGCCACATTCAGCTCTTAGGACTGCATTCTTGTTTCTTTATTTTATTTCAAGGACTGGTCCTTTACAAAATACAAAACTGATGAAAAATTAATTCTTCCACCTGGCATTGAGCTTAGTACCCTCTCTGTAGTAGCACTTATCTTCTGGAATGAGGTTCCCCTGAGATCCAGAGGGCATCCATTCTGCTGTTGTTTAGAAGAGCCATGAAGACCTGGCTCTTCACCCAGGCCTTTAGCAAGAGAGAGGGAGAGCTTTCACTTCACTATCCTTGTCATCTTTTAACTTTATTTTTCATGTTTTATTGTAATTTCCTTCTTTGATTGTTGCAGGCCCACCCAGAGTCAATGAGAGTTGGTTGGTATACAAGTTGCCCAATCCCCAACAACTCTGGACAGTTGCAGGTACACAATATTAAAAGCCCCCCAAAAAGTATAAGTAGATACTGTAAAAATGAAGAGCAAGGTTAGGAAGAGGCATTGGGAAATTAAAAAGATAAAGGTAAAGGTTCCCCCACACATGCGTGCTAGTTGTTTCCGACTCATCTCCGTTTCAAAGCCGAAGAGCCAGCGCTTGTCCGAGGACGTCTCCATGTTCATGTGGCCGGCATGACTAGACGCCAAAGGCGCACGGAACGCTGTTACCTTCCCACCGTAGAGGTCCCTATTTTTCTACTTGCATTTTTACGTGCTTTTGAACTGCTAGGTTGGCAGAAGCTGGGACGAGTAACAGGCGCTCACTCTGTTACGCGGCACTCAGGATTCGACCTGCCAAACTGCTGACCATCTGATCGACAAGCTCAGCATCCTAACCCACTGAGCCACTGCGTCCCTTTACCTTTATTGGGAAATTACATGGGAATAAAAACAAAAAACAAAAAAAACCAAAGACCCTTGAGCTCAAACAGGGACTTTATTCACCCTTACTAGGGTGAAGAACCAGGTCTTCAAGGTCCTTCAAGCACTAGCAGGGTGAGGACCTTCTGGATCTTGTGGGAACCTTATTCCAAAAGGCACATGCTGTTACAGAGAAGGTGTGCTTACAGGGTCCTGCGATATGGCATTGTTCAGTCAAAGGAACCTAGAGTGCCAAAACCCTTCCAGATCCAATAATAAAAAAGTTAACCAGATATTGCATTTCATTCTTAAACACACCAGACTCATACCAGAGGGCTACATTGGAAGTGCAACAAGGAACCTGAAAGATTGTTTTGTACAAGTGGAAATGTACTATTTCCAATTGGGAGTAACTCTTTTAAAACCTTAGTTGTACACCAAACAGATGCTGGAGCTCACTTTGTCAGAGATTACCTTTAAGACAGGAAAGATAAATAAGGACTCTTGGATAGACAGAGAGTTCTGATATTTGGGCATTCTGGATTACTCCAGATGAGCACTTCTTCTACCAGAGATCTGAAAAGCAGTTCCAAGATATTTAGAGATCTTACCTTGTTTAATTTTGTGGCGTTTAGCTGCCACTGTAGCAGCAGTGCTAAATGCCAAGTTAAATGCATAGTTAATCTTTAATTCTTTATTCTTAATGTAACTCGGAAGTCATCCTAGGGCACATCTGAAACATGGAATGACATCAACACGTAGCAGCCCAGATTTAAACAGAGGAGCTAACTGTTCAGAGAGGCAAATAAAGAATTGATATAGAAGTTAAGCATTAGTGATACAATGCATAAGCCTGCCTTATTCATAGATAAATAACTGCTTTTCCTCTCATTTAGATGGCTATAAACTGAAATAAAGGTTTGGGGGCTTTTTGTATATTCAAGTCAACTAGTCAGCTGTTGGATTTCCTACAAGTTCATGTAAGATCCAGGGAGAATTATTGAAGACATATGAGGACCATTTTGACATTATGTTATTTTTTTCAACTGGATTTTTTTTAAAGAAATGTATGTCTATTTCCTTAAATGGCTCTGGGTGTTTGCAAAGATACAATAAAAGTATTCATCAACATGTGATGTTAGAAAAAAAAAGGAAATATTGGAAACTCACAATTTAGGGCCTAGTCTTCTAGCAGAGATCATCACCAACTTCTCCCTCTATACACGAATCTGTTTTTTGACAAATGGCAGAACCCAGCATCTTTGGCCAATCTTGCAAAAAGCTCAGTACTGACAAATCTGATTAATGTTAGGGTGTGAGAGAAGCAAAAAAATATCAGGATCATAGGATAGCTTGGGAACTTTAAAAAAAAACTCTTGGGAAAAGAAATGGCAACACACATCCACACTGTTGTCACATAAAAATAGATGAAGGATATGAGGAGCTGAGCTTGACTTGAGGAAATCTTTAGTGTTTAAGGACACTGATTATTTCAACCAGGTAATCACCATCAATCCTTGTTCTGTTTTAGAAATTGGCATAAGTAGATTTTTTAAATTGGCTATTAGGGAAATGAGTTCTAATTCTGATAGGAAAAGAAAAAGTGTTCTGCAAAGTTCTGGAGCTCTGGATTTCCTCTGAGCAGAAAAAATATATCTGCAACTGACCAAGTCAACCTTCTGACTTCCTGGATATTTAATGCACCCCCGAGGACTTAATGTCACTGGAAAGATAGACCTGTTAAACACAACACATCCCTTTGTCACCTTTTAACCACATAAGTACAAGAACAACAACTTCCACCCACGAGTTTTTCTCCACAATTTTCTTTTCAAAAATGAAATAATTTCCAAGGTAAAAACTCATTAGAATTAGTAGAAAAAACACAGGGAACTAACTCTGCCTAGCACTATGTTGATGGGATAGAACTTGTGTATGGCCATCATCAATTCCAGATGTGAGGATTCTGATTCTGGCACAGTTTGATATTGCAATGTGTTCTTTTTGATCAACAACAGCAAAAGAAACTATTCCTTTGAAGGTTTCCTCTGGATCCAAGGCATTTGCTATCGAAGAACAAGGACCAGATGGGGCTCATTTCCAAGATGTTAAAATAGCAACATGCAGTTTTGCAATTAACAGGAAGGACAGAAAGAGGAAATGACTCTGGCGTACCAGATGTACTAAACAAGGATAGCTATTGAAAACCAGGGCCACATTCTCCTTCTGGTTCTTCTCCTTCTTCTATCTCACCCTCTAAAATTGGGACAAGGTTTTGACACTGAGGTATTAAATAATGTTGTTAGAGCTTTGTTTCCTACTTTGTGATAACACCGGCAGAGGAGTGCCCATAATTTGACTGATGCCCAACCCCAAAGAATAATAATAGCAACAGCAATAGCGCTGCCCAAGTACTCTTTACAAATTGGCCAAATCAAGGGATTGCTTGCAGACACACCAACAGTGTAGTAGATTAATTGGTAGGTGTAATACATGGGTGAAACATGTAGCATTGCAGCCTTCCATATAACTGATGGTGGCTTGCTGGGATATACTATACCAGGGCTGTCAAACTGCCAGCCCACGGGCCGGTTGCATCGTACAGCATACAACCCTCCTCAGTTCCAGCAATGCAAAAAAAGTTGTGATATGTCGTGAAATGTCACGTGACATGGTGAGTTTGACACCTGTCTACTATATGAACCTAAGAAGTCATATGGCAGGCAGGAGGCAGGTGATTATAAGTAAACAAGGCCTCCTCAGAATATGTAGTTCTCCTGTCTAGACCTTTTAAACAACAAAGACAATGATATAATCCAGGAATATGTTAAATGTGAGCCCACAATCTGCAAGCAACACTGGGGTCATAGTGATTTTTGTTTTTTGGTGGGCAATATGTATGGAAGACAGGCCATGGGAATTCTCAGTGTTAAGAAGGAAGGAATCCATCAAACTCAATTTATGTACATTGGTAGCAGACTAACATTTTCAATCATCAAACTAATCTCCATGACAACTACTGTCTTGCCCAGGCTAAATTAGTTGATCAGTTATCAGACTGTGACAGCTACTCATTTCTTGGAGGATTTGCATATACTGTATCATGCAGAAATTGGCAATCCAACAGATATCATTCTATAGTATTAGCTCAATCTTAAATCAGCACCCAAATCCACATATGATATCACAGGGTATGGCTTCTTGCAGGCTAGTGAGCATCAGCCTGCTTCCAACCTGGATTAAAGAATTTCAGTTTGCAGTCATAGATGACACTGTGAAAGGCCACAGATGTATTTGCTGCAGCTGTAGCAGCAATTGCTGCAGCTGTAGCTTTTTTTAATCTGTCTCTTCTTCCACCACTGATTCCAGAAAACATTTTGATCTCTGCATTCAGAGTCATGGTCATAGTGCCAAATGACATATTTAAAGTTCTGTTATCTGTTCCCAACTTGCCTGATGACTTTAGGACATGCTAAGTGGAACATTGGTTGGCACATGGAGTTTGATATCAACAAGAAGCACATGTTCACAATGAATGTTATCACCTACTGTCAGCAGAATGGCAGTCTAATTTATGGTATTAAATAAACATTCTCTTGGGTTTTCAGTCCCTTCTTCATTATGCAGTTAACACCACAACTACTCATGGCATTGACATAGCACATGGCTAAGACCCTCATTGTTGGGGAGTTCATGCTGTTCCCAGCTGCATCTTCCTCTATGAGAATGCTGTCATTTTGACAAAAAATAGTTGTCACTTCTGATTGCCACCAACTAAATCAAATGTGCTGACAATGTAAATGTTGGCTCCATTCAGAACTACTATGTTGACTCTGCAAACATCTAGAAGCACAGGTCTAGATCCAAGGGTCAAATTACATACTGTCATACTATTGTATCACATGGTTGATTTTATTTCTCAGCAGCTGCTCAACTAGTTCTCATGAAGATTAATCAAGCTGAGTGTGAGGGACAGAGGTATATCCTTGTTATCTAGGGAAGTATTCAAAAGCACCACTCAGTGGACTCATTGAAGCATGCCAGTACAATTATTAGGAATTACAGCTGGCACGCTGCACATGGCCTCCAGAAACATGTGGACAGTTGAGGAACTGACTTAATAAATTGTTGGGTTTTCCCCAGTTATGCTTACTACATGCTTACAAAGCTCAGAAAATAGGATTCACCACTTGGCAGATTGTGGTCAAGTCTTAGAATACAAAGAACAAGAATACAAAGCAACATTCTGCATAGATGGCGACACACCCAAAGGTAATTTGGATAATATATCCAGTTAACCACATAGGGATGCCCTGCAAAAGGTTTTTTTTCCTTTGGGGCAGTCTGTACTGTATCAACATATGTCTGTATTTTACTGCCACCAACAAGTAACTTTTTTCTCCAAGGTGATCCAAGGAAAGGATACTAAGCATGCATGAAGAGGGCTCTACTTTGGGGGCAGAATGGTATGGTTGTATATGGCCCCTGGAATGGATGTATAGGGGGCAAAAGGGAAAAATGCCACTCTTTACAAGATTTCATGCTGGAGTCTACACCCTCACGATCTTGGGTCATCCTGGGGAGCGACTAGGACATGCTTATGAATCCTTCCAGCTGCTGCTGGTTGAGATTAAATGATAGTGAATTTTGAGGAATTGATGGCAACCTGTCTCTAATGGTAAGTCCAGGTAGTGTAAATATATGTGAGAGTATAACACTAATATTGTTAGACCTTGAGCAGTCCTACATTGTCTGAAAGTTATGGTGCTTGCTCAGGAACTTGCTCAGATCCAGACATATCCCTGAGGAATATTTCTTGCAGAACCTCTGTGGTCACAAAAGGTATCCTTCCTTTTGTTCATCCTGCTGTCTGACTTGTTCAGCAGCTACAGAATTAACTATACATCATTCTACATGCTCAGCCACAAGCTCTCATAGCAGGTCTGTGATCCAACCATTGCAAAAGTGGGTGGTATCACTGCAGTGCTAGGTGTGAAGTTGAGGGTATGAATACCAGATCTCTTGCTTGGAAAAGAAAGTGAGAAACGTCAGGCTACATGGCAATGGAATGGAAAACTCGCCACAGCCAATTTGCCACGGCCAACTAGCCACTGCCACCTCACCAGCACCAAGTTCCCAGTGCCATGTTGCCACAGGACAATTTGACACAGCAACACTTCAGGGATAACTCGCTGTGGGAGCCAGGTGATCAGGCAACCAAGCAGGTATTACAATGCTCTGGGAAAACCAGATTTTTTTTAATCCCATTTATATCCCGCCCTTCTCCGAAGACTCAGGGCGGCTTACAATTTAAAGCACAAATCAATGTGCTTAGCAATAGCCTTCATTCTATGTATATGCCTGCTTATTAGGGCTTTCACACACACCCCAAGCGGCATTATTACAAAGTCAGCTTATTGTCCCCAACAATCTGGGTCCTAATTTTACCTACCTTGGAAGGATGGAAGGCTGAGTCAACCTTGAGCCTGGTGGGATGCGAACCTGCACTAATTGCAGGCAGCTGGGGTTACTTAAGGAGGCATTAGCCCACTGCTCCACCAAGGGTCCAGTTGACAGAACCACAAGAGAGAGGATGAATGGAAGACTGGGGAAAGGCAGAAGCAAATTTGTTCACTTCCCTTGCCACTTGCCATAGTTACAGTCCAGATCCCAGCTTAAAATAATGTCATCCTCTGTGCTCAGGAAAATGGACTTCCTTTATAATTGTGGCTGTCTTATGAGATTTTGTCTCTGAAGTGTATATAGCTTTCATAAAGCTTTTAAAAAACATTGCTCTGCCTGCAGGCCCTGTTTTGGATGCTTATTTATTCCCCTTGTTATTCTTTTATTGTTTTTGATCCTATATATTTTAGCTTTCATAAACACAGATGTTTAAGGCCTGCAGTAATTCATTTCCTTCTGCAGTAACAGATGGCAAATGCCACAAGAGCCATTATTTTGAAAGAGTCTGCCTTTAGGGAGAAATAGAAACAGAATCTATGGCCCACATTCTTCTAAGATGCCTTCTTTATGAGCAAGGCAGAGGCCAGAGGATTTCTTCACTCATTTAGACACTTCCCTTCCTGGAAACCCACAAAAATCTATCTCCATTTTCTCCTGAAAATGCTCTCTTGATGTTACAGCTCAAGTGACAAGATTATGCTCAGAAGCTATCCAAAGGCAAAAGGACAATAGATAGGCAGAAGTAGGTCTGCATAGCTACATAGCTAAAAAGGGTGTGTCTTTACATTTCTTAAATTGGCTCACTTTAATTCTCTTAGCTCTTTTTGTTTAGCTTTGTTTTGTATAGATTTAAACTAACTTTAAATGTTATACACTACCGATATCGATTCCACATAGGAACGATATTCTACAATCTTTTAAATGTTGTGTGGTATTTACTGTATGTATTGTACTAGTTAAAGACCACAATAAATACAAAACTAAGCCAATCCTAATGTGTCAGCTGTCTAGATTTACTTTTGTGACTGAAGTGGCATACAAAATGATGGACAACAAACAAAGTAATGGTTCATTCAGTGGTCATTACAAAGAGGTGTGGTGGCTCAGTGGCTTATTCATTCATTAGCATCCTTCAGTCTCAAGAGACTATGGTATCGTGCTCTGGAAAGAGATCCTAAAGCAGCATCTGCTGTGACTAAAAAGGCCAATTCGAGAGTGGCAGTCCCTTCCACACTGAGGGCAGATACAGTCTGTCCCCTGTCCAGCCCCCAGATTTCACTGGTTCCAGGACTGCCTCTTTGCCTCAGCCTGCCGCACAAGTTTCTCTTCCAATTGGAGAAGGCCATGCTGCGTCTTTAGCCTCCAAGCTGAGCTATCAGAGGTCAAGGTTTCCCAGCTGTTAATGTCCATTCCCAAGGCCTTTAGACCCCTCTTGCAGATATCCTTATATCGCAACTCTGGTCTTCCTCTGGGGCTATTTCCCTTCACTAGTTCTCCATACAGGAGATCTTTTGGGATCCGACCATCAGCCATTCTCACGACATGCCCAAGCCAGCATAGACATCGCTGTTTCAATAGCGTATACATGCTAGAAATTCCAGCACATTCCAGGACTGCGCTACTTGGAACTTTGTCATGCCAGGTGATGTCAAGAATACGTCAGAGACAACGCATATGAAAGGTGTTTAACTTTCTCTCCTGCCATGCGTAAAGGGTCCAAGACTCACTGCAGTACAAGAGTGTGCTCAGGACGCAGGCTCTATATGCTGGAAACAGTCTTTGCCCCACCTCCGGTTCTCATGAAGATAACAGGACACAGAGAGGGAGGATACTTGCAAGATTCTGTTACTATTTATTTATTTACCAAATTATATAACCACCCATCTCATGAGAAGGGACTCTGGGCTGCATATAATAGTACTACAGTTTTGCAATAAAAGTTATATTGCCCTACAGTACATGACTTGA
This sequence comes from Vipera ursinii, assembly GCF_947247035.1. Taxonomy (NCBI): domain Eukaryota; kingdom Metazoa; phylum Chordata; class Lepidosauria; order Squamata; family Viperidae; genus Vipera; species Vipera ursinii. Next base: position 153,710,974 of record NC_139516.1, read on the forward strand.
ATACTTAGTCTGTTCTGTCTTGAGGGGCTGACAGTGGGAGATATTCTGAACTGGCCATCAATAGTTAAATATTGCTTTCATTGGAAGCACTGATATGGGTGCTGGAGCCTGGGGAATAGAACAGATCGTGCAGGTTTTATCTCTAGATGAGCCATCTACTGAAGTTATATATCCAAATTTCCTTTTGGTTTTTTTCTGCACCTCCACCTTGATCAATGCTGAACACCTTTGAATGGCCCAAGGAGGAGGTCTTCAATTATTATAGTTTCCAAATCTTTGTACAGCACTAAGTGGTAGAATGAGTGGTGGAAAACTGGGAGCTGTTGGAGGCTGCAAACCACCCCCTTTAGAGACATGTTAGCATTGTCAGGACAGATGTGATAGAGCTTGTGATAAAACAGGCATTTTGCATGATCTTGCCTGGAACGTGTATTGTGACCCTCCCTTTTCTTGTACTCCAGTTACAGCGCCTTCATTTTTGTTGCATTGCCAAGCTTGGTGATCTCCTGGCTTGTAGCTCTGCTACTATGTATACAAAATGACTGAGGTATCTAAATTGGAGTTCTTATTGAACTTTGGCTTTGCCCCAGAGTTCAGAAAGAGTAAAGGTTTTCCCTTCCTCTATGTCAGGGGTGTCAAAGTGCTGGCCCGCGGGCCGGATGCATCATAGCGAAACCATGCCCACCCCATTGCCAGCAATGGCAAAAAAAAGTCACGATACGTTGCAACATGTCACGTGACATTGCGAGTTTGACACCCCTGCTCTATGGGGTTCCATGGAACCACAGCTCTTATCATGAAGCCTGATTCTGGAACAAGTACAGGAAGACAGTGTAACAGAAAGCAGAAGTGCAATGGCATATAACAGGCAAATGGATTGGAAGATGAGGCAGCAGAGAATTTTTTTTCAATTGCTGCCATAAGAAATTGAAGGGATAACTGCATATCAAGGAAAGCAAACAATGACCGCAGTGTTCCTGTTCTCGAAAATTTCTCAGTGAAATGGCTGTTTGGTAACATTTCCATAATTCAGTTCTCTTCATATTCTCTTCTTATTAGTCATAGCAATGGTTAGATTTCCATAACTATTCCTCCTCCACATAGAGTGCCCCATATAGTGGCCTGACTGCAGATGAAAATGATGGAACAAAGCATGAGCAGCAGAGATATTCCCAAAGAGTTACCTCTGGCCACTCAGCTTGTCAGCTAGCAGCCAGGTGCAGTAGGCCTTGGGACTGTGCAGTCATCCAGTTGATGGAACAACAGGAGATTGACATAAGTAACTTGCACACAATGAATGTGGAAATTACAGAATAGCAGTGCAATATAGGTAGCCAGTAGTGATAAAATAAAGAAGAAATGTGTTTTTTGTGGTGTGACTGCAGTTAACTATAAAAAGGGAGGGAGGGAGAGAGGAAGAGGAGAGGAGAGGAGAGGAGAGGAGAGGAGAGGAGAGGAGAGGAGAGGAGAGGGATAAAGTATTGAGAAAATGATTACCCAATCCAATCCTGACACAGGCAACTCCAAAATGAGGAGATTGGGCAGTGGCCATGAAAAGGGAGGTGTCCTGAAGTTCAGCTTCAGAACCAATTGGTGGTCCTCAGCATTGCTGTGTAGATTATGTAATCCTTGGATATGGCTCAATGCACATCAGCATACCATATGATGACCGCATATTGGAATTTGCTGTGGGTGAAGATAAACAGTTCACCATTGAATTAGTGCCAGGGTGTCTCAGCCATGGATTGATTTCAGAGTGCAGGTGGGGACATGCAGCCATGTCATTTCCAAGCGGTTGCAGGAGTGTCTTTGCACTGGGGATGGTAAATGTGTGGAAGTGTCTCAAGGATCAAACTGCATCTTACATATAAGGCATCGGCAAGAAGCATAGTTTCTGCTCCAATCTCCTGTAACTATCATAGCAGGTGAATGACAGCCCATAAAGTTGAGACACATTTTTTACTGGCCAAGATAGTCAAAAACGACCACCTTCTGAGGCACAGATGGTCCAACCCTTCATGTCAAACTGTGCCCAGCTTACTGGAGGAGACATCCCAGGACTGGCACTTTAGTATCAAAGAAATCTATATTTGGTCTTTCTGGTCTCCCCGCCTGCCTTTTACAAGGAGCCAGTGACGCAATCTTGAACTCTGTACTTTACAAGAGGTAATCCAAGGAAGCCTGCCTCGCTCTCTCGAGGATCCCTCGCCATGCGACTGGCTGGGCCCCTACACTTGCCCCAAAGTCTTAACATGCACAATGCCCCCCTTCCTTCCTTTTTTTTTTAAGGATAGCTGCCGACTTCACATCCCGGGGCTGGGATTTCTCCCGACCCCTTTCATCCCCTACCCCAGCGTTTCCCAACCTTAGGAACTTGAAGATGCGTGGACTTCAACTCCCAGAATTCCCCAGCCAGCATAGCTGGCTGGGGAATTCTGGGAGTTGAAGTCCACGCATCTTCAAGTTCCTAAGGTTGGGAAACGCTGCCCTACCCCATAAAGAGAAAGTCTGGCCTTTCTCCCCACCCCGTGTTTACATTCGCGTATTTCGCTCGGCTCTTCCTGGTTTGCGCTGGAATCGTCTGCAGGAGCCCCACCCACCCCTCGGTGCTCCAAGAGCTCCGCGCACCCCTGGTCGGCGCGAAGGTGCTTCGGGAGGGAGAGAGGAAGAGCGGGGAGGGGAGGAAAAAAAAAACCGCTGCCGCGAATAGCGTGGCCGAGAGCAGCTCCCCGGTTCTGGAAGGAGCAGCCCCCGAGCCCATCTCTCTCTCTCTCTAAAGCGCGGGCCAGTGGCGGCAAGCGAGGACATCTGTCATTGTGACGGGCCAGCAGCTGCAGGCAGGCGCTGCCGCGGGGACCTTTCAGATCACCAAGCTCCTCTCACCTGCACGGCCAGGGAGAACAAATCTCTCTCTCTCTCTCTCTCTCTCTGGACTAACGAGGCGAGGCAGGTCACGCTTCGAGAGGGTTGAGGGGAAAAGGAAGAAGTGGCTTCCTCTGACTGACAACATTTACGTTATTGATCGGCAACGCCGGGCAAGTTGCGGGGAGCCGATCGGCGGGAGATCGCCCCTCAGCCTCCTTTCTTCCGGTAGGCTCCAAACCTGACCCGCCAAGCTCCCCTGACCTTCCAGTTGCCAAAGGCCGCCTTTGCTCGCTCGCTCGCTCTCCTTCTCCCCCTTCCTTCCTTCCTTCCTTCCTTCCTTCCTTCCTTCCTTCCTTCCTTCCTTCCTTCCTTCCTTCCTTCCTTCCTTCCTTCCTTCCTTCCTTCTCTCTCTCTCTCTCTCTCTCTCTCTCTCTCTCTCTCTCTCTCTCTCTCTCTCTCTCTCTCTCTCTCTCTCCCTCCTTCCTTCGAGATTTCCTCCATTGTGTGACTGAGCTGCGTGGAGGGGAGTCCCCTCGGGTCTCCACCCCCGCTCCCTTGCTTCTCTTGTTTTGGCTGGTGGATGCTGAAGATCCCCCGGAGCAAGCGAGGCCCAACCGAAAGGGGGAGGAAAAAAGTGGGGGGGGGCCAAAACCAAGCCCGCCAGCACGCGGGAACATCTTGCGTGCGTTCCGACAATCTTTCTCGATTTTTTTTTTTGATTTTTTTGGTACCAGGGTTGTTGTCTCCTCGGTGGGAATTGCCCGAGGCTTTAGGGGAGGAGGTGGAGGGAAAGAAGAAGGAGGCAACAAAAATGGGGGTGGGGTGGGGGGGTGGAGAGGAGGAAGGTGGATTGTGAGAGGCTGCTGAACATCTGGTTGCAGCGCTGGCATTACTGGGATTAATCTCGGATTAATCTCCCACGCATGACATGGTATATCTCAATATTGTGATCTGGCTTGCTGAAACGGGGGAGGAAGGCTTCCCCGTTGTGTAGTCCGTTACTGAAACAGTCATAGGCAGAGAAGGCAAGTTTATTGTCTCTTTCCCTCTTGGCCTAAAGGTGCGAGAAAGGTTGGCACTTTGCTGTTCTGTGTATACTTTGGGGCATGGCACTGTGGCATCCCCTCCCTCCACATCTCACTCCACAGCTACTATCAGATAACTTGGCCATGGTTGGAGTTCAGTGATATGAAGCATCACCGTTGCATTCACTTGCAACGCCAAACCAGGTCAGAGAATAGCTCAATGCTGCATTCACATAACACTAAACTTGACTGGTGCTGTCATCAAATTTTGTGTATGGGGGGGGGATAGCATTTTGTGAAAAACCAGCTGTTTGCATTAACTTATGGCTCGGTGTATTGTGCAGACCCCCAAAAATGGATTAATTCAAGAACCAATGTTTGGGTTGGTCATTAAACCTGAGGGTATCTTGTGCGTGCTGGCAGTATGACCTCTCACTTGAGATTGTTAGTAAAGAACTTCAGCTGGAAAGACCTTCCAGGTAGGTTCACTAGATGGTGGATGAAGCTGAGCAAGGCTTTTCCTATGGGCCAAGTTGAATTAGAGCTCCCATTCTCCTCTAACAGTAAGGGGCTATAACAATGTAAATAAAATTTTGTCCTGAAGAAGAAATGAGAATTCAGAAGCTGGACAGAGAGGAAGTGGCCCTGATCCCTTTTGGCTGCTGATTGTGGTTAATTAATGGAAAGTCTTTTAACTCGGTTGAATGAATGAATGAATGAATGAATGAATGAATGAATGAATGAATATAAACTTTGTGCCAGCCTGTTGAGATTTCTTCTTATTCAAATGGCATCATTAGAAGAATGTGTGTTTGCTTGCAAAGTTGGCATTTCATGATTTTGTAAAAAAAGCTGGAAATAATCTTCAGCCAAATTTCATCAAACAGAAAAAAAATGTTTTGACAGGTGCCATGTGATTAAACTAGAAAAGAGGAATTAATTCATTTCTGTTCCTGTCTCCGCCACCATTGCTACAAGATCTTTTTTGCTTTGCTTTGGAGTTACTTCTTCCTGTTCTCAAAAGAAAACAACTTGGTCATACTTCTAACTCAGTAACTTTCTCTAGGAGTTCCTGCTATCATCTTTAGCCAATGTGGCAGTGATGCCTCTTCCTGGAAGCAAAGAATCTTAAACCTGTAGTGCATTAACTTGCAGGCCCTTCAGTGCACTGACTGACATTTATGACTAGTTTGCAAATTTCTGCTGGTACAAACTTAGCAGTAAGTTGGTTTTTCCAAAACACACCTGTGTTGCAGGTACCAATCTGCTTACTGGCAAATTATAAAGTGCTGGTTTGGGGTTTTTAAAGTAAGCTTGCATACAGTTGCTACTTATTTGTTTTTCCAGAGTTTGGGGTCAGGCCATTTCTGTCACTGCCAGAGGTCTCTGGAAAGCTTTCCCTTGAAGGGATTCACCATTGTGTTGGATTTTTAAAAGACGCAAACCACATTTTTAAAACAGGCTCTTACTTGGGTAATGTTTTTTTTAAAACAAACTTGAATGTAGTATTCTTTGGTTTGAAGTTCAGTTGTATTATTGTGAATCACTAAGACATTACAGTAGTTAGTGGCCTAAAATATCTTCAGTTGAATTCCTGGACAGTTGGTTTTCTTGACAATAAATGGAAATGACTTGTGACTTCTTCTCAGTTGTCTCCTGTCACAATGTCACCTATAGCCTTGGAAGTTCTATTCACATACTATTCATATACTAACTAGCTTTGATTCTGTTTAACCTTTTGGATTAAATTTTCCAATTTCATCCCTTTATTTATTCACTGTATTCCTTCATAAACTTTTAATGAACTAATATCTACTTTAGCATATATATATATACATACATATATATATATATATATATATATATATATATATATATATATATATATATATATATATGTGTGTGTTTTCTGAGGTTTTCGCGGGTGTTCATATGTGGATCTTTGGTTATTCGGGTTTTTCCCCGCGTAGAACTAAAGGTGTAGGGGCGACGTTTCAACGGAATCCCATCCGTCATCATCAGGCTAGTGGCTTCTGCTTCCTTCTTCTGGGAGAAGCATGTGGCTGTTTGTTCCTCTTTTTTAAACTGCCAGAGGGGGTGTGTTCTGTGGGTGGAGGTGTGCTCTGATTGGGTGGGGGAGTAAGTGTGTTCTGATTGGGTGGGAGTGTGTTTTGAATGGTGGGTGTGTTCTGATTGGGTGGGGGTGTGTTTTGAGTGGATGGGCTGGTCTCAGCTGCCAGCCTTAGACCTGAGCTGCTGAGTTGTGCTGCTTTTGTTCGGCTTCGTGTTTGTGGTGGTGCCATGTTTTTATAGTGGGTGTCAGTTTGCTTATTGTGTGGTTTGGAGGGGTTTAAAGTGGCTGATGTTGCAGCTGTAGTTAGGTTTCTGTTTTGTGGTTGTGCCCCGTTATCATTGTGGGTTCGGATTTGCTTTTTGAATGGTTGTGTGGTGGTGATGTCATGTGGTGTTATCATGAGTTTGGGTCTATCATTCTTGGTGGTTGGGACTCGTCTGTCAATCAAGGTGGGTTTCCAAATGGTTGGTAGGCGAGAGGTATCATCTCGTTTGTTTATGCTGTGGGGGCGTTTTTCTATCTCAATGGCTTCTCTGATTATTCTGTTGTTAAAATGTTCAATTTTGGCAATAGTTTTGGTTTTTTAAAAATCAATTTCATGTCCCGTGGCTTCAAAGTGTTGGACCAGGGATGAAGTTTGTTCTCCTTTTCTGAGTGAGTTTTTGTGCTCTTCAATGCGTGCACTTATTCTTCTGTTGGTCTGTCCGATGTATGTGGTGGGGCAGGTGGTGCATGGGATTTCGTATACTCCTTGGTTTTCTAAGCCAATTATGTCCTTGGGGTTTCTTAGGATGGTGGATATTTTTCTGTCTGTGTAGAATGCTGTTTTGATGTTGTGTTTTTGGAAGACCTTGCTGATTCTGTCTGTGGTCCCTTTTAAATATGGGAGGAGGGCTTTGCCATTTTCTTGTTCTCTGTCTTGGGTTTTTGTGGGTGTCTCTCTTTGGATTAAGTTGGTAATCGTGTTTCTTTGGAATCCATTGGCTGTTAGTACATTAGTGAGAGTGTGTAGTTCGGTTTTTAGGTGTTGTTCGTCAGCTAGGTGTTTTGTTCTGGAGATGAGTGTCTTGGCTATGGAGTTGATCTGTGCTGGGTGGTGGTGTGAGAGTGCGTTCAGATAGCGGTTTGTGTGTGTTTTTTATGGTAGATAGTGTGTCCTAGGGAGCCGTTGGATTTCTTGTAGACTAAGACATCAAGGAAGGGAAGTTGATTGTTAGTTTCTGTTTCCATGGTGAATTGTATTTTGGGGTGTAGGCTATTGAGGTGTGTGAGGAAGTCATCCAGTTTTTCTTTGCCGTGTGGCCAGATTACGAAGGTGTCATCTACGTATCTGAGCCAGAGTTTGGGTTTGTGGTTGGATTTTTCTAGAGTGAGGGTTTCAAAGTGTTCCATGTAGAGGTTTGCGATGACAGGTGAAAGGGGTGATCCCATGGGTGCTCCTTCCATTTGTTTGTATCTTTGTCCATTGTAGATGAAGTATGTGTTAGATAGGCAGTGGTTGGTCAGATCTAGGATGTGTTTTGGGGGGTTGTATTTGTTTAGGATAGCTGTCAAGGCTTCTTTGATTGGCACTTGGGTGAAGATGGATACGATCCTCAAGACAGATCCCACCACCTACCTGGAAAAAACCACAAAATCCAAAATAAAAGCCACCCCCATCAGTGAAGAGATCCAGAAAACAATCATTCCCAGAGAAAAATCATCCAGATGTCCTAAGCTCTATGGTCTGCCCAAGATACACAAAGAAGGAACCCCACTCAGACCCATAGTCAGCTCCATAGGCTCACCTCTACAAAATCTAGCCAAATTTCTTGCCAAACAACTACAGCCTTACGCAAATTCCATCACCTCACACGTACAAGATTCATTCCAATTCATAGAGATCATAAGTAAACTAAACTTACAGCCCTGTGACCTACTTGTGAGCTTCGATGTCGTATCCCTCTTCACCCAAGTGCCAATCAAAGAAGCCTTGACAGCTATCCTAAACAAATACAACCTAAAAAATTCTCTAAAAAATTATGTCTTCACATAATATGTCCAAAGTAGAATAATTTGAGCCTGGTCATTTCACCAAACTCCGGGTTGATTTGTTCAGCAGTGTTTTTATAACACTACTCAGTAGTGTTCTATAATAGGTAAAGGTAAAGGTTCCCCCGCACATGCGTGCTAGTCGTTTCCGACTCTAGGGGCCGGTGCTCATCTCCGTTTCAAAGCCGAAGAGCCAGCGCTTGTCCGAGGACGTCTCCGTGGTCATGTGGCCGGCATGACTAGCACGGAACGCTGTTACCTTCCCACCGTAGTGGTCCCTATTTTTCTACTTGCATTTTTACGTGCTTTCGAACTGACAGGTGGGCAGAAGCTGGGACGAGTAACAGGCGCTCACTCTGTTACGCGGCACTCGGGATTTGATCCACCAAACTGCCGACCTTCTGATCGACAAGCTCAGTGTCCTAACCCACTGAGCCACCGCGTCCCTTCTGTTCTATAATACAAAAGTTCAAAAAAAGTATCAGTATTTTTCCTATCTTATTTCCTCAAAGTCCATTTTTCAATTCTATACTGTCATGGGGAAATACTATTTGCTTGCACTATATACATCTTTGTAGGAATAGACACAAGATCTTCATAGCTGCTCTACCAAGTATTAGTCTGTGGAATATTTCTTCTCTGATTGTTCCTTTACTATTTTGGATGATTCGAAAATGCAGAAACTATCACTTTGATGTCCTCCCTATAAATTTTAATTATTAACAATTAAACATTAACAATTAGAGGGAGAACAAATTTATACCACAGTTGAAAATAATTTCTGTTGTTTAGTGATTTAATTGTTTAAACTCTTTTTTTCCCCAGGAGTCTGATTTATGGTTGTGTGTCAGTTAGGATTTTTATAAAAATCATTAAGGTTACCAGATCTGAACTGCCGAAATAAAGGCAAATATAGACAGATGCCAAGAGATACAGAAAAAAAACCCTAAAGTCTTTGTGGCTAATTTGTGGTTATCTGGATTTCTTTAGTCCAAAATTCACAGCTCTACTATCAAGTTTACCTTAAGCATGAAGAGGGCCTGGTATAGGCATTAAAAAAAAGAACCCTCATTCTATAGGCATGTTGCGTTTGGATTTTTTTTTTACAAAAAATAAACTATAACATGAAACAATTGACAGCCATCTCACATGTTTATATATCGTAGGGCTATGTGGTAGTGATTCTGTCTTGGGTTTATGTTTTGTTTTATCTTCTAATTTTGCACATTTAAAATACCTGCTGTCTTGATGAATGGAAAAATTAGCTATACATTGGAGAGAGGAAGCAATTGCAGAGTTGATTAAGATCAAACACAGAATCACAATCAAAGTATCACTTATGCTACAATATATGTCAGATGAATACAGTGGTCTAAAACTCTAGGATTAAATCTCTGGCTGATCTCAAGGACACTTATTTCTAAGTAGACTTATAGAGGATTTCATTGCAGAGAAGATCACCTGTACAATTATACATCTGGCCCAAAGGTACTTTTCTAATTCATTGTTGTTGTTAGTTGCAAAGTTGTGTCCAACCCATCGCGACCCCATGGACAACGTTCCTCCAGGCCTTCCTGTCCTCTACCATCTTCTGGAGTCCATTTAAGCTCACGCCTACTGCTTCAGTGACTCCATCCAGCCACCTCATTCTCTGTCGTCTCCTTCTTCTCTTGCCCTCAATCTTTCCCAGCATTAGGCTCTTCTCCAGTGTCCTTCCTTCTCATTAGGTGGCCAAAGTATTTGAGTTTTAGCTTCAGGATCTGGCCTTCTAAAGAGCAGTCAGAGTTGATCTCCTCTAGGACTGACCGGTTTGATCACCTTGCAGTCCAAGGGACTCGCAGGAGTCTTCTCCAGCACCAGAGTTCAAAGGCCTCAATTCTTTGGCGCTCAGCCTTTCTTATGGTCCAACTTTCACAGCCATACATTGCAACTGGGAAGACCATAGCCTTGACTATACACACTTTTGTTGGCAGGGTGATGTCTCTGCTTTTTAGTGAGCTACCTAGATTTGCCATGGCTTTCCTCCCGAGGAGCAAGCGTCTTTTAATTTCTTGGCTGCAGTCCCCGTCTGTGGTGATCTTGGAGCCCAGGAAAATAAAATCTGTCACTACCTCCATTTCTTCCCCATCTATTTGCCAGGAATTGAGGGGGCCGGATGCCATGATCTTGGTTTTCTTAATGTTTAGTTTCAACCCAACTTTTGCACTCTCCTTTTTTACCAGCAACAAGAGGCTCTTTAGTTCCTCTTTTCTAATTCATTATTTTCTTGCTACTACATTCAGTCTGATCATTTTTAATTATCTGAAATACCATCCATCAGAGAAATGAAAGTGAGTTGCTGTTCCAAATACACTAGAATAAGAAAAAAGTTCAGATCATCAAATAATAACTAAGCCAAAGAATTTATGGCTGAAACAAACAATTATTTTCCTATCAAATTATGCTGCTACATTTGGATTATAAATCTCTATTTTTTGTAAAGCATCATATTGACAGGTGGTGTTGTATAAATAGCTATAATAATAAGTGAATAATCATCTATAAAAAATGACCTGCTTTTACAATCTATTTCCATTCGATAGATAAGCAAATATTTTTCTTTCTTTCGTTTTCCCACAAGAGAAGAAAATGCCCATGAGACCAGCACTCAGTGAGAAATTGTTGCATCTTTGTGTCTTTTTATCACAATGTTTTGTTTCATTATACCATTATCTGTCCTGGAGTCTGCAACCTCTTGAAATTTCTGTGCTTCCTTTAATTCCAAGGGAAAATAATAAAATTCCAGGGAACTCATATGAGATGTTTTAGATCAGGAAGTTTGCTGCATAATGATGGAGAGAGGTCACATCAGCTCTCCCTTCCACTTTCAAAGTTGCAGTGAGCTCAAAACCTGACATCTAAACATATTTAAAAGCACCTTGAAAGTGGGATACAACAACTGAAGTAATTTTCACTAGGGCTGTATCAACCTTTGGACCAGTGCTTCTTTTCAATGATAGTTTGACCAGAACAACTTCTAGGGCTGATTTTCAAGCCAACATCATGACATTGCTTCTAAAAGTAAAAGAGAACAATTGTGTTGCTTCACTTGGTTCACAGGTTTTTTGATAGTTGCTAAGGGAGATACTGTGCCATGTTTCCCCAAAAATAAAACCTAGCCCAAAAATAAGACTTCGCCTGATTTTTATGCATGTGCCTAATATAAGCCCTACCCAAAAAATAAGCTCTAGTTAGGACCCCACCATATATTTGCAAGAGGGGGGGCAGGCGCACGTGTAAAAATTAAGCTAGGGCGGGGCTAGGGGTGGAGCTGCCCCACACACCCTGCACCCACGTACCTCCCGAGCTGAACTGCCGTGCTACTTAGGATGGGCCTTATCCTTGTCTGCCGCTGGAGGGGCTTTCTTTGGTCCACGCCACCCCCACTTCACCCTGCAGATCTCCTGCTTCCTCCTCCTCATCCGCCAACTCTCTCACGGCTTGCACCATGACAGGGCACAAGCCTCCTCTGCTGCTTCCCTTCACCAGCCCTGGTATCCTTCTGCCAGCCCTCCATCGCCACCACCATGGAGAAAGGGGAGGGGTGGCTTTTACTGCGGGGCTGACTGAAGTTTTTACGCCAAAAAACACCAGTATCCAGAGGTTAGGATAGAGTCCGAAGAGTGTCTTATGGACACGTAAAGGCACGGCCTTCCCTGAACGCTAAAAGGGGGGGAGCAGAGTAAGCCGCCTGAGGAAGAGGTGGAAAACTGCTGCAGGGTGGTTGGTTTCACCCAGCACCAACCAGGAACAAAACTTCTCAAATGGCCCAGAGGAGCTTTAGTCGCCAGGGTCACACCTGCTTGCACAAAGCAGCAGCCCATGTGGGCTGCCTCCATCCAAGCTGGGAAAGGGAGAAAGGCGGCATATGGTAACTTCCTTAAGTCTTCTTTCCTTCTTTTTTTCCTTCCTCCACATGGTAATTGCTGGACTGCACTTTCTTGCTGCCCTGCATCGGCCTGCATCTCCCTTCTCCATTCTGGAAATGGCAGCCCTGTTTTCTGCCACTTGCCTCCTGGCAGAAGGGAAGAAAGGAAGGACACTTCGTATGGAAGGACGCTGAGCTCCAGGAAAACTATGCCAGCTGGAGCTGGGCGAGGAAGGCCAGGCTCTCCTTCCCCGATAGTTCTGTATTGGGGAAGGAGAGCCTGGCCTTCCTAACCAGCTCCAGCTGGCGAAGTTTTCCCAGAGCTTACCATAGCGGCCTTCCACAAGCAACGTCTCCCTTCTGCTGGGGAGAAAGCGGCAGAAAACAGGGCTACCATTTCCAGAACAGAGAAGGGAGACGCGGGCCAATGCAGAGGGCAAGAAAGTGTGGCAATAAGGTGTGGTGGCAGCAACAGAGGGCTGGTGGAGGGATACCAGGGCTGCTGGAGGGAGGTGGCAAGGGAGGCTTGCACCCCCGGTCATGGTGCAAGCCATGGGAGAGTTGGCGGAGAAGGAGAAGGCAACTGCCGCTGGGCAGGTGATCTGCAGAGTGAAGCAAGAGTGGCAGGGAAGGAAGGAAGTGCCTCCAGCAGCAGACACGGTTCTGAAACAGTGGAGGGGGAACCGGGTAAGACCCATCCTCCATAGCCTGGCAGTCTGGCTCAGGAGGAAGTGAAAGGGAAGAGGCTGAGGGAGGTCACCGAGCAGAGAGTGGCCTGGATGTGGGGGCCCTGAGGTAAGCGGTTGTGGGGTGCCTGGGGTAGCTCCACCCCCCAAAAAATAAGATATTCCCTGAAAATAAGCCCTAATGCATTTTTTGTTCCAAAAATAATGTAAGAACAGGTCTTATTTTTGGGGAAACATGGTATGTCATTCTCCTCCTTGTTTGAGAGGTGCAACGGAGATGTGCTGCTTATTGCCTGCTCAGGGGTCACCAAACTTGGCAACTTTAAGCCTGGCTGGGGTTTTTGGGGAGATTGAAGTTGAGAAGTCTTAAACTTGCCAAGTTTAGAGACCCCTGTCCTATGGTATGGATCACTTCAACTGTTGATGAGCCATTTTGGAGAGCACATCCTTCTGCCATCTCCAGCATGGCCCATATCAGAGCCCAAAGCAGTTTGCACTGAAGCACAACACCCATTCAGAAGTCTCTTCAAACTTTGATAAATGACACACCTGATTCATGTTTTGAGGCAACATGAATTCCTTCTTCAAAGCAAATTACATTTCTTCTTTGCTTCAGCTGAAAGAATCATGTTGCCTTCAGGATGTTTTTTTAATTGAAGCAATTCAAGGTCCTCTTGTTGAACTCTAGTTTTCAAAAGGAATTAATTGAGAAATCAAAAGATACACAGCCTCACTTCTGACTGAAGTCTGTATAGCCCATTTACATTTTTTTCTGCTCAAAAAAAAACACAGTAGCTAAAGTTTTGAAGACTTCTAATTTAATTACATTGCTGGCATACCTGAAAGCTGACTTATCTTTATTGCTTCCCATTTTAAAATTCCATAAGACCTAGCTAGTAATGATAGAAGTGTCCTAAAGTAGTCATCTGAAATAAGCTAGAAGAGTGTTGTAAACTCTCTGCACAACTTTTGAGGTGGATAAATATGCATTATTGGCTTAAATAGTATCTGACAGATAGCTGTGGAGAAATATTGTGATTCTTTGAAAATAATGGGCTAGTAAAAGCATGCTATTCTTGACCATAAATTTTGTTGTTCAACTTTCAAAATGGCTGTTTAAAATGGCTTCAAAATGGTAAATGATGGTCTGTTAGAGGTCCCATTATTTCATTCTAAAGAGCTGACTTAACAATCATTACAAGCATTTGAATAATATTTGGAAGAATGGGGATGAGATCAATAATAAAAAATGAGCATTAATACTATAGATCTGGCACACAAAGTGACTTGTAACCCTATTCCTGGCCATAATTCCTTAACATAGAGCGTTCTTTCAGAAGCTTGCTTCATCTATTACCTGAGTAATACAACAATTTAAATACATTTTCTTCTAATCACTCTAAAAAATTTTCTTGGCATTACAAGACTCAAACTAAACCACTAGTCACATTGATATGTCATGCTAAGCTTGATCAATGATGCTTGATTTCTTGATCCTGTAGAAGTGGCTACATAAACATATTAAGAATTGTGGCTAGAGTTGGGAGTTATGGTTTCTTTTTGGCTTCCAACTCTTTTCCAACTTTTACTTGCTTTAGGAGAGAATAAACTAGAGATGCCAGTCTGCATATTATACTAATCAACTAAATAATGTTTTTTCATGATTTATCCAGCTTTTCCCATTGACAAGACAAAGTAAGGAGCACAAACCAAATAGCATGCATCACAACATGATGCTCTGTGCACCTGAAAGATATATATTATTCTCCTTATGAACTGTATATATTCATGATTATACGAACAAATGTTATATCAGCGGTGCTGAGTACAATCTCTTCTCAGATAATCTACTGAGCTCCACATTATAGTTACTACCCAAACTTCTACACTCTTTGCAAGGTTTGCTTTATTTTTCTAAAGAATGTTAAGACAATCAAATGTCTTGTGCAACTGCAGGCACAAATGGTGAGGCTATGCCTTGTCTTAACAACTTGCAAGAATTATAGAAGACAATGACAGAAGGAAAAAGAGAGCCTGTCAGTGTGATTGTAGTTTGTCAGGGTAATATAGCCTTCCAACCCATCATATTTGAGATTTACAATGGGTAGTGTGGACTGGAAATGTTGGGAGTTGCAATTCAGCATAACTGGAAGGCCCCAGATGCACAGGTGATATTAAGCTATTATCCAGCTGTCAATCAGCTGTAGACAAGAAAATTACAACATCTTTTGGAATGCACGAGAACAACACCCTAGAACCACAGTTACATGATTGAGAGGGTGGACTAAAAACAATTATCGGGATAAAAAAAAAGCTGCTGAAGTTCACTCTGATATAATGGTAAAAAGTTTGATTCTCTTTGCCAGTTGGTCTCTTAATGTCACTGCTTACATACCTGCAAGGTAAAGCTGCATGTGGCATACAGCTTTGTATAGCTCCAAATAGCTGGGGTTTGGGAATCAGGATATGGCCATGGCTTTGGCCACCATTCTGGCCCCATGGTCAGTAGTGAATGGAGGGGGCTCGTCTCTTCTTTGCAGTCTTTTAGCTAAAAATACCTGCTGTGCTAACTACTTGTTAAAACAGCATGGAAGGCAGCAACAAGAGTGTCTGCGGGAGGGGGGTGTTGTTCAGAAAAAGGACAAGATACCAATTCTGCAATGAAAGTCACATCTTTTTTGAAAAGTCATTGCACACACAATGAATTTTAAGGACTTTTATCACAGGGCCACCATCTGGAGGTGTTTCACACACCCACACACTCCAGTCCCTCTATTGTTGCCTTATATTTTGCTTTGCTAAGTAGCTGGCAAGTGGAAATCTGACTTTACGATGTCAGATAATAACCTTAGTGGTTTTAAGGCTGGTATTTACCTTTGAGTAAGTTGAAAAACCAGCATGTCCATTGCAAGTTGTTTATTCTTCCCTCAGCTGGTTTTATTGCAGTTGCCTCCAACTAATTGAATATTTTTTTTCTTAAGCTGTCAATCATGGTATTTCTCTTGCTTAGTTATTATTTCTAATAAGTGATATTTCAGTCTCCATGTTTACTAGTGAGACACAGATAGATTTCAGTGAATAGAAATACTTGTTTAATGTAACATAATTCATAAATGGGCGGTCTAGATTTTAACTGCTCACTTTCACTTAGGAGTTTTACAGAATAAACTTTTTAATTACCTTGCAAGTAAAAATGTGGACCGGTGGTGATTTGTGACAGTTATTGTTTCTAAAATTCATTCATGAATTAGATAAGTTTGTGAAGATTTTATTGGTTTTATGTATTATTTGAATTTAATTATTAAATCCATGTTCTACAGAGATACTGTACCAGACTTATCAATCAAGAACAATAAACATAATTGTATCAAAGGGACACCCTCTAGACAAGGTTGTATTCAAAAGTCTATTTACTAAAATGAGGACTACTCAGTACAGTGGACTTATCCCCAATAAATGATTGTAGGTCTACATGTGCTGAATATAACACATCTACTCTGTAAACAGAAAAAAAGTTCTATTTTACACTTTCTTTCTTTGCCTGATACCTGCACTAGTGTGTATGTAGCCCTTTCCATACTTGAAATATGTTTGCTATCTGGAATGGGCTATCTTTCAAACAATGGTTTGGACAGCTAAAGCACTAGATTGAAAACATGTTGACTTATTTAAAATTGCTTTGTTGGCCATTTTCAATCACACATTTTTTAATATACAACTCATTGTAAATAATGTACAAAAATTACAATGTGGCAACAATAAATTATTGTTGTCATCAAGCAAGCAGAAACCGTCGCCTACTAGACAAATCAAGTGATTAATCCTTCAGTGAGGTTCATATGGTTGCTTTATTTTTAAATTATCATTGAAGTCCAGATTCTGTGTGCTTTTAAGTTTAATGCTGTTTTCTCCAAAAAAAAATTGGGCCAATTATTTCCATTTCACTTGCTGCTTCCTTTTGTATTTAGGGCTTCAAAAGTTAGGATTTTTATGTTTTCCAATGTGATCTGCAGCAGTGCTGTATGAAATATTATGAAACTAGCCAACCAAACAGTTGCATATAAATTAACCAATAGTCACAAATACTCTGTTCATTATTGTGTTGGCTTCTTGTTTGGTTCAGTTTCAGTTTCAGGGCTCTTTTGGAATACCAAGCAAGTATGCTAATAAATCTCCATCTGGCTCTATTTCGCCAACATCTCTTCCTTCATCTGATATTTTTCGTATTTTTTAGTAGGTGTGAAGGTTTCTGCAAGAGTCAAAGCATAAAGGGCAAGCTTTTCTTCCTCAGTCCTAAAATCCTGTAATTGCATCATTTAATTGCAATTGGAAGAGCAGAACATAGTATTAGTTGCCCTTCATTACTTTAACGTAAAAGAGATAAATGTCCTGTATTATTTTTGTCACATTTCTTAATCAATAATAATAATAATAATAATAATAATTTTATTTATATACCGCCCTTCTCCCGGAGGACTCAGGGCGGTGAACAGGGCAAGCATAAAAAATACAGAGATACAAAAGTTAAAAGGGATTAAATATATGCCCAACTAAAAACAGTAAATACAAATATTAAAATAACAATAAAAAACCCCACCAATCCCCCATCAGGCCAGGCCGGCTTGTTCAAATAAGAATGTTTTTAGATCGCGACGGAAGGAGCGAAGGTCGGACGCCATCCGGAGCTCAACCGGTAACCGATTCCATAGCTCCGGGGCACCCACAGAGAAGGACCTCCCCCTGGGGGCCACCAATCTACATTCTCTGATCGGTGGCACCCTGAGGAGGCCCTATCTGTGGGAGCGCACAGGGCGGAGGGAAATTGATGCCGGCAGCAGGTGTAATCAAGTATGGTATGTGCAAACTAAGACCTGCCAAATTTTGGGATTACAGTATAACTCTATAACTTCCAGAAAGCAGTGGCTAGGGATTGTGAGAATTGCTTTCTCAAATAATCAGACATTAGTTGGTAGCCTATACAGAGAGCCTTTAGGGACTCAGGCAGGCTAATTTTGCCCATTTTTCATGATACCCAGTTCATAAACATGATTTGCCTTTCTCTTTGACCATGTTGGGCTTTTGGAATAATATTCACCTTTGAATTTAGGTACAAAATATATTCCTTTGTATCCAGAAGCCTTCCAATTACTTCCAAAAAACATTCCATAATCTTGAAAGAGTGCAGAGAAGAGCAACAAAGATGATTAGGGGACCGGAGGCTAAAACATATGAAGAACAGTTGTAGGAATTGGGTATGTCTAGTTTAATGAAGAGAAGGACGATGGGTGACATGATAGTAGTGTTTCAATATTTGAGGGGCTCCCACAAGGAAGAGGGGGGGGTCAATCTATTTTCCAAAGCATCTGAAGGCAGGACAAGAAACAATGGATGGAATCAAGGAGAGAAGCAACCTAGAACCAAGGAGAAATTTCCTGACAGTTAGAGCAATTAATCAGTGGAAGGAGTTTCTTCCAGAAGTTGTAGGTGATCCAACAGTGGAGACTTTTAAGAAAAGATTGGACAGCCATTTATCTGAAATGGAATAGGGTTTCCTGCTTGGGCAAGAGGTTGGACTAGAAGACCTCCAAGATCCCTTCCAAATCTGTAAAACGCAGATTCACATTCAATATAGACTCTAAAACTTCATACACTGCATATGGAACTCTCAGCTAGAATTGGGAATGAATTGTATTGCAAAAATGGAGCAGCACTGAGATACTGTGCCTTTGAAAAACAACATCAGGACTGTTCATTCCATTTGTAGTAAATACTGTAGTATGCCAAAATAAAACTTTTCATGCAAAGATGTAAGATGTACCTGTCTGCTCTCCAAAATGGGATCACTTAATTATTCATGTGAACAGAATGTTTGAAGAGCATGTGTAGCAGCTTGCAGCAGAATTGCTTAAAGGAATGTTTTAGCAAGTTTCATTAATGTGATCACTACTTGACTTGCATTGGGTGTGGTTTTGTTTGGGATATGAGAGGAAAAAGGTCACGGCAGTTGTCAATGTTCGAGAAAGATTCTGATACAGCCCGCCTGCCACAACCTAATGTTGTATGCAGAAAATGAATTTTTCAACACCAAACTAGCAGAATAGGGTTTCAGGACTAGAAGGGCTGATCAGAGAAAGAACCAAACATAGGGAGGGAGCAACTGTAGTAGAACATACAGTCCTCAACTTACAACCACAAGTGCTCGGCAAGGCTATTGTTAAATGACTTGTTTCTGATCAGCGGATGTTCTTGCTTTGACACACTGTGCTGTTAAGTAAATCATGCAGTTGTTAAGGAAGTTTGACTTCTCCTCTTGGTTTTGATTGCCAGAAACTGGTGGGAAAATGACCCCAGGACATTGCAACCATTGCAAATATATGCTGGTCCCCCCAATTTTGTTCTCATGACCATGGGGATTCTGCAACTATTATTAAGTGTGAAGACCACATGTAAGACACTTTTTTCAGTGCTGTGATGGTCACTAAGCAAATGGTTGTAGGTCAAGGACTACCTTTATATACAAGTGATTAGGGAAGAGCCATATGGTTCAGATTAGGGTAATAACTCTTTTTCTATGGAAAACTTTAAGTTGTGGACATTGTGTCTAAACTATATAAAGTACTTGTTAAAAAAGATAAGGCACATCTTTTCATTTATGTGTTCATGCCAGATAAATGGAAGGTATGGTTTGGTGAATTCTAGAAAAAGAGACAGAAAGATTTGAGTTGGTTTCTGACCTGACTTCTAAGGCTAGATGTGTGCTGAGCATTATTCTACTGGTAATTTTAAATTTCAAAAAGTAATATAACTCTGATTGACAGTTAAGACTTGACTGGATAGAAGGTTGAACAAGAACTAAGGAACACATGGTCCAGAAGCTATTTGGAGGAAAAAAGAATTAGGAAGTCATTTGTTTCATCTTCTAATCCAGGTCATGTTTATTATATATGGTAAGCATCTCAGGTCATACAAAAGAGCAAAATTATCTCAGCAGGAATGTTGAATCTATTTATGTAATACGGATGAAATAAAAAGCTTTTCTGGATTCCTGAAATTATCAAAATCAAACACAAGAACAACTGATACCCAATTATTTTCAGAAGCTGACAATCAGAATTGAATTGTTTGGATAATACAAGTGATCTAATGGCTGTCTCAATATTCTTTCTTTTCCTCATCCTGAGTATTGGAGAAAGAAATTTGCAAGCCTCAAAAGTATCAAAAGAACTGCTGGTTGCTGCATAGCCAGGAAATCAATCAATTTAAAAAAATTGGTTGGCTCTATGGAAAGGAATTAGTGGTCCTGAATATACATTTTGAAGATATTCATATCATAATCCATAAATTATCATGCTGGATATGGTTGATATTATAAGAGGATCCTTGTCCATCTCATCAAATCTTACTCGATATGGAGTTGGAAATAGTTGGAAAGAAAAAAACTAACATTGACATATATGAAAGATACCACTCAGCCAGATCTAAGCATTTGGTTTTCTAAATGCTGACTTTTTAGTTCTATTATCCTTCATTCCTAGTCAGTGTCATCTGAAGGTTGCATATTTCCCCACTTCTCTTATGAAGAAATGTGATTATTCAGCCAATTTTTTCTCTAGGTTTTTTTTATGAAATAGGTAGAGAAATTGCCTTAGGGAGTTTGAAAAATTGTAAGTCTTTCCAAAGTCAAATGTTTGTCCTTCAGTTACCCAAAGAATATTATGTTGTGATTTATTTTGTGATTTGATTAGAACCAATGCATCTATAAAAGTGCACATGATGGCAAGTGCTACAGAATTATAAAATGTTAACTAGCTAGTAATGAAAGCAGATGTTCCAAAACCATAAGAATATAAATAGCACAGAAAGTAAAGTCTTCATTTCCCCTCTGGAGAACTCTAGCTTTTAGAGGACATCTACTTTAGCACTGATTTCTTTTTTGTATCTTTGTTTTATGCAGAGCTATATGTGTGATGATCTATAAATTATAAGTATTAATAGGTTATAGTTTGTAATTCTACATGAAACTGATCAGTTGGACTTGGATCTCTATAGTTATCTCTTTAGCTATTAATCTTTGAGTGTTTCTTCACAACCATCTTTATTTGAATAACATTATCGGATGATGCTCCAGGACATAGTATTTCAGAGGAAAACAATGCCTCCCAGTGAAATTAAAGTCTGAAAGGTTTATTATGTCTGTCGCTGGTCCAATGAAAAAATGTAGAAAAGAGATGGTTTGCATCCATCCAAGAAAGGACTGAGTTACTTGGCAATATATTCACAGATTTTCTGGAGGAATATTTAAACTAAACAGGGACAGTGAGTTAATTTATACAGAATATCCCTGTCTCCAACAATCTAAAAATTATAGGGTTATCAGTGCATGTAACATAGATATGTCTGTGGACAAGAATATCAACCTTGCTGTCAAGCAAAATCAAACTTTTAATAGCGAGTACCACATGAAGTGCACTAACCAAATAGGTGGTAAGAAAATAAGGAAACTCAGGCACCACACAAGTTATGTAGAAAGTAAACACAGGGTCAGTCATAAAGGACTCAAGTGTCTATACACCAATGCACAGAGTATGAACAGTAAACAAGGTGAACTAGAAATTCAGGTAAATGAGGGCAGATATGATATTGTTGCAATTACAGAAACGTGGGATGAAACCCACAAATGGAACACACAACTAGAGGGATTTAAATTATTTAAAAGAAACAGACCAAATTAAAGAGGAGGTGAAGTTGCTCTCTATATAAGAAATAACTATATCTCTACAGAAATAGAGCACAACAATGATGAAAACTGTCTTGAATGCATTTGGGTCAATATAAAAGGGGTGGGAAAATGACATTGCCATAGGTGTATATTATAGGCCACCCAACCAAACAGAGGAAATAGATGAACTTTTTGCTAGTCATCTAACTAAGGTACATAGGAAGCACATCACAATAGTAATGGGGGACTTTAACTACCCTGACATCAACTGGGAGAGAAACTCTGCACCAAGTGGAAGATCAAACAGATTCCTGACAAACCTAGCAGGCAACTTTGCCAAAATGTAGAGAAGGGAACTAGGGGATTAGCCATTTTGGATCTAATCTTCAGTAACAGAGATGAAATGATAGAAGGTATTGAAGCCACAGGATCCTTGGGGGAAAGTGATCATGCAATATTGGAATTCAACATTCTGGAAGCACAAGCAATAGAACACAGTCAAACTAGAGTCTTGGACTTTAAAAGAGCTAATTTCCATGGATGAGAATCCTCAAGGGGAAAACAACTCAAGAAGCATGGAAAATTTTGAAAAGTGAGATAATAAAAGCCCTGTCTAGCACATTACCAACAAAGAAGAAAAATAACAACTCTCAAAAGAAACCAGCATGGCTGCATAAAGAACTCTCTGATAAATTGAAAGATAAAAAGGACAAGTATAAAAGGTGAAAAGATGGGCACATAACTAAGACAGATTATTAGCAAATAGCCTGTGCCTGCAAAGATGAAGTGAGGAAAGCTAAGGCTCAGAATGAAATAAGGCTTGCGACCAAAGTCAAAAATAACAACAACAACAAAAGCTTCTTTCAACATGTAAAAAACAAGAAAAAAGTTAAGGAAATGATTGGTCCATTAGTGGGGGAAAGTGGCAAGAAGGTGACAAGCAACATGGAGAAAGCAGAACTATTTAACTCTTTTTTTGCATCTGTCTTTACACAAAGGGAAAAAAAACAGTCCAACCTATCAAAAAGAGTACCATAAAAAATAGATTAGAAACACAAGTTAAGATAGGCAAGAAAATGGTAAGTGAGCACCTGTCCAGCCTAGATGAGTTCAAATCACCAGGACCAGATGGATTACACCCCAAGGTTCTCAAGGAACTGGCAGATGTGATCTCATAACCACTGATCTATATTTTTCTAAGATCCTGGAGCACTGGGGAACTACCAGAGGACTGGAAAAGAGCTGATGTAGTTCCCATCTTCAAAAAAGGGGAAAAATAGATCCAAGAAACTACAGACCTATCAGCCTGATCTCAATACCTGGGAAGATTCTGGAAAAGACAATCAAACAATGAATCAGCGAACACCTAGAGGCAAACAATGTTAATCAAAGTCATTACTAAAAGTCAACATGGGTTTGTCAAAAACAGATCATGCCAGATAAATCTTATTTGGATTCTTTGACCAAATGACAAAATTAATGGACCAGAGGAATGCTGTGGATATAATTTACTTGGACTTCAGTAAGGCATTTGATAAAGTAGATCACAACCTACTACTTGATAAGATAGAAAAATGTGGGTTAGACAGCATCACCACCAGGTGGATTCATAGCTGGCTGACCGGCCGTGCTCAGCATGTGGTCCTCAATGGAACTGCATCTACATGGAGGGTAACGTGTAGTGGGGTGCCCCAGAGCTCTGTTCTGGGCCCTGTGCTCTTCAACATCTTCATCAGCAATTTGGATGAGGGGATAGATGGGGAACTCATCAAATTTGCAGACAACACCAAACTGGGAGGAATAGCCAAAACTCCACAAAATAGGCTTAAGATACTGGAGGATCTGGTCAGACTTGAAAACTGGATGCTATCTAACAAAATGAAATTCAATGGTGAGAATAGTAAGGTTCTACATTTAGGCAAGAAAAACCAAATGTACAGGTACAGTATAGGTGGTACCTTGCTCAATAGCAGTAACTGTGAAAGGGATCTTGGAGTCCTAGTGGACAATCAGTTAAATATGAGCCAGCAGTGTGCTGCAGCTGCCAAAAAGCCAGCACAGTTTGCATTAATAGAGGGATAGAATCAAGATCACATGAAGTATTAATATCACTTTATAATGCCTTGGTGAGGCCACACTTGGAATACTGCATCCATTTTTGGTCACCACAATGTAAAAAAGATGTCGAGACTCTAGAAAGAGTACAGAGAAGAGCAACAAAGATGATTAGGGGACTGGAAGCTAAAACATATAAGGAACGGTTGCTAGAATTGGGTATGTCTAGTTTAATGAAGAGAAGGACGAGGGGGGACATGACAGCAGTATTCCAGTATCTCAGGGGCTGCCACAAAAAAGAGGGAGTCAAGCTGTTCTCCAATGCACCTGAAGGAAGGACAAGAAGCAACTGAGGGAAACTAATCAAGGAGAGAAGCAACCTAGAACTAAGGAGAAACTTCCTGACAGTTAGAACAATTAACCAGTGGAACAACCTGCCTCCAGAAGCTGTGAATGCTCCAACACTGGAAGTTTTTAAGAAGAGACTGGACAAACATTTGTCTGAAATGGTATAGGGTTTCCTGCCTGAGCAGGGGGTTGGACTAGATGACCTCCAAGATCCCTTCCAACTTTATTGTTGTTGTTGTTGTTAAAATTTTAGTTCTCTTGATGTTTTTATTCTCAGCCATTCTGCCCAGCCCACATAGAGTGTTTGCTAGCAGAAGTCCATAGTTCTAGTTTCAGGAGTCTTGGTTAAGGAAATGTTAATCATGGCACGGTTTATCCTGTGCTGATTTAAAGAAGGCAAGGTCACCACTGCCACAAACCTGACCAAAAAAAAGTATAATGCTGCAAGCATGATTGCATTGAGTCATGCTGTTTGGTCTAGTGATTAAGGCACCAGGCTAGAAATCAGGAGACTATGAGTTCTAGTCCTACCTTAGTCATGAGTACCAGCTGGGTGACTTTGAGCCAGTCAACTCTCTTCAGCCCAACTGAATTCTCAGGATTGTTGTGGGGGAAAAGGAGGAGGAAGGAGTATCAGGTACGTTTGCCCCTTTGAATTACTTATAAAAATAATACAGGCAGGATTTTAAAAAATCTAAAAATACACCCATTCAAAATAGTGGCTACAGAAGTAAAATTTCAATATTATTGCTGATCTGCTCAAAAATGAATTATTTATTTAATCCTTCTTAAAAGTGATTGCATGCATATATAAAGTTCAGACTTAATGCTGCTTTAAGTTGAAATGGAACTTAAGGTATATAATTGTCCTTAACTGCAATTGATTTTGATTGTTCTGTTTATTCAGGGCTAAATCTAAATTTCAAGAATGTTGTTGTGTGTTTCTTCTTGAACCATCAGGAAACAATGGGAAAATGCCAGAACTGAGCAATTGAATGATGGTTTAGGCTGATTTAAGATCAATATCTATCTGTTTAATTAGAATTTTAGCAATGTACTTTATTAAAATAAATAACTACTTAAAACTTTGAGTAGCTATGAAAAGAAAAGACCTTGTGTAAAGGTTAATTTAATCTTGAAATTCACAAGGAATTTGCAATGGTTCTGTATCTGGAAAATTTTGCTGAAGAAAAAATGAAAATGTCACTCATTTTAGCAGAAGTAAAGTAATATGTCATTGATGTTTTTCCCTGTGTGATGATTCTCTTGAGGAGACCATAATTAATTCCAAAAAGAAAAAAATATCTCCAGCTTCTAAAATGTCAAATTGAAAAGTTATTTAGCATACTATATATGTGGTTGAATAACTCAATTGCTAACAAATATTTCTTCACAAGTTTACATAATAAACTGGCCATTAGCTTTAAACGATAGCAAAACTACAGTAATCATATTTTTTAAAAGATATATTCAAATTGGTGAAATTAAAATATATTCTGCCCTGGAGAAAACCTTTCAGATCAGACCTACACCTTTCAATGGGCATTCTAGTTAGAGATAATTTGTAGTTCATTAAAGCTGGAAGCTTGGGACCAGTTTGGGAAAGTCTGTCTTAGCCAACTAAAAATATATAAACTAAATGGCTGGAGTTTATAAAGGATTTAAACATTATGATCAGCTCTGTCTTTTTCTCAAATTAATGCTTGTGAGTCTAACAATTCAATTTTTTATTGTTGTTTACAATCTTGGTGGTTTGCAAAACCTGTTAAAATCAACTGGATGTTAAGAAGAGACTGGACAGCCATTTGTCCCAAATGGTATAGGGTTTCCTGCCTGAGCAGGGGGTTGGACTAGATGACCTCCAAGGTCCCTTCCAACTATTATTATTATTATTATTATTATTATTATTATTATTATTATTATTATTATTATTATTATTATTATTATTATTATTATTATCTCTCCAAAACTAGATTTCCATGAGAAGGAAGGGGGAAATGATCTTGTTGTATCCCATGCTTAACCTGAATGCATGGATCCTTAAGTCCTCCTCTCTCAACCCAATCTATTACTTAGGATTCTTATAGGGATTATACTAAGGAATCCTCTTCATCCAGGTAAATTGACTTGACCTCACTGAGGGAAAGGAGTTATAAATAAATAACTTGAAGTTTCAGTTACATTGAAAAGCTTTTTCCAAAATGGTAGAGGACACTGCACATAGTCTTCCTTTATTAAAATTCATAGTATTGTTGGCCTTTTTTTCAAAAAACATTGAGTAGAGTTATGATCATTGGACTCTCAAAGGTATTTGTGGAATTATGAGAGAAGACAAAACTGCTCTTTAAATTTGTTGACAGTAGCAAAAATAAACAAAAGATAAACAACTTTTTATAATAGAAAGGCATGCGTTTTGTGTATGAGAGGTATTGAATGAGAGGTTGCATTGCCACACAGTCCATACACTATGCAATGGAAAACTAATTTTCCAAAATTACTAAACCATTCAAAAGAATTTTGTCCATATCATAAATCATGAATGGGCAATTTGCAGCCCTGGACTTAATTTCATGTGGAGCTGACTGGAGACGTAGTCCACACGCAAATGATCCAGATGTTGAACTGTCCATTTCTAGGCAAGTGGGTGTTATAAAGAGAACATGGTTGTGAGGATGGGAAGAATATCAGTAGAATGGAATTATAATGCCTCCTTAAGTAACACCAGGTGCCTGCAATTGGGAAGAATATCAGTAGAATGGAATTATGGGAAGAATATCAGTAGAATGGAAATTATAATGCCTCCTTAAGTAACCCCAGCTGCCTGCAATTAGTGCAGGTTCGCATCCCACCAGGCTCAAGGTTGACTCAGCCTTCCATCCTTCCGAGGTAGGTAAAATGAGGACCCAGATTGTTGGGGGCAATTAAGCTGACTTTGTAATAATGCCGCTTGGGGTGTGTGTGAAAGCCCTAATAAGCAGGCATATACATAGAATGAAGGCTACTGCTAAGCTTGTAAGCCGCCCTGAGTCTTCAGAGAAGGGCGGGATATAAATGGAATTAAAATAAATAAATTAAAATAATGTAACTCATCCTACCTCTGGTTCTTGCCTCTGCTCAAATAGCTTGCTTTATTTCCTCCCATCAATTCCATGGAAACTTCACTAGATCAGCCATAATGGAATGCAGCCCATAGAACAAGAAAAGTTGCTCACCTTATTGAAAGGGATGGATATGAATTGCAATGACTAAGTTTAAGGTATTTTTATTGGTATTTTTATTTATAGAAATTTTAATGGCACCTTAGTTAACTTTGCACCAACCTTTTAGGCATAAACTCCTGCTTGATCAATCATTGATATGGATGTTATTACAGTTCAGTTCAAGACCTACAATTTTTTTTTTTAAAAATGTATGAATTCTTTATACATCAGCCCTCATTTCCTCAGAGTAGATTTCATAATTTTAGTTCAGTCTAGAGCACAGGTCTGCAACCCGCGGCTCCGGAGCCGCATGCGGCTCTTTCCGCCGTCTCTTGCGGCTCCCAGTCCTCTGCCATGTGCAGTCCAAAAAAAAAAAGTGGGACTAAAAAAGTTCAACCAATCAATTCAAATATGCAGGGTAGGTGCATATCTCGCCTTGGCTCCACTCTTCAGTCAAACCCTGTTCTGCGCATGTGCGCATGTACGTGCATGCGCACATATTTTTTGCGGCTCCCAGTTTTTCCTTTTGTGAGGGAACCAGTTCCGAGTGGCTCTTTCACTCTTTCAGGTTGCTGACCCCTGGTCTAGAGCATGGTTTGATGCTAAGTAGAACTGGTCTAAATATCACTACCATGGCATCACAACTACATCATTTTAGGCTGTCTACTCTGTGCTTGAGTTCTCATGAGCTACATCATATATGCTTTATGTGGGGTTTACATGGTAAGTTGGATTGTGTAAAATCATGAATATTTTACACAATCCAACCTACCATGAAAACCCCACATAAAACATCTATGATGTAGCTCATGAGAAGAGAACTCAAGCGCAGAGTATACAACCATGGTAGTGGTATTTAGACCAGTTCTACTTAGCATGATGATGATGATGAAGAAGTTGGAAGGGACCTTGGAGGTCATCTAGTCCAACCCCCTGCTTGATCAATCATTGATATGGATGTTATTACAGTTCAGTTGAAGACCTACATTTTTTAAAAAATGTATGTCCTCCATTCT
Source organism: Vipera ursinii (assembly GCF_947247035.1). Lineage (NCBI taxonomy): Eukaryota > Metazoa > Chordata > Lepidosauria > Squamata > Viperidae > Vipera > Vipera ursinii. The sequence goes on from NC_139516.1 coordinate 153,738,900, forward strand.
CAGACCTCTGATAGGACTCCGAGATCCCTCTCGCAGTTACTACTATTGAGCAAGGTACCTCCTATACTATACCTGTGCATTTGGCTTTTCTTGCCTAAATGTAGAGCCTTACTTTTTTCACTGCTGAATTTAATTTACAGAATCTAATCCAGTTTCTCTCTTGCATAAGTAATACATGACTTTGTGAGCAGACAGCAGCAAATTGTACTCACCAGATTTGGCAAGTGGGTAGTGTTTCTGCTGACTATTGAACCAGCTAATGTAAACTGCAGAATGTAGAACATGGTCAGCAGGAGAAGATGAGGCAGGAAATTACTGAATCCAGATGGAAAACAATGTGGATGAGATGTGCCAGCTGGCATATACAGCATGATCCTCAAGAGCTTTGTCCAAATGTCAGTCTCTGCATGGGGTACTTAAAAAAGAGAACATATAGTCTGTAGATAGCTGCTAAATTCTAGCTGGAGACTGCAGAGAATCATGTATTGTGCTTAGTACGTGCACAGATGCAAATCAGTTTGACTCGTGCCCTACAGTATAACAGCACTTGACATATTATGCATAATGTCCTTATTAATGATGATAATAATAACATTCTCCCAGCTTGATTACTATATCATTTATTTTACTCACTGACTGACTGCCATTTGAAATTAAACATTCATAAGGTGATGTCAAAAAATTTGAGAAAATACATATTACATATGTTTTAATATCTTTTAAAAGTTATTTTTACGCTGTTTTTTGACTTCTGATAATTCATCCCAATAGGCCTTTCTGTATTGCTACATCTGTCTGCATTATTTGTCTATAGTCTTCCGGAATTGCTGTGACATGTCGCAGTATTTCCAAATCCTAGGCATTTGTAGGTTGACCTAACACTATTGAAGTTTGTCAAGAAAAACTTAAATTACATTTTTAGGATAACTGCAATTATTCTAAGAAGCCACTGCTGTTAGCTTTGAAACTATATAGGTCCCCATTACTGTATAGGAAATATTGCCCTTTGTTGACACTGAGTATGTGGCTTTTATTTGAACTTCACAATTCATATATAGGTTATATTTCATGGATTGTCCAGCCAATTACAGAATAACAGGGTTGGAAGGGACCTTGGAGGTCTTCTAGTCCAACCCTCTGCTCAAGCAGGAGATCCTATATCATTCTGGACAATTGAGTGCCCAATCTCTTCTTGAAAACATCCAGTATTGGGGCGCCCACAATTTCTGAAGGCAAACCATTCTAGGGGTTAATTGTTCTCACTATAAAGAAATTTCTCCTTAATTCTAGGTTGCTTCTCTCTTTCATTAGTTTCCATCCATTGCTTCTCATCCTATGTTCAGGTACCTTTGGAGAATAGATTGACCCCTGTCTTCTTTGGGGCAGCCCCTTAGATATTGGAACATTGCTATCATGTCAGCCCTACTCATTCTTTTCACTAGCTTAGACATGTAATTGCTGCAATCATTCTTCGTGTTGTAGCGTCCATCCCCTTAATCATCTTTGTTGCTCTTCTCCTCACTCTGTCCAGAGTCTCAACATCTTTTTTACATCATGGTGACCAAAAATGGATGCAATATTCCAAGTGTGGCCTTACCAAGACATTGTAAAGTGGTATTAACACTTCACCTGATCTTGATGCTATCCCTCTGTTAATGCAGCCTAGCACCGTGTTAGCTTTTTTGTCAGCTGCAGCACACTGCTGGCTCATATTTAAGTGATTGTCCACTAGGACTCCAAGATCCTTCTCAGAAGATCGCTCTTGTTGAGCCAGGTGACATCTATCCTATACTTGTGTATTTTGTTTTTCTTGCCTAAATGTAAAACCTTACTCTTCTCTACATTGAATTTCATCTTAGACAGTAAGGGCAATAAGGAAGCAAAGGAAAGTCTGTTTTATAGAGTAGCCATTATAGCTTTCTTGGGTAGGGTCAACTAGTTTTGGGAGTCTTCTCTGGTATTATTTATCTCTTCACAAACAATTTGCAGTTCCTGCGTCCAAATGTATGGATTTATGTGCAGATGAGTGGAATAAAAACCTATGGATTCCTTCTCCCACAGTCATGACTCTTGCTGAGAGTGAGAATTGAAGTCCATAAATCTGGAAGATATCTAGATTGCAGGAGGCTGATTTGGGCTATTGATCTTGAGCTATTGCTCAAGGCTCATTACAATTAAATTGTCTTCACAGCCTGGAATTGTCTCTCTGTGTGCCCAGGCTTATTTCTTATCTTGTCTCTCACATTCATTGCTCACTCAAAATGTTGGTTGTATTCTTAAATCTGAACCTGATTATTTTTTAATCTCACCATATTTGGAATTCCTCCCTTGGCTTTATTGCCAACCAAAACCACTCCTGATTATTTTGCCAACGTCATAATTGCTCATATCCTGGCTCAGCTAAATCGGAGAGTTTCCCTTTTTTCACTTTACTATCAATTAAGAAAATTGAAGAATCTTTTCTCAACTCAAAAGCAAAAAGATTGTTCCTCTGACCTTTGATAGACATCCAGACAAAATGTACAGTTGGAATGTTTCTTAATTTTATATAAATTACTACTGAATACCAATGAGCAACATTTTTAGTCCTCTTAGCTTCCTAAAATTCTAAAGCAGGGGTCTGCAAACTTGACAACTTTAAGACATGTGGACTTCAGCTCCCAGAAGGAACTGAAGTCCACAAATCTTAAAGTTGTCAAGGTTGCAGACCCTGAATCTAAAGGCTTGCCTTGCTTGAAACTTACTTTGCACCTGTGGATTTTGATTATGTTTCATTTCCATAAAAGAAAAGTATGTTGTCATCCAGATGCCTGCATTTATTTCTCTGAATTTTGTTAGGCTTCACACACACACACACACAGAGAGAGAGAGAGAGAGAGAGAGAGAGAGAGAGAAATTAATTTTGTTAAAACTTAATCGGACTCAACCAGATACTTTGGCATTGTAATCTGTGAAATTTGTGAAGTTTCAATTATTTCAAAATCAAAACCAAGTGAATAGGACTGTTTTTGGATTTGAGTAAAAATCTCTTTTTTCTTTCCTCATTCTTTTTTTAATTATGAACTAAATACAATATAGAAAGGAAAAAAATCACAAAATAGTAAAAGAAAAGATTTGAATCAAAATATTTCTCAGGCACCAGCCTTTACCACAAGTTGCTTTTTTAAATTGTGTGTTGATGTAGTTTAAAGAAAACCCTAAGACTCATAACCAATTCTTTATGCATATCTAAAACAGCATCTGTAAAAATAAAAGTAACAGATATCAACTTGTAACAATGTCAAACAAAACATAATAATTTTCTAGTACCAGTCACAGGTACTAGGATCTCAGCCAATATATTAAAAAGATCTGGGTGAGATGGGTGGCATATAAATAAATAGATATTTAATACTGATAGAGACAAATTATTGGTGATTTCTCTCCCATCTCCATAAAGGAACTGTTTAGTAAGTGCTTGGTTAAATAGATCTTGGATGGACCTTCTCAAATCTAAATGTACATGTATAAAATCCTAGTTGTCATTTATGCATGAGTAAAATAGATCTGTGTAAAATCCCTTTTATATATACATGACATACATAAAATATGTAGAAAAAGTATGTGTAAAAATCCCATTCTCTTTTGTGACCTGTATAGAATATGCATGTACATTCAAATTTAATGTACATTCTGCTTTAATGCATCTTTTCTATCTCTTTAGTAAATCAAGGGTTTACTGCATACAGAACATTTTTATTAAATAGTTGCATTCTACTGCAGAAAAGGCAATTACCCATTTCTGTGTCAGATTTATTCATACAAATGTATATTGACCCAAATCCATTAAACCACTGAACAATTAGCCATTGCAATACTGATAGAAAGCAAAATGCCATCCTGCCTTTGGTCCAACTCCAAATTTCCTGAATTGAATGTTATATAATTGCTTTGCAGTACACATTGTTCAGGACCACCTTCATTTTGCTGATTTTATTCCCATTGCATGGTTTTGCATTGATCAATTTAAGTTATTGATACTAGTGTTTAATGCAGTTATTCATTTCCTGTGTGTGTGTGTGTGTGTGTGTGTGTGTGTGTGTGTGTGTGTGTGTGTATATATATATATATATATATATATATATATATATATATATATATATATATATATATATGTTTAAGTATTTGTCAAGGCTTTTTGAATGGACCTTGCTAATTAACTCTTTCATTCCTGTTTTGGCCCGACTCAGGGCTTATCCACAGGAACTAGTCAACTTATGACAGCTCATTATTTGTGCAAATTATTCAAATTGCTAATAAAGAATTTGGGAGGCTAAGATGATCATTTCGAACTCTTCGAAATGATCATCTTAGCCTCCCAAATTCTTTATTAGCAATTTGAATAATTTGCATATATATATATATATATATATATATATATATATATATATATATATATATATATATATCAGTTCTCTTTTTACAGATTTCTCTATTCCCTTTCTGTGCATATTAGGACTAAAGTCCCCAGTTATGGAATTCTCTTCTTTCTTGATCTGGCTCCTTGCATGTTTAGATAGGATAGAAATCTTTATTGGCCAAGCGTGATTGGACACACAAGGAATTTGTTTCCGGTGCATAAGCTCTCAGTGTACATACAAGTAATAGTGGTAATCATGATCATATACAACATGAAAATACATTCATCATAAATCGTGAAATACAACACTTCATCATAAATCATAAGATGCAACACTTAGTGATAGTCATAGAGTACTAGCTAAGCAAACAACATAAATCATACTAGGGTACAAAAAAGGGAAAAAACACAAACAAACCACAATATAAATTGTAAGATTTACAAGCAGCAATTTATAGTCTTAAGAAGATAAGGAAAGATAATAGGAAAGATGAGGAGTATCATAGTAATACAGTTTTACTAGTATTTTGACAGTTGTAGGAATTAGTTGTTAAGATGCATGTAATAAAGATGCGAAAGCTTATTTAATAAAGCAGATTGATTGATGGAAGCCCTTGTGAACATTTCTTGAAATGGAGAGTATTAAAGTTATTTTTTATTATTGAAATGTGATCAGCAGCATTAGATGGCAGAATATCCTGTTTAATGTTGTGTGCCATTTTTATATATAATGAATATTGATTTCATTGCTTTTGGATTATTTTAACAGTTATTTCTTTTTACTTATTTTTGATTGAAGTTGGAGTATACCAGGGTGTCGGTGTGTTATAAACAATGTTTTTGTTTGTTTGTCTTGAGAATTAACGAAAGAGCCAGTGGTTTTCAGACCACATTGGGCAATTCTGTTACCTTCTCAATAAAATTCAACTTCAAGATCTCCAAGATCTGCACAAATTGTGCATGAATTCATGGGGAGAGCAGAATATAAAGAAGAACTGTAGACTTAAGCCACCATGGGTGTAAGAAATATTTATACCCTTACATGCAGGCAGGGAACTGTTTCATATGGTTTCATTCTTGTCAGCAGTAAAAGATTCTTATCTAACTGAGCTGTATCTGTGAAATCTACTGTATCTTCCTCTAGGAAACAGGTTGTGTAAAAGAACAACTCTGTAAATTATTACCAAGTTGTGAATAAATAAACCTTATAATACAGAAGCTTGGATAGTAGCATTATCATCTAGCAATTTATTTATTGATTTGAAACATTTATATGGCCACCTACATTATATGAAACAACTATGGACAGATAACAATCATTATCGTCATCATAATAAATGTTTGGAACTCTAACACATCATCAATGCCATAACAATACTCTCTCAATTATATATGTATACATACTGGGCTCACCTCCCATCTTTCCCAAATGCCTGAGTAAAGAGGGTGAGCCCCTTGTGTTTCAGGGTGGAGGCTATTCTGTGGAAAAAGCTTTGAAAATAATAATCAGAATAGCAATACTTTGAAAATGTTCTTGGGAAAGACAGTCTATACGGCTTGGTACAATGCCTGCTCTTAAAAATTCTGGTTGCAGGTGCAACAGCTTTTTGGTATGCAAACGGATTGTCTCCCTTGACAGAGAGGAGACAGATTTTAAGTCTCATCATTAACTGAGAGTGTCAAAATCTTCTTAAGAAGCTGTCCTCATCTATGTCCATTATGCCATGAAGTATTTATCTACCATATATGTGCCAGTTAGACCACATCATATAAATTGCCACAGTTACTGAACAGTAAGTATACTGTGTATCAGGGATATTTAAAAGGGTTTATTTATTCCAGTCCCTTATAGAATAGAACACAACTAGAGCATATTAGATGGATATATAGTCAATATTTGTTGCAACAAAGTACTTATCATTCACAGGCAGTCTGTTTCACTGTCCAAATGTTATTAAAAACACTCTAATAGCTTCTTAAGAAAGTTCTTTCTTAATGTTTAGTACAGAGTTGTTTTTCTTGGTTTAAATTATGGGTTCATACTAATAATAATGGACACAGAATATTTTAGAGGCTGCATCTGACCTTGTATAAATGTGCCCCAAACCCCATCAATCATTTTCTACTGAAATATTCCTTCTCTCTCTTAAGTTGTTTTAACCATACTAATGCATGGCTGATTTATTTCAGTTGTCTTTTTAAAGGTTAAGTCAAATTAATGGATGTTAGCAGGTTTTCTATTAGAACTTCCCAACCCGGTGCCCCCATTTCCCAGAACTCATCAGTCTTTATCCAAATGGCGTAGAAAATTCTGGAAGATGAATTCCCAAAATGTCCCCCATGATGATGATGGTCGGGAGAGAATTAAGTTGCAGAAGGCTTTATTTTGAGAAACAGAAGAAGCAATGCTTTCAGTTCAGTGATCTATATTGGTTACTTCACTGTTTATCTTCTTCAGCCTTTTTAATAGGCTAAACAAAACAAAAATATAGTTGAAAAGCTTCAGAATCTTGTAACCATGTGCCTTTGGAATAAGGTATGTCTGAATCACACTGAGAAAAGGGAAGTGCAGCCAGGAGGTGTGCCTTTGCATAGAAAACAAGCAATTAAATGTTCTCATCCAAGACAGCAAACAGGAACTCGTGTGGTTAGTTTGAGTCTGATATTTTGTAAAAGTCAACTTTAAAAATGCAGCATGCAACAAATGAAATATACTTGATGCCAGTGCCATTAAAACCATTTTAATCATCTGCTAATTTATATAGAAATAAATGACTAAGAAATGATGTGATGGTTCATACAGTGAAAGCCAAGATGGACTTATTATAACAAAAGTATGGCTTTATATACTGTATAGTTCCAAACTTTAGGACAGGGGTCTGCATTTTGTGGTCTTCAAATATTGCTGGAACACAGATGACTGCATTTGTGAAAACTTAAGTGATAGAATTATATTTAGCAATTTGCAACTGGTTCACATGCATTGTTGTTATTTTTGTTGTTATATTTCTATCTTATTTAAATATGTATTTTAACATGTTTTACAGGTAGAGATTTAAATGACAAAATAGAAATAAGGAAACAAATACATAAAGTAAAAGCTACAAAAACAACCAAAAGAAAAAGAAAAAAGCGAAAACTTCCATATACGTCAGATATGTCAAACAGACTTCTAAATCTACCTTGGGGGAAAGAGTAGTTAATGATTTTCTAACATTGCAAAATATCTCTAAAATCTCATGCCACAGAAAAACATACTGAGTCATTTTTTTATGAATAGATAAACTTGCCATCTCAAAAATGAGTGAGTCGTTTCATTTGCCAGTCAGGAAATACAGTGAAATTGTTTAGATAGTGGTAAAAATAATCCTGTGGTGTGCTGAGAATTGTCCTTCAAATGTACCCTGTTTTGTTTTGCTGCAAAACACAATTAGTCTTGACAACAGATTAAATTAAATTCATTTGGGGAAAATGATGGTATTTCAGACTACTATCATTTCATGCCAGCTTACCCAAAATGTGTTTTGGCCTCTGCTGATTTGCATGATTGTGGAAATAACTGCAAAATGCGGTAACTGTGCAGTATTGTGGTTCAGTGACAAGAACAGATGAAGGAAGTGAACAGGGTGGTTAAACTGGTTTCAAACAGACCAGGTGGCAATCCTGTTATAAAAATATTTTTTCTTATCTCTTCCGTATGTGACTGATTGTAGCAACCAACATTCCCCCTCTGTAATTACAGGGGGGGTGGAGTACATGTGCAGAAGGGCAAATGAGTCACATTACCCAAATACATTACAAGAATTTCATTCTTCTTATGTGTTAATAGGGGATGTACAATGAGTCTATGAGTTTGGAGACAAGCAACTTTGTTTTATTAAATGATGATTGAAACCGCTGCCTTTACTATGAAAAAAACCCAAACCTTCAATCCTGCAGGTTAAGATTCTGCAGCTAAAGCCAGGGTTATACCTAATGAGTTCCAGTAACAAATATCTGCATTAATTGCATAGGGGCTGTTCTTTGCATGTTGGTCCTGCATAGGTGGTACTATTATCTTTCTTGAACTGACTTGTTTCCCCCCCCTCCCCCCCATTTGCATGTCAGGAGGCACATCTGCATTGTTGCAGGAGCATGGAAATATGGAGCAAGCATCTCTGAACACATCTGTCTCCCAGTGCATGAAGAACGCAAGGCTAAAGATAGGTTCACATGAATATAATGGCATGGGTGGTCCTATTCTCTCAGCGCAATTGCTAATAGTACAAACATGGTATCTAACTGGAGCTGTTTTAACAACAGAGTAGAAATGAAAAACGGTTAGCATTGTACTATTATTACTTGTTTTTTTTTAAAAAAGGTAAAATGTCACCCTTTCTCCTAGTTCCAGGAAAATAATATTGTTGATTCAAGTGATTACCTTTCATAGGCTCACTGAGTAGTGAGAAAATTGAATTTATTTGATATAACTATGGAAAGCTTCCCAAATCTTAGCTTGGACATAATTCTAAAACATGGTTCAGCTTTATTAACTCTTTTTCTATAACTCCTTATGCTTAGTATGTGTTTGGAAGCAAATTCGATCTTGCTTTTGTTGTGGCTCATTAATATAAATTCATAAAGCTATTATAAATTAGACAATGTTAAATTTGGACTCCAGCCCTAGCTAACATTACACTGGATGCAGACTAAGTACATTATGTCATTTTCAAACATCCTAATAAATTATAGTTAGTGTTTGAACTGAAAATGTTTGTCCAATCAATAATTAGAACCATTGAACGCCACCTTTAATCCACATTTGCAGGAAAGGAAATGTATGAGGAAAGACTGAAATATTTTTAATGGTCAAGAACTTTAATGGCTTTGAAGTCCAAGGATCTTAGAAAATTATAGTCATGGAGGGGTTTTTGATTGAGGTGTGATTTCATTTGGATTTTTTTTTCATGGTTGTGGCCACAGCAGAAAGCAATCTCTAGTTGATTTTGGGTGATTTCAAAAAATGTAAGCAAGCTTAGACCATGTTAGTACTTGGATGGGAAAATCTCAAGAAACCTGAATTCTGTAGACTAGCCTGGCAAGTTTAAACCAATGTGGAGGAAGGTAACAAAAAAACCCCAAACACTTCTATGGTGCTGACAAGGAAACAATGTGGACATGTCCATGAAATCATCAGTTAACAAAGTTGACTCAAGTAAAATTTTATCTTTAAGCTATTTTTTTTGTCTGTGTGTGATGGAATGGAGCTGATTTTCAGTTTTCATGCTCATGTCACCAGACTGACTAGCAGGATTTTTTTAGGGAACTCTTGGAGAGGGCATAGAAGAGGGGTTGAAATTAAGTTACCTCTGTGCTAATGGATCCATCTTTGAGTAAAGAGAAAACCTAGGAAGGGAATGAGAACAGGGATGTGTTAGACCAGAGGTCCACACCCCCTGGTCCATGGACCAGTACCAGGCCATGGCATGCCAGAAACCGATCTGCTCAAACAAGCAAAGCCTTATCTGTGGGATGCAGGCAGCACACAAAACCAGGCCCCCTCCAGTCCGTGGGAAAACCTCTCTCCACGAAACCGATCCCTGGTGCCCAAAAGGTTGGAGACCTGTGTGTTAGACCTTGAACAGGTCAAATAACTTGTCTGAATCTTTAAATTGGTTGGTTGCTTTTTCCACTGCAGAACAATTCATCTGTTTTTAACTCACTAGCGTATGGTCAGAATTAATGTGAAAACAGTCTTTCCACCAAAAATAAAATAATGGAATTATTAATAAATCCTCATTAAAAATTAAAATTCTTTCTGTGGTTTTAGACAGGCTATTGTTTATGGCACAATTAAATGCTTCATTTGAATAAAAGAACATTTAAAAGTAATGTGTTTGACTGGTAGAATCCTTACTCTAAGGATTCCTTTATTAATCTTTGGTTTTCTTGTTAACAATGGAGCAGCTTGCAATGTTGTTGGCATCAGTGCAGAATTCTGTGTTTTGAATTCATTTGATAAATAGCTGGGGTTTCTTGGATGAAGATCTTAATACCGTGATCCATATTGTCTTTTTTTAAAAACTGCCAGAGGGGGTGTGTTCTGTGGGTGGAGGTATGCTCTGATTGGATGGGGGATTAAGTGTGTTCTGATTGGGTGGAGTGTGTTTTGAATGGTGGGTGTGTTCTGATTGGGTGGGGGTGTGTTTTGAGTGGATGGGCTGGTCTCAGCTGCCAGCCTTAGACCTGAGCTGGTGAGTTGTGCTGCTTTTGTTCAGCTTCGTGTTTGTGGTGGTGCCATGTTTTTATAGTGGGTGTCAGTTTGCTTATTGTGTGCTTTGGAGGGGTTTAAAGTGGCTGATATTGCAGCTGTAGTTAGGTTTCTGTTTTGTGGTTGTGCGTCGTTATCATTGTGGGTTCGGATTTGCTTTTTGAATGGTTGTGTGGTGGTGATGTCATGTGATGTTATCATGAGTATGGGTCTGGGTTTCCAAATGGCTGGTAGGCGAGAGGTTAGGGTTAGGAAACCCGCCTTGATTGACAGACGAGTCCCAACCACCAAGAATGATACCAGACCCAAACTCATGATAACATCACATGACATCACCACTTTAAACCCCTCCAAACCACACAATAAGCAAACTGACACCCACTATAAAAACATGGCACCACCACAAACACGAAGCCGAACAAAAGCAGCACAACTCACCAGCTCAGGTCTAAGGCTGGCAGCTGAGACCAGCCCATCCACTCAAAACACACCCCCACCCAATCAGAACACACCCACCATTCAAAACACACTCCCACCCAATCAGAACACACTTAATCCCCCACCCAATCAGAGCACACCTCCACCCACAGAACACACCCCCTCTGGCAGTTTAAAAAAGAGGAACAAACAGCCACTACCACATGCTTCTCCCAGAAGAAGGGAGCAGAAGCCACCAGCCTGATGATGACGGATGGGATTCCGTCGAAATGTTGTGCCTACACCTTCATTTCTACGCGGGGAAAAACCCGAATGACCAAAGGTCCACATACAGACACCCACGAAAACCTCAGAAAACATATATATATATATATATATATATATATATATATATATATATATATATATATATATATATATATATATATATATATATATATATATATATATATATATATTGTTTAGCAAATACTTTGGTTATGAAACTCACTACTGATATTTCTCTGTTCTCTCTGTACTATCTCATACTTTACAATTATTTCCTTATGTATTAGGAAAATGTCCAAATTTCCAAAAATAAGGTTGTTTTTTTTAAAAAAAATCATGTCGGATTTCAAATATCTTTCAGTCACAGTACTGCCAGGACCAAATTAGAATGCAATTTGCTTCTATTGCCCTCATGCTAAGCACATTATTACAGAGTAGAAATGGGCAGTGTGATATCAGGTAGTCGCCATTCGTGATCTCCGGTTGGCTTCCCCATTGACTTTGCTTGTGGGAAACCTGCAGTGATCAACATCGCAAATGATGATCATGTGATCAAGGGATGTTGAGGTAATTGTTATCCAGTCACCAAAGACTCCGTGGTCATGTGACCACCATAAATATAAGCTTCATATTTTCAGCACTGCCGTAACTTCAAATGATTGTTGAATGTTTGGTTGTTAAGTGAGGACTAATGTATAACATCTGGGATGGGAGTTTTTCTTTATCACTTTGTTCAGGCTGTGAGAATGGTATTTGTTTTTATAATTACTTTAAGCCTATTTCATAGCATGCCTTCCCAGTTTTCCCTTTTCAGAATGGCAATTTTTTTCATTGAGTCTTTGGAAACAGTGCTTAGAATTCATTTAAACACACACACACACACACAAACACACAGAGACACAAAATCTGTAAGCCACCCAGAGTCTTTTTGGAGTCAGGCAACCTTGTAATCCAATGATTAAATAAATTGTTGGGCTCAACTCTCATTTGCTTTTGCTCTTTTCTGCTGTGTCCAGTCTTTTGAGCACCATCTACTTTTCTCTTTCCCCTTCCTCAGTCCTACTATCAAAAATATTCTAGATACTCTCGGTAAAAATATGAATCCCTTGAAAAAATCAAATATACTTTTTGGAATTCACTGGGGAAAACACAACCTTTTAAAAGTTTACTGGCAATAATTAAATATGAGCAAAGTTGGCCCTCATTCTTCGTGTACTGCCAACTGCTCTCATTGATATTTTAATAGCTCTCTTGAATACTGTACTACAAAGACAGAAAATTAACTGCTTAACGTTTTCTTGTCTGCCAACTGCCAGACTTGGCTTACTATTTATTATTTGGTCAATTGGATCAGTCAGCACTGCTAGCATTCATATGCCAGATTTTGAAAATGAAAGGTAACGCTTCCTGATCATTTGAAGCTTGATAAAATGCATAGTTATTAATGAATTTAAAACCACTCTCATGGTAGTTTTAAATTCATTAAATGCATTTTATCAAACTTCAGGATCATTGAGCAAGTTGATGAAAAAATAGCGAGAACCTTCAGAAATATCCTATGAACTATCTACAGAAAGACTTATGATTATAACTGAGCCCAAAATTTCTATTGCTAAGTGCAACATTTGTTAAGTGAGTTTTGCCCCATTTTACAAACTTTCTTGCCTCAGTTGTTAAGTGAATAATTGCAGTTGTTAAGTTAGTAGCATGATTGTTAAGTGAATCTGACTTCCCCATTGACTTTGCTTATCCGAATGTAGCAAAAGATGATCATATGACCACAGGGATGCTGCAATAATCATAAGTGTGAAAAATGGTCATAAGTCACTTTTACAGTGTCATTGTAACTTTGAACAGTCACTAAACAAACTGTTGTAAGTCAAGGACTACCTGTAAATAGGGCAAACCATCTGGCACAGACATGTCAAACACAAGGCCCGGGGGCCGGATCCGGCCCGCGAAGTGGTTTCATGCGGCCCGCAAAGCCATCCTGGAAAGAGTGAGGGAACGGCCCCCACTGCCTTGGCCCTGGCCCAGAGACCCTCCTTCTGCCAGAGACCCTCAGATCTGTCCCACTCCTGCCCAGGCCCCCATAGGCACCCTTGATGCCAACGATGTAGAGCTGGCCACGCCCACCCAGTAGGTCATATGCACTCTAGCCACGCCCACCCAGTAGGCCATGCCCACCCTGGCCACACCCATGCAGCCCCCTGAGGGCAACCGCAATGCTGATGTGGCCCTCCATGAAATTGAGTTTGACACCCCTGATCTGGCACAACTGCCCTTACATGAAACAATATTCTTTTTGTGTATGTGTGTGTTGTGTGTGTGTTGTGTGTCTGTGTGTGTCTCTGTGTGTGTATGCACAAACATGCACTGGACCAGAAAGTTCACCTGTATGATTTTTTTCCAGCCTCATTCAACTTTATGAAAAACATTTTCTTTTCTTTTTCTTTGTTTGAAGAAAATAAATGTCAGATGAAATTCTCATGGGTAGATTATGAGGTACTTATATTTACCATAGTTCCTGTGTGGGGAAAAAACAGGATTTCTTGACACCTTTTATCACAATCTAAATTAAAAGTTTAAAAACACTCTGAAAATAAAACAGAAAAAAAGGAAAGGTTTGGTACAGGTTTTGATTCAACTTCAATATGTTTTTAATATTTTTTGTCACATCAATATGTCATTTTAAATTATGTGGCCTTGTGTGTAGACAGTTTGACATTATTGGATTAAAAAGAGGAATATGAAACAGTTGTCAAACATAAAACACTTTTCAATCTTCTGTATGTCTTCAAATGGATAAATACATTCTTCTACTGGATGAAATTTATTTCCTGTACTCTTCAAAACCAAGTTGTTCACACCCAGGTATAAAGAGATATTGTTGGCTTTTATTGGATCCGTTTAATTTATGCCATAATGACCAGTGTCAGACATATCAATTGTCAGATTTATCAGTGATCTACATTTTGGTGAGGTTTTGCTTCAGAAGAATGCTTTGCAAATAACTTACGACTAAGCACTAACCTCTTAAGCACTGCAATTTCCTTTGGTCACTATACCTAAATTTAATTTTTCACAGGGATGCTGCCTTATACCAAAGGAGGACATTGATCTCAGAACTGGTTGCAATGTTGGTGGGGGGTGGGGTGGGGTAAGCATTTTAAGTTTCAGCAGGAGTTTTTCCCAAGCTTCCCTGGGTATACCTGAGACTGAGCCTGGAGCACAGTATGAACTATAAAAACATAAAACTACATGTTCCATAATAGTATATAGAAGCTTATAGGGGGTATAAACTTTAGGACAATATACTGTCTAATTCACACTTAAATCATTGTGATGCTTCTAACCAACTTTTTAAAAATTATTCTTCTATTGTAGCTCTGGAAGGAACATAGAAATCGCCATGGGGAATCAAGTTCGAAAACAGGATCAAATTATTGAGAAGGCAAAGGTAAGGAAAAGCATCGTCCTTGATATTCCGCAAGTAGGTCAGTGTTTGGAAATACAGATCTTTCATTACATGTTACGACATGATTTGTAGGTTAAGTCTTATCATTACAACACCATAGAAGTTGTACTTCTCCAAATAAAATAATAGCTACAAGCTCAAGTATCTTCTTGGATCTCATCTTACCATCATTTTGCTAATTTTATTTTAAGTGTTAAACCATCTGCAAATGTACATAAAATTACAATTTTCGCATTAGATGAAGAAGCATAACACATACAAAATAAAAAGACAAAACAACAATAGTAATTACACTCATAGTCCAAGTTCACCTGATTTTATACATTTTCTGCGAGGGTCAAGGCCAGTCTTAGGGATTATGGTGTTCCAAGGGGCAGGTGCTACAACATGAAAAGTGTGCTTCTGGAATTCCATATGAAGGGACCTCAAGGGTGTTCCTCCTGGCAGACTTAATAGGGGGAGGCGTTCCCACAAATAACCTGACTCCATGAAATAGAGGATTTAATAAGTGATAACCATCACCTCGAATTTAACCTGGAAGTACGCTGGGAGTCAATACAGCTCACGGAGCAGAGGTATGACACGGGAGTACTGAGTTTCCCTGTAAATGTGTTGCTGCATTCTGGACCAGTTGCATCATCTGAATACTTTTCAGTGGCAGCTCCAGATAGATTGCATTGCAGCAACCCATTTAGGAGGTGCCTAAAGTATTACAATGCTGTATGTGGCCTCTAAAAGGTTCCAAAAGCTCTGCACAGCTACCTGTGCTGTCTTATGCGTGAATCACAAACCAACCTGCAGGAAGCAAGTGTTAAAACGTGCTTTATGACACAAACTCTGTTCTTTGAGTACTGGCATGCAGTGTTGCAATGAAAATATAAAGGACAGTTGTTTTTGTCATGTCTAGTCATTTTGGCATCGTTATAGCTAGGAACAGTTGTCTGTGACTAGAGAAATCAAGATGAAGGACCAATGAATGATAAAAGCAGGGATGACTTTAGCAGATCTTTCTGTAGATTGCAGAATTTATGAAACCCTAGAAATCTTGTGAAACTCTACCAGGATGAGGCAAGACATTAAGCCAATACATATCTACGAGAGAAGGGGGAAAATGTTTTCTGTCCAAAATACTTTCATTTCAAAAACCCTTAAAATATTTGAACATTACATGCCCCCAGCAACTGGAACTAATATGATTCTATCTGAATCACAATCTAACCAAGAGCAAATCCAAACTATTTAATCATAAATTACTAGTGGGAATCTATGGATTTTACTGATGCATCACACAAGATTCACACATATGCCCAAGGACTTCTAAAAAGCCTGCCCACTTAAATCCAGTTTAAAACCAAGCTAAAGGAGGAGATGAGGAATCAGGACTTGTGACTACCCCAAAAACTATCTCTAGCAATTTTGAATTATTTTTTTGGAGCAGTTTTCTTCAGCTCCACTATTGTCAGTTCCACTGTTGCTGAATTCACCAAGTCAGTTCAGTAAATCCCAGGATTAAATTTTAGAGGGAGAATTCAAGATAGGATTCCTTTCTCCAGGCTTTCTTTTTACTCATCCAGACCACATGAATCAACACACACATTTTCACCAATCTTGAAATTATCAAGTTTGAAGCTGGCAGTCTTGTGATCCCTCCTATTTCTAAGGAACACTCATTCCCAGTTCCAATTAATTCCACTGAGTTCACTCTCTTTGACTATTGGGCCTCACTGCATCAATATTATTCAGTGTTAGTTTCTGATTTTTTTTTTGTATTCATCTCAAAAGAATTCAGTGAAAAACTATGCTAAGTTATATGTATCGATATAGAGTGGGTCTCATGCTGAGAATTATTTAAGCTGTGGAAGGGTGATTTATGCCAATTACAACTATATTACCTTTAAAATAATGTATCAAGCAAAATGCAATATGAATTTTTACAGGCACATGTAGTCAAGTTACTTTTCAAGTTAAGCTCAAGTGTTGGGGGGTGACTTACATAGATGCATCCATGCTTTTTTTGGCATAATGTGGTTTGCAATTGCCTTCTGGAGGACATTATCAGACTTTCTAAGGCTTATCTACATCCTTATCCAATACTAACTAGATTTGTCTCTGCTATAAAAAAAAACATGCATTTTCTGCCTCCCATCTGGATTGATTACAAGTAGCCATGGTGTGATTTTAATTTTAGAACTTTAAACTGTATAGTAATATAAAGATTTTGAATGAGGTGAATATTCCTTCCAAGTTTCATTACTGGAGTATGAGTTGCAGTCCTTTCAAAAAATGTCATCAATCCAGGCTGTTGTTGTTAAAGTGTCTTCACAAAATTTTTACAAAGTCTTCTTCAAAGTCTTCTTCAATCACTTCTTTGTTTCTAAAAGGGTAAAAAAATATTTTTGAAGTACTTGTGCCCTTGATAATCAGTCAGTGATTAATAATTGTAGTGACAGGAAGTAGCAGCTTCTTTGTGGTTTCAGGTGACAAAGCTGGCAGAGAAGAACTAAGAGGGTTGAGTAAATGTTGTTTTCTGTATTCAGCAGGCTTCAGTATGCCCTGGGTGCTCTTTTTTCCCTTCACATTATCATTATACCTAACTCAAAAAATTAGAATAAACTCTTCAAAAAGAAATAAATTCCAGCTGACTTAAGCTGACAAACTATTGTTCAACAAATAGAAAGGCAGAGTGTAAAATTGATCATAAAATAGAAAAAAATTAACAGGTTTTTTTTAGATTATTCTTAACATTGACTTGTGAGCTCCAAGTTATTTTGATCCAAGGGCACCATCTCACTACAATAGAATGTTCCTGCTTTTGATATTTTACCAGGAGTGATATAAAAAAGAGCTACTTCAAAACAATAGTATTTGTGTGATATAGCTTGTTAGGCTTCAGGACATCTCAGCAATAAATTACAGCTCTTGTGTAATCCTTTATTCAGGTTTTGTCTGGGCTGTATTAGAAGTTTCTCAGAAAAAAATTCACATGGATTAGAATCTTTACTTAATAAAGTATAAGTAAATCAGGGGAATACCACATAGTCTGCCTAGGCCTCAGCAAAGCCTTCAACACAGTCTCTCGTAACGTACTTCTTAATAAAAGGGTGAAAATGGTCTAAATTAGATTACTATTAGATGGATTCATAATTGGCTAAATTACCACACCCAAGGAGTACACATCAATGGTTCAACTTCAACTAAATCTTAAGAGTTTTGCCTGACAATGGTAAAATCTGCATGGGAAACAAACTAAGTTTGTGTAAACAGTCCCCTTACCCCAAATAAAACTTATAATTTCTTTGAGGTTAGGCAAGAAATGGAGATATTATTTCCTTTTAACAATGAAGTTTTCGTCTGTGTATCAAATGAAAAGTTTATAAAATAAAGCCATTTATGAAAATAAACAAAGAAAACATTTAAAATTATGCTTTTAATGGAAATGATGAACTTGACTATTTTTGTCTAAAGCCAGAATTCTGGTTTCATTTTGTTTCATAAAACAGCTAGTCTCATTCAATAAAGTCATGGAGGGAAAAAAAAAGAACTGAAGTTTCTTTGCCTTAAATCAGCTAATCTCAAATTGTTCTTAAAATACTGCAACTTGAAAAACATTGGCAAATAGTAAATTATTTTTGATGCCCCCTTCACAATATATCTCTTCTGTTCTATCCTGCATTTTGGTACTTGTAAACCCTTTTCCACATTCTTTTATTCTGTCACCATCCTCCCTTCCCCTCCATGGTGATTCTCTCTACAGACCAAGGGTTTGTTAGATGTTACAGCAGTGCATAAAAGCCTCCTGCCCTCTAACAGAATTATATCTCCTTTGTAGAAGGTTCTGGAACCAATCGATTGCTTTGCGTATCATGTACTATTACATCAGAAGAAAGATATTCTCTGGCAAACTCCATGTACTGTTTCATGACCCTCTTAGGGGTTACCACTCACACTTAGAAAAATTATGTACTACATATTAATGCTGATGTGAGAAGAACAAGACACCTGTGGATCCAACAGCACTTTTTCCATGTACTTGAGAGAAGCTAATTTAATTATAGGGGGATCTTAAAGATTACCTGTTTTACACAGAAATCCTATTTTAGGTGTATGGACAGAGGGATAATCTGACACAGTGGTGGGATTCAGCTGGTTCGCACCACTTCAGCAGAACCGGTAGCTAATTTTTTTGTTGCCCAGACCCAGAATGGACTTCCAAAAGTGGCATCCACACAGAGAACTGGTTCTTCACATATTTGAATCCCACCACTGTTCCGAGAGTATATGAATTGGCAGGATTAAAGAAAAGGAAGGTAAGAGAGGTTGATTGAATAAACTGAATTTTCTGCAGAATAAGAAACTAGCATGGTTGTTTTAAGAATAAAGTGAGTAAAGGAACTTTTGTCTCATGGAGAAATGCAGTCAAGCAAACAGACTGAATAATACTTGTGCTGATCTGTGTTTTTTTTCCACAGGGTAAATGACTTGACCTCATACAGCCTTGATTCAAACTTATAACTTCTACAGTACTGAAAATTGTTCAAAGCATTTTTTTAAAGTCAAGGCACATCTCATGAAGTAACCATGAAACATCCATTACACAGAACATTTTAAGTGGTTAAGAAGCACACTGCAAAGCTTGACCTCAGTTAGAGTCCATGGTTAGTCTAATTATCTGAGAGGGCATGTCAAGAGAAAAGAAAAAAGAAAAGAAAAGAAAAGAAAGGAAAAGAAGAAGGAAGGAAGGAAGGAAGGAGCTGCTAATGTCTTCATGGTTTACCTTATAATCAAAGTGAAAACTCTTGAATTTTGTACATGCACTTCTTAATTTAACTGTAATTAAACTTAAATATATATTCCTACAGCTATATTAGCTAGAATTTTCTTAAACAGCACATAAGATCAGAGCCACATTCTGATTCAAATTATAAGTTCATTTGTTTATTTCTTAGATGTATACCCCATTTTTCATTCAGAAACTTAAGGCAACATGCAGTGGGGATCTATTCTACTATTTCCACACATACAACAACAATCCTGTGAGGTGGGTTCAAGGCAGACATATATTCTAAAAAAAAGAAATATAGAAATTTCACATTCTAAACCAAGAAAAAGCTAATTGTGCCATCTAGAACACTTATGCAACTCAGTTCATATCCAAAGTCTTTTCTTTAGCATTTTACTGTTGCTGTGGTTATCTTTTGCAGCTCTAAGGGAAATCTAACTGACCTACATTTTCATCATCAAAAATAGTCTTGTAATCTGAAGTGCTTTGGCACTATCTTCTTATTGTGTACTATTTAGATTAGACAAGTACATGAAATGGGAAATGAAAAACCAGGCTGAATTTTGGTGGAACAAAACTCCTTAGTTTGGCAGCATCTTTTCAGTCAAATAAAGGAATGCTGGTATACTTTATCTGTCTCTCCCCATCTCCTCTGCACTGATTTAATCCTGTTCTTCCACTGATCTTCCCAGCACTTTCTTTTCCTATTCCAAAGACATTGGCAGTTAAGTGGAGGTACAGAACAGAAGGCACTGATATAGGTAAACCTATTACCATTCGACCATTCATTTAACAACCACTGCATTCTAAGTTAGGATAGTGCTATAAAAAGTTATTTATGGCCTGTCTTTGTACACACAACCATTGTGTCATCCCGGCAGTCATATGATAAGAATTCGGGCACTTGGTAACTAACAGGTATTTTCAGTGGTTACGACATGTTCAGATCACATGATCACCAATTGTGACCACCTTAGGGGGCTTTCGACAAGCAAAGTCAATGGTGGAAGCCAGATTCACTTCATGTTTGTTTAATGTCTGTGGTAAAAAAAATCATAAATAAGCCACAATTTACTTAACGACTAGATTATCGGCAGGAAGGACAAGGGAGACGCGTCTTCATTAACAGGTTGTTTATTAGTTAGCCCGGACACAGAACAGGGAACAAACATGCCTTATATAGGCAGCTGTCAAACGGGATAGCAAATCAGCGGGGGGCATATTCCCGCCAAGAAACAGGGGGCCAATCGGTCAGCTGTTAGGGCAGAATCTCCCTAGAGACAGTGCCAGCGCGTTAGTTAGGCAGAGGAATCCCCTCAGCTGGTTTTGGCGCGCGGTCGGCGTTTTGACAGCTCGCCGCCGCTACTGCGCATGCGCTAACTTTGACAGCTTGCGGCGGCCGCCGGGGGCCTGCCGCGGTTTTGACAGTTCTGTCGGGAATGCGCATGTGCGCCGTTTGACAGCTGTCAAACGGCCGCGTGTGCTTGTAGGCCGCGTGGCCGGCTGCGCACGTGTAGACTTTTGACAGCTGTCAGTGCGGCCGCGTGAAAGCGGCCTATGACAGTTGTCATTGTGTTTTAATATAATGCACCCCTTTCCCCCCCCTTGAACTGAACACACAACTTGGAATAACTTTCAACTGGTGTTGGAACTGTTCGGCGAACTTCTGGCCCATTCGAAATCCGCTAAGTATGCCGGCGGCCTCTTCTGACGGGTGGATCTGCGGGGTGCAGGTGCTTCAGTGGTTTCGGGGGCTTCTACGGGGGGAATGGGCTGAGGGCCTGGGTGGCTCGGGAGTTCTTCCGGGGAGTCGGTGCTGGGGGGTTCCCAATTTCCGTCCGCCATTTCTGGCGTGGAGGAGTTGGGGGGTGACCGGGGGCGAAGCTGGTCTGCGTGCCTCCTAAGTGTGAGTCCCCTGCCTGCGTTAATGGTGTAAGACAGGGGGCCGGTTTGATCGAGAACCACCCCCTGGGTCCATTTATCCCTTCCCCCATAATTTCGGGCCCAGACATTTTGTCCCTTAGAAAATGTCTTGTGTGGCAAGTTGTTGGTTTTTTCGGCCGCTGGCCTGTCTGGGTGTAGTCTATCTAGTCGAGTGACTAGTCGGCGACCCCATCTTAGTTCTGCTGGAGATTTGCCGGTGGTGGACACGGGAGTGGTGTGGTGAGCGAGGAGGAAGCGGGCGAGTCGACGGTGCCAGTTTCCGACGATCATTCTGCGCAGAGAGTCTTTGGTGGTCTTCACCATGACCTCTGCGAGGCCATTACTGGACGGGTGGAACGGAGCCGATGTTGCGTGTCTAATACAGTTCCTCCTCGTGAAGATCTGGAAATCACGGGAGGTAAATTGAGGTCCGTTGTCAGTGATTATGACATCTGGTAGACCGTGGGTGGCAAAAACTCCCCTTAACGCTTGAATGGTGGCCTCTGATGTGGTGCTTGAAACTGGGAGAACCTCCAGCCATTTAGAGTAACTATCTACAATGATTAAAAAGGTTTGTCCCTGGAATGGTCCTGCGTAATCGAGGTGGATGCGGGACCAAGGGTTGGAAGTGGTTTCCCATTTGTGAACTGGGGCGTGTGGAGGGGAGGGTCTGGTTTGCTGGCAGAGATAGCAGCCGGCTACATGCTGCTCAATGTCCCTGTCTAAGGATGGCCACCAGATATAGCTGCGTGCCAGGGCCTTCATTTTTGAAATGCCAGGGTGGCCCTCATGTAGTGTTTGGAGAACTCTTGCTCTGTGGCATGAGGGTATTATCACCCTGCAGCCCCAAAGGATGCAGCCTAAATGTGTTGAAAGCTCTTGTCTTTTTGCAAAATAAGGTTGGATGGGGGGTGAAGGGCAGGTTGATTGCCAACCTGATGTGACCCATGAGAGTACCCTGCTGAGGGTGGGGTCCCTGGATGTGGCGAGTGCGATGTCTTTAGCTGTCACTGGGCATTCTGTGAGTTCTTGTATGGCCAGGACTTGGCCGGCTGGAGCTGGATCAGGGTCTATTTGGGGCAGTGGGAGCCTGCTAAGGCCGTCTGCGTGGGACATTTCCTTCCCAGGCTTGTAGATTAACTGATAGGAATAGGCAGAGAGGAATGTCGTCCAGCGAAGCATTCGTGGGGATAAAATTTGCGGGGTCTGGCGGTCCCATGTGAATATGCCCAGGAGAGGTTTGTGATCTGTATAGATTGTAAAAGGTCTGCCATAGAGGTAATCGTGGAATTTTTTAATTCCAGCTACAATAGCCAGGGCTTCCTTATCTATTTGTGCGTAATTGCGCTCGGTTTTTGAAAGTGTCCTCGAGTAGTATGTGATTGGGGCTTGCGTGCCATCGTTAAGGGAGTGGCTGAGGACTGCCCCGATGCCATAAGGTGAAGCATCGCAGGCGATGCATAGAGGTTTGGTTTCGTTGTAGTGCGATATGGTTGTATCGCTGGAAAGTAATTGTTTTAGCTGTTTAAAGCTGTCATTGTGAAGTGGAGTCCACTTCCAGGGGGCCCCTTTGTCCAGGAGTCTATGAAGGGGTTCTGCTATTGTGGCTTTTGCGGGTAGAAATGAATGGTAAAAATTTAGGAGCCCTAGGAATGCCTGGAGCTCCGTTTTATTTTTTGGGGGGGGTGCGGCTTGTATTGCCTGTATTTTTGCGTTGGTGGGGTGAATGCCTTTGCCGTCTATTTTGTACCCCAGGAATTCTGCGGAGGGTACTCCTGACAGGATTGAAACGGAGGATCCTGAGTCGACCTCCATTTCACAGGGGATTCCCTGTATTTTGACCCACGTCCTAACTTTGGCTCTGGGGATGTTGTTAGCGGGGGTTTTTGTTAAGGAGCATATGGACCCTATAAACCTTGGTTGAGGGCGGGGAGGGACTGTCCTACCTGCGGGGATCTCGTCAAGGTCGTGGAGGGTCTCCCGGTTTAGGCTGCGACATGCTGATCGGATGTGGCCGGTCTTGCCACAGCCGTGGCACTTCGCGTTCCTAAACCTGCAGGTGGCTCGGGCATGGCTTCCGCCGCAACTGGCACACTTTGCTCTGGCGTTGGTCTGCGGCTTCTTCGTGTTGGGGCCCGATTGTCGGTCTTGGTTGTGGCTCCTTTCCCGGCCGGCGGTCATCCGGTTGAAGCGGGAGAGGATCGCATCGACCCCGGATTCGGGCTCCGGCGGCCCCTGGTCGAGCTCCCTGGCCTGATGGACAGAGTTGCCCGAGTTTTCGCCAAATGACTCGATTTCGTCACGATGGCTGTCTTCGTACGCCATTATCTCCAGCGTGAGCTCTGCGAGGTCCATTGTGGGCTTTGCCACAAGTTTCCTCTGCAGGCGCGGGTTCTGGAGACCGGCGATAACTTGATCGCGGATCCGGTCCTCCAGGTCAGGGAAATGGCATTTGCGGGCGGCGTGCCTGACGGTCGCGATGAAAGCGGTGGAGGTTTCACCCGGCTGCTGCTTCCGTCGGGCGAACGAGAGCCGCCAATACAGTTCGGACCGCCTTGGCACGAAGTGTTTGCTGAGGCGGTCCGTGAGCTCGGCATACGGGATGGTAGTGACCGGGTCCGGGCTGCAGAGGCCAACGGCGATATCATACACCGCTGGCCCGCTCAGGCATAGGAGCGCGGCGGCCTTGTGGCGGTCCTCCGTGATCTTATTCACAAGGAGGTACCCCTCGACCTGGCCCAAATGCGACTCCCATCCTTCGGGGTGCCGGACGTCAAACTCCCTTATGTGTCCTAGGGCTGCCATTCCGGGTCCGCGGTACTTCGGGCGCCGGAAGGTTGGCTTGTCCGGTCGGTGACTTAGCTAGTGACTTCAGCAGTTGACCGGACAGCAACACTCCTGGCCCGTGGCTTCAGCTAGTACCGGGATCCCATCCTCGTCGCCAGGTAGATTATCGGCAGGAAGGACAAGGGAGACGCGTCTTCATTAACAGGTTGTTTATTAGTTAGCCCGGACACAGAACAGGGAACAAACATGCCTTATATAGGCAGCTGTCAAACGGGACAGCAAATCAGCGGGGGGCATATTCCCGCCAAGAAACAGGGGGCCAATCGGTCAGCTGTTAGGGCAGAATCTCCCTAGAGACAGTGCCAGCACGTTAGTTAGGCAGAGGAATCCCCTCAGCTGGTTTTGGCGCGCGGTCGGCGTTTTGACAGCTCGCCGCCGCTACTGCGCATGCGCTAACTTTGACAGCTTGCGGCGGCCGCCGGGGGCCTGCCGCGGTTTTGACAGTTCTGTCGGGAATGCGCATGCGCGCCGTTTGACAGCTGTCAAACGGCCGCGTGTGCTTGTAGGCCGCGTGGCCGGCTGCGCACGTGTAGACTTTTGACAGCTGTCAGTGCGGCCGCGTGAAAGCGGCCTATGACAGTTGTCATTGTGTTTTAATATAATGCAACGACTGCATCGCTTAGCAGTGGAAATTCTGGTCTCGATTGTGGTCAGTTGTGGCAATATGAGTGGCTAAAGATGCCACATTCCAAGCCAGGGACAATATTTGATATTTTCACTCAAACATTTTAGCATTTACTCAAATCCTGTGGAACTGATGTTTAAAATGTGTTTTGGAATATTTTAAAATTTCTAAATTTTCTGGATAAAGCGGGAATGACAGGATTTAGGGAAGTTTCTGGTCTGCATTTACTGAATTTCTAGGATAGCCAACCTGCCTAACTGCCTACTTTCCTTGTTTGACCAAGGGACAAATCAGATGGGAAGATGTCAAGTACATGGGACAAAATCAGTGGAAAAGGGCTCCTAGAAAAATACCTTTCTTGACAACCACAAGTCCTCAGGGGATGAGGTGGTGGAAGTAAGGAAACAGGGAAACCTAATCAGACTGTGGCCATTTCTATGCCCAAAGTAGAGGGAAGGATTCTTAAAACTGCTTTCCTATCCCACTGGTTCAATACCCAAAATCAAGTAGTTTAAGGCTGCAGTGTGTGAAATCCCTACAAACATGAAAACTGGAGAAGTAATCAGACCTTGGCAAGAACTGCCAGTATTAGTTAACTGCAAAAATGAACACTCATACAGGAGTAACCCCCACTGAACAAAGTGAGAGGACCTTTTGAATAGGTGTGCTTGAGATTGCTCAAGATGTCTTCTCATATAGTAGTGGAGAAAAATAAGTAGTTTGACTTAATAATTGAGATTTTTGCCAAAGGGAAGCAAATAGGATTTTCCTTCATTTTCTTAGAGAAATGCAGAACAAGCTGTAAAAAAATAGCCTTCCATGTTATACTACTCACACATTTCCATTAGGTATAGCAAACCATCATTTTAATAAACAAACAGATAAGTTAAACACAGTTTAAAAGCCGTTTAGTGCATGCTTATTATTTTCCATAACATTTTTCAGTCAATTCTCTATTTGTTAATTTAATTTCCAGAGACAAATTAAGGGCTTCATGGTAATTAAAATATCACATTCTTTGCGGGAGAGGGGGTTTATGGGAGACTTTGTAAAACGGATGCATTAGACTTAATGAGGCTTACTTTGTTTAATTATGTTTTTTTTAAAAAAGATAGTCCACTAATTATTTTGAGGGGGGGGGTTAACTTCTAAATTCCAGTGGTGTAATGTTGGAAAATTCCATGTTTCAGGAGATAAAAAGGACTGAGAGATACAAGTCCAGGGTATCCCACAAGATGATTTCTCTGATTGCTTTTTGAGCAATCACATGATCATCTGAAGTGTTAAAAATACTTTTTAAATAGTGTAGATGTACCTTACCTTTTCCTTTTCCAAAATGATTTCTAGCAGAACAGGAATGTTTATTTGGAGATGAATCAGGTGTCACCTGGGAGTGGAAGGCACTCCTTGGTATGGTATTCTAGTGAATCATTTCCTTGTGATTTCAGTGTGCTCATGGTAACTCATAATTGATCTGCCATTGGAGGAGGCATATGATGGCGTTCTACTTTGCTGCATAGTTGAGGTTCACCAACATTTTGCAAATCTGTTGTTCTCATGGCACCACTACACATACCAAATATCATATTTTAGTAGTTGTGACTCTTACTACTTTTAAATTGTCTGATTATTAAGCAGTATTACACACGAATATAAATACACCCCCAACACTTTCTAATGTTGAGATGTGTTTGACCAGGGGTCTTCAAACCTGGCCCTTTTTTGACTTGTGGACTTCAACTCCCAGAATTCCTCAGACAGTGTGCCTGGCTGAGGAATTCTGGGAGTTGAAGTCCACAAATCATAAAAGGGCCAAGTTTGAAGACCCCTGTTCTAAGGTCTATGGGTTGTACATCATAAATGTGGAATGATCTCTGCTTTTGTTTCTGACCTGATCTGATCACCTAAAAACTAAAGTGAGGAATCTAATGACAAATTATTTAGGATAAAGAGATTCTAAGGAAGACAATTGAGGAAGGTTTCAAAGAGAAAATGTCTGTGTCTCTTTTTGCAAAACACAAATGTTTCTTCTTACATAAGTGCTAATGTTTCTTTAAACCTTGCAAAATGTTCTTCCATTATGATATGGCAATGGCTGTTACTGAAAGGAAGACAATAATAATGATAATAATGAAATGTTCAATGACTGTGTAGGTAAGAAAATCACAGATGCCATTAGCTTGTTCACTGTTTAACCAGGCAGAAAAGAAAAAAAAATCATCCTTTTAGATGATAGGTAATGTTCTGTAAAGTGACTATGTCTGTTGATAACAGCTTAGAATATCATGAATGACTAGAAAGGGAAAGATTAAAACTCATAAGACATCATGGGGCAGGAGAGGAGAAAAAGACAGTCCAAGCAAGTTAATAGCCCAAAGGCTTGTGAAATTGTTTCAGAAGTAAATTTAATACTATGGAATCATTGCCATTAGGTGACACATATATTTATTTAACAGCTTAACTGCCAAACTAGTCTACAAATAGCCAACCTTTCTTGCATCTGCAAGGTTTTTATCAAAAGGGAAGTCAACGAGGTAGGACAGGGGTCTTCAAACTTGGCTGCTTTAAGACTTGTGGACTTCAATGCCCAGAATTCCTCAGCCAGCCATGCTGAGGAATTAGTTGCCTCAATCTAATTAATGGCTTATTGTCTGTGATGATAGAAAGAAACCTCATGCAACACATGCGGTTAATTAACTAATTTGTACCTTTTTTTCCCATGACATCGCTAGTGTTTAATGTGAGAGATTTCTTCCACAGCAGTTTAAGTGGCTTCTGATGTTTGGAAAATGGAACGAACCCATTAAAAAACCCTTAGAAACTCTAGTTCCCCAAATTCAGAGAAACCACCTATCACACACACAACTTTATAATACTAAGTTTTCCTCACTACCGTCTATATCAGAGCTATAACAGTGCCAGATAATCTTATAAAAAGAGCACCAGGGGAGCTACTATTGTGTTGTAGCTAACTCTGACAGGGACAGAACACTTCCATTCTGGGACAGCGTTGTTTTGTAATTCCATTCAATTTGACATTTGAGAAATTGAGAAGTAGGAGGAAGAGGAAAACAGCTTTGCTTGTATCTTCATCTATGGGCCTGTTTCCCTTGCAAGGTTCCCATTTTTCTTCATGTGTACAGCCTGATTCAATTTCTTTTCTAAGTATTTTTTAAAAAAATAAGATAGCCATGTTAGTCTTTATTCCTGATAAATAGGCCTTCATTTATTTTAAGTTTAGATTTGCTTGCTAGAGTCATTTTTGCCATTTTATACTATTTATTCTTCTGGCTGTTTTAAACCTTACTGTTTATTTACGGTATATGTTTTTGATTGTTTCTTTTTTTGTATTTTTAAAGCAGCCCAAAGTCTAATGGAGTAAGCAGCCATAGCAAATTTAATAAACTGAACTGAATTGAATTAGGTAGTGTACAGTGCCACTGGATGAGTAAAACCATATTATCCTACAAAATTTATTTTCTGTGCTTACATGATGAATTAAGAGTGACTTAAGATTAATATGCTGTCTTTTGTTTTGACTAAAAGAAAATTCAAAAAACATATATAATGGGAAAGATTGCTTAACCCTTTTCCTTTAAAATTCTTTTCTCCTTGCACTTTAAAGATCAGGTATCAGTTACAAGAATTTCAAGATTATTTATTAATTAAACCTAATACCATATAACAAAAACACACCCTGCAGAACAATTTATACCAGTCATGTAAGATTCAACGGGATTCATTTAAGCAGGTAATGCTCAAATTATATCATTTGTTTTTACTCCCACATTCCAGCCATAGCGCCACAGATGATTGTCATACAAGAACTCAGATACTCCTAAATAGTAGAGATAAATTATTCTTCTGAAAAAAGACTGCATAAAACAATTGAATGAAAATTCATCAATTTCATCTTTGTCATTTAAAAAGTAATTCCACTCACTTTGGCAGCAAATCATATAGAACAGAGGTCCCCAACCTTTTGGGCACCAGGCACCGGTTACGTGGAGAGAGGTTTTTCCGCGGACCGGAGGGGGCGTGGTTTTGTGTGCTGCCTGCATCCTGCAGATGGGGCTTTGCTTGTTTGTGTGGCCTGGTTGCTGGCATGCCACAGCCCAATACTGGTTCACAGACCAGGGTTTGGAGACCCCTGATATAGAAGGATTACCTTTTATTTTCATGCTGAAAAACTGCAAATTCTGAATAAGCAAAAGGAGCATTTGAACATGTGAGAACCACTAAGGGATAAGACTGGTTCTTGCCAAAGGCTTTCCGTAGCAAAGTTATTCTTCTTTGCAGTATTATTATTAAATATATATTCCACCGCTCCGCATACATACAGAGGTAGGAGTTTCCTTGAGTTAGTTTTGATTCAACAAACACCAGTGTCAATTATGTTAATTATGACTTAAATTATGAAATTTTAAGTCAGGCCATCAACTTTTCTTTCCAGACAATATCTGGCCCAATTTATGATTTTGCTTTCAAAACAGATTAATGAGATACTCTTATTTATTTTTTCTCTTTTCAAAAGAAAGGCAATTTTTAAGATGTTAGGATGTAAGAAGTTAGGCTGATGCACGTGTGGAAGCAGTTGATGAGAGAATGATTATCCTTTCTCCTACTTCTACCCACATCCCCACCCACCCAGATCACATTTTGAAGTGCATAGAGGATCGTGGAATTGTTGGTGCCCTCTGGGCTTGGTTGTTTGCTTGCAGACATTTCATCACCCAACTAATAAACATCATCAGTGTGAGTAAATGTTTATATATAATAGCTTGTTCTGCAAGTTTAGGCAAGGATGCGCTTTCCTCCTTGGTGGCTCATACTTGATTAAAGTATTGTATTCTCCCTGATTGCTTGCCTGTAGTTGATCCCTTCTTATTAGCATGTTGGTGCTGGTTTCTAGTCTTGTTTTCTTCCTGGGTTTTTTTTAATTGTCTCTTTTGAATGGTATGTAAATGTAAATCTATAGCAGACATGTCAAACACAAGGCCCGGGGGCCGGATCCGGCCCATGAAGTGGTTTCATGTGGCCCATGAAGCCCTCCTGCAAACAGTGAGGGAATGCTTGGCCTGCATTCCCTCACTGCATTCCCTGCATTCCCTCATTGCATTCCCTCATTGCCTTGGCCCTGGCCCAGAGACCCTCCTTCTGCCAGAGACCGTCAGATCTGTCCCACTCCTGCCCAGGCCCCCATAGGCACCCTTGATGCGAACGATGTAGAGCTGGCCACGCCCACCCAGTAGGCCATATGCACTCTAGCCACGCCCACCCAGTAGGCCACGCCCACCCAGGCCATACTCACCTGGCCCCCTGAGGGCAACCGCAATGCTGATGCGGCCCTCAATGAAATTGAGTTTGACACCCCTGATCTATAGAGAACTGAAGGAGAGAAAAAGAAGAAAGTTCCACTCAAAAGCTTTGGTTTCTGCTCTTCTTTCAAAGGGTAAATTGAAATATAATGACAGTACTGATGGTAATATAGTTGTAAGGAGAACGTATTTTGCATTGGGGGCTAACTTCATTTGTGAAATCTCAAGCTAAACTTTGCTGGTGTGGGAATTAGTTCAGGAGTTTGCTCATTTGTACATTCTCTTGCATTGCCTTTTTTTTGCTTTGGGTATGTAACTTTTCTATCCTCTGGCCTGCATAGTTTTATTCCATATTTGTTTAGATAGACATTAGCTCTTTGGCTGACTCTTATAAGTTATATCTGTATTTTGGCTTTCTTATTTAATATATAGTGGCATGCTGAACTGACTTTTGCACATGGCCAACACATGATCAAATTTGGAAATATTCCTAAACTAGCTTTTGGAGTATCTGCAATTTATGGGAATCAATTTCCAATTTAATTTGGATTAAAATAAAAACCATGTTAATTAAATTTTAGCGGAGATCTCATTGCGATGATATTTAAGACTCTCATTAAAATGAACCATACACTTGTCATGAGCCTCTCCAGCCCACTGAGTGAGCATGAAGTGAATATTATTTTCTTGCTCTTTTCATTAATTACAAGCAGTGGCATGTAGTACATCTTAGGGCATCCATAAAGAAAATTAAACATCTGGATTAAAGTTCTGTTCAATTCGTTCTCCATCGCTGAAAACGTTCAAAGTGTCTGCCCAACTCCAGTCCATCTAAAATGCCTATAATAAGCATCCCAATTTATTGCAAATCAGGGACTGAACTGAAATGCAGAATGAAGCTCATCAAAACTGCCTGTCAGCGGCACAATCTCACACGTAACACATGCAATTAAATAGCTCCACTTTGTCTTTAGAAAGCCAGAAGATTGTTAATATAAACAGTACACGTTTATATTTTCTTCTTTTTTTGTTTTCCACACATCACAAAATCAGAAAAATATCACTAGTGAAGGAGTTTTAACTTTAATAGCTAAATGTTACATTTCCAAAACTTGAAGATTAAGTGGTTGTTTTTCTTTTCATCAACCTTGATGAAACATAGCATCCTTTCCATAGCTGACATAATTTGTTAATGGTTCTAACTTGGTGCAAATGTTGGTGAATCACCAGTCTCAAATCACATGCATGCATAGACCCTGTTATTGCTCTTTGAATTTTAAGTACTGGTTAGCATTTGGACACTTGAAAGTATTTAGAATGTTGTATATTTTCAGGTAGTTTGGTGTGGTCTTTGTGTGGAATTTGGGCTATTTTGACTTTTTAATCTGTTAAGTGATACAATGCAGATAAAGATGTATCAATGTTAAATAGGCAACAGAATTCCGTTCAACTCCATTCTACTTTTCAATGGTTATTCAGTGATGAATGGGAGTCGGCATGGAATTTATCTCAAGATGGCTGTGGCTTGCACAGATACAGTGCACAAAGTTGTAGACCAAGAGGTTATCCACAGCTAAGCAATAATGTGTAATTGTTTTTTAATGTGATATGTGAACCCATACCTTATGACTAAAGGGACGCAGTGGCTCAGTGGGTTAGGATGCTGAGCTTGTCGATCAGAAGGTTGGCAGTTTGGCAGGTTGAATCCCGAGTGCCGCATAACAGAGTGAGCGCCTGTTACTCGTCCCAGCTTCTGCCAACTTAGCAGTTCGAAAGGACGTAAAAATCCAAGTAGAAAAATAGGGACCACTACGGTGGGAAGGTAACAGCGTTCCGTGCGCCTTTGGCATCTAGTCATGCCAGCCACATGACCACGGAGACGTCCTCGGACAAGCGCTGGCTCTTTGGCTTTGAAACGGAGATGAGCACCGGCCCCTAGAGTTGGAAACGACTAGCACGCATGTGCGGGGGAACCTTTGCCTTTATCTTTACCTTATGACTTCTTGGGGTTTGTTTGCCTTATGCCATCACCTTTTCCCACCTGTTTTAAAATTGCAAAGAAAACATCTGATTATTTAAAAGTCTTTTAAAAGAAATAACCCATCAACAGTCCTTACATACATTGCATTGGGTCAAATCTGAATCATTCTTACTAGTTATTTTGCCACTGGCATGGTTCTAAATTTTTTAATCTAGGAGTTGATTTGAAAAAAAAATCTTTAAAACATTATAACTTGTCAAATAATGTTCTTTGAGTGCATGCTTTTTATTGGCACTGTTTAAGAAATGACACTTTGTTTTTTTTTAAAAGTTGGAAAAGTAAAGTACAGTGAAGACAGTTTTAACTAGACAGAGGAAGATTTGGTCTTAAAATCTGCTTCATCAAGTTCTCTTAGTGCTATTGAACATGCCTGTTGGAGTGTATTCGTATTGGCTTATCAGTGATAGAATGTAATATTGCAAAGCAGATTGAATTAGAATATCACTTCTAAAAGACCTACATGCTAACTGCTGAATCATGCTGCCCCTTAGTGGGGGCTAGTTCCAGTTCACAATGGGATAAAGAAATATTCAAGAACTTGTGAATAGTTATGCCTTTGCTCATCACCTTTTAAAAAAAAGCAAAAAAGCCTCTTCCCTACATATACTTCCCTACATATAATTTGATAGTATCAATCTTAAAGCTGTGTCCCAGCTCAAATGGAAGTCTACATTGAAGTTCAAGCAACCTTCTTCAGCTGAATCATGAAAATCAGGGAGAGGAAGGAATAAGACTGGCATTTGCATCCTATTCTCTGTCCAAATTGAAGCTGAATGCCTAAGGAAGATTATGCTTATAACTTGGAGAGAAGTAATGCAAAAAATTTCATCTCAAACTTACTTGGGATCAAAGATTAAACTTGAGCCTTGATATCCTTCTTAGTGGATAATAAATATTGCCTAAGTCAAGAGCAAAAGTGTCAATATTCTTTTATTTAGGGTTATCATCTTCATCTGATTGCAATCAACCCCCACCCCCAATCTAACCAGAGCACAAACATTCTTGAACAGTCTTTCAGACCAGACTCATTTTATAACCACAAAGGCTGTGAGGTAATTTAGCTTGATACCTGATTTTGAAAGATGGAGCAGCTTGACTAACAAGGTTCGAGATTCCAATATCATTGGGCAACCCCACAACCTGAACTACAGTTAAATAGCTATGTTTAAACATGGGTTTAATACTTATCATGGGAGGGAGAGAGACTCCGATTTATGCAGCTCTAGTACCCAGTCAGCTGAATAAGCATTAACTCTATTATAATTTGATGTATTTTCCTGGCTCTTCCAGTTTTTGAAATGTGGTCCAAACATATCAGAAAAGGCCAAACAGAGCCATCAGCTGAAAAGGTTTGCACAATCCTGTTTTGCTAAGTAGCCAATTTTTCTTATGGATATCTTTTTAACATTACTACAATATATCTTTTCAGAATACTAATGCAAATGCTCAGGAGGCTGAACATAAGGATAGCTCCAAAGCAGTCCCGTTAACCCAGGAGCCTTCAGAAGATAATGAAGTTTTTGGTAAGTCTCCTAGTGAAATTATTTTTCACATCTAAAAAATCATTTGGTATAATAAACCTGAGATCCTGTTGCAAATTAAATAAAATCTCTTTGTGGAGATTTATAAAACATGGCAAGCTCACATCTTGCAAAAAAGATTGAATTAGTACAGAGTTCCCCAAACTTTCTGGGTTGGCAGTCCAGAGTGGTGGGGGAAATGGGGGGATGATTTGGGGGGAGGGACAAGTGCATGTGTACTTGCATGTCCACACGTGAGCGCCCGTGGTGACATGCAAGTGGGACTGCAAACACCTATGATGATATTTGTGCAACTGGGACTGTAAGCACCTGGAAGGGTCGCACGAGTGGGGCCACGAGTGCCCACAATGAGACTCATGCAAGTAGAACTGCAAGCACCTGCAATGATGATCATATGAATAGGGCCGTGCGCACGTGCACAGATGGGCATACGCATACCGGCCACTCACGCAGCCTGGTGGCAATTAGACCATGGCACAGTAGTGTGCCATGGCCCACAGGCTGGGGATCCCTGAAAAGTGCCATAAAAAGAGCAACGCCAAGCCCATTATCAGAAAGTTCAGAACTTTTTTCAGGATCTGACAAATACCAGGCATATGTGGTAAGGCATCCAGGCCATTCCAAACTATAAGGTGGCTTAATTGTGTTGTAAGGGTGACACAGCCTTTTTAAACAAGCTGAACACATTTTGGGGAAGATTTGAGGCATCAAATAGCACCCCTGCAAGGAAAGCTGTGCTCCATCTTGATGAGCAAGTTCTTAGCTTTGATGTCACTTCTGGAGGACATTGTGGAAAATTAACATTCAGAAAGCAGCAGACCCAGATAATATCTTAGGCATGTTCTTAGGTTATTTGCAGACAAGTTGGCTTGTGTTCTTACAGATATTTCCAATCTTTCATTGCAGCAGGCAATGGGTCCCATTGTGTTTTAAGACTGCCATTATTTTGGCAGTGCCAAAAAAATCTATGATTACAAGTCTTAATGATTACCATCCAGTTGCACTTAGTCTATCATTATGAAAAAAATTTAGAGGCTGATAAAGGATATTATTGTATCCAGCCTCCTTCCAACATTTGACTTCCTTCAGTTTGCTTACTGTCCAAATCGCTCTACAGAGGATGCTATTTCTTCTGTTCTCCACCTGAACTTGGTTCACTTAGAGGAAAGAAATACTCATCTGCAAATGCTGTTTGTTGACTTTAATTTGCCATTTAATACAATCATTCCTCAGCATCCAGTAGACAAACTGGGCCTAACTTCCTTCGTGCAATTGAATTCTTGATTTTCTTATTATTTTCTTATTAATAGGCCCCAGTATGTGCAAGTTGGAACTAATATTTCTAACACCATTTTTTTGAGCGCAGGTTCTTCTCAGGGCTGTGTCCTAAGTCTGCTGTTGTTCGCCCTGTTGACCCATGACTGTTGTACAAGATTTGCCACCAACCATATTGTGAAGTATGAGCATATTACAACAGTTGTGGGCCTTATTCAGGATGACAATGAGGGTGCTTACTGCAAGGAGGTAGAGGGTTTGGTGAACTGGTTTGATAAAAGCAGCCTCATCTTAAATGTAGGGAAAACTAAAGAGATCATTGTCAATTTCAGAAAAGGCAGGCACGGCCACATACCTCCGTGTATTAATGATTCACTTATAGAGGTGGTTAGCAGCATCAGTTTTCTGCGTGTGCAGCAAATGAGTAGGTTAGCTTGGTCACTCAACAGTGAGACACTGGTGAAGTGGGCATAGCAGTGCATCACTGTCCTTACCACTATTATGTATGTGTATGGGTAGATATCCCCTTCATGGATTACTTTCATGGATTACTGCCTTGTCATGGTGAAGGGGCTTGCATAATTCAATGAAGCTATGAGCTATGCCAAGCAGGGCCACCCAAGACAGACAGGTCATAGCAGAGAGCTCTGACAAAATGTGATCCACTGGAGAAGGAAATGGCAACCCACTCCAGTATCTTTGCCATGAAAACCCCATGGACAGTACCAAAAGGAAAAAAGATATGACGCTGGAAGATGAGCCCCTCAGGTCAGAAGGCATCCAATATGGTACTGGGGAAGAGCAGAGGGCTAGTACTAGTAGCACCAGAAAGAATGAAGCGACTAGGCCAAAGCCGAAAGGACTCTCAGCTGTGGATGTATCTGGTGGTGAAAGGAAAGTCTGATGCTGTAAAGATTTTTTTCTCCATAGAAACCTGGAATGTAAGATCCATGAATCAAGGCAAGCTGGACGTGGTCAAACAAGAGATGACAAGACTGAACATTGACATCTTAGGTATCAGCAAACTAAAATGGACACAAATGGGTGGATTTATTCAGATGACCATCAGGTACTGTATACTACTGTAGGCAAGAATCCCTCAGAAGAAATGGAGTAGTCTTCATAGTCAATAAAAGAGTAGGAAAAGCAATATTGGGATACAATCCCCAAAATGACAGAATGATGTCAGTTCGAATCCAAGACCATTCAATATCATAGTAGTCCAAGTCTATGCCCCAACCACCGGTGCTGAAGAGGATGAAAGTGACCAGTTCTATGAAGCCCTACAGCACGTTATAGAACTAACACCAAAAAAATGATGTTCTTATTATCATGTGGGATTGGAATGCTAAAGTAGGAAGCCAAAAGATAACCAGAATAACAGGCAAGATTGGCTTTGCAGTACAAAATGAAGCAGGACACAGGCTGATAGAATTTTGTCAAGAGAATATGATGGTCATAGCAAACACTCTTTTCCAACAACCCAAGAGACGGCTCTACACATGGACATCACCAGACGGTCAACAGAGAAATCAGATTGACTATGTGCTCTGCAGCCAAAGATGGAGAAGCTCTATACAGTCAGTACAAACAAGACCAGGAGCTGACTGTGGCTCAGATCATGAGCTTCTCATTGCAAAGTTTAGGCTTAAACTGAAGAAAGTAGGGAAAAGCACTAGGCCAGACATGTCAAACACAAGGCCTGGGGGCTGGAACCGGCCCACAAAGTGGTTTCATGTGGCCTGCAAGGCCATCCTGGAAACAGTGAGGGAACGGCCCCCGCTGCCTTGGCCCCGGCCCTGGCCGGCCAGGAGCCAATGTACAATTTTGTTGTGGTCATCTATACTGAAAAACATTCAGTCTTAGCTCCACAAGACCATCTGGAAACATTGAGGGACTGGCCCCTGCCATGTCAGCACTGCCCCCTGGGTACACGCTGAGGAGGTATCACCCTTTGTGAGGAATGAAGAAATGCTCCATCACCTGGAAGTGGCCAGCACATGGCCCTGCCTACTTCGGGCAGGCTAGGGGCTGGGCAGCATTGCGCTTCTCTTCAGATTCATGCCACCTGGCTCAGCTTCTCGGTGCTGTGAGAAGTGCACCCCACTGCCTGCTGAAACCTGGCAGGCTTGGGGCTGGGCAGCATTGAGCTTTGTGCTGCCTGGCTCAGCCTCTCGGTGCTGTGAGGAGAGCACCCCACTGCCTGACAAAACTGGGCAGGCTGGGGGCTGGGTGGCATTGTGCTTCTCTTTGGATTTGTGCCGCCTGGCTCAGCCTCTTGGCTTTGTGAGGAGTAACTCACTGCCTGCCAAAACTGGGCAGGCTGGGGGCTGGGCAGCATTGTGCAGGTAACATCGACTCTCACGCTGCTCATGGCATTCCCTCCCTCAGAGCCCACCAAGCCAGATATGTGAAGTAGGCGAGGGCCATATGCTGACCACTTCCAGGCGATAGTGTATTTCTTCATTCCTCATGAAGGATGACACTTCCCCAGCTGTGTTTCTTGCCTGTTTTTCTCCCTCCCTCATCTCAAATATTTTCC
Source organism: Vipera ursinii (assembly GCF_947247035.1). Lineage (NCBI taxonomy): Eukaryota > Metazoa > Chordata > Lepidosauria > Squamata > Viperidae > Vipera > Vipera ursinii. The sequence continues at coordinate 153,776,624 of NC_139516.1, forward strand.
CACCATTCTGTTGGAAGGAAGGAAGGAAGGAAGGAAGGAAGGAAGGAAGGAAGGAAGGGAGGGAGGGAGGAAGGAAGGGGATGGAGGGAGGGAGGGAGGGAGAGTCTGAGGGAACTCCTTCCTTAGTCCTGCCCTGCTGCCTTTTCACCATCCCCTTGCCCCCTCCTCCTGGCCTATTCTGTGGGGGTCTCTCATCCTATTGCTAAGGAAGCTTTGGATTCAAAGCCAGGTCTCCTCAAATGGAGAAGGAGTGGGCCTCCCTCTTTACTTTGCCCTCATACACATCATGAACAACCTGGCTAAGGAAAGCAAGCACAGCAGCTGGGTGCCCCCTTGGAGAAGTGGGGCTGGGCTTAGTGCCGTGGATGCTTGAGGGCTGGACTGTGCATTTGACATCTGCACCACCGTCCAGCACCCCCCCATGGCCTGAGAGGAACAGTGAGGCTCCTCCACTGGACCATGCCTTGGCATTTGCCCCGGTCCCATTTCCTTCTGCCCGAGACCCTCAGATCTGTCCCACTCCTGCCCAGGCCCCCATAGGCACCCTTGCACGTGAACAATGTAGAGCTGGCCATGCCCACCCAGTAGGCCACACACACTCTAGCCACACCCACCCTGGCCACACCCACCCAGCCCCCAAGGGCAACCACAATGCTGATGCGGCCCTCAATGAAATTGAGTTTGACACCCCTGCACTAGGCCACTCAGGTATGAACTAAATCATATCCCTGACAAATATGCAGTAGAGGTGACAAATAGATTTAAGGAATTAGATCTGATAGACAGAGTGCCTGAAGAACTATGGACGGAGGTTCGCAGCATTGTACAAGAAGTAGCAACTAAAACCATCCCAAAGAAAAAGAAATGCAAGAAAGCAAAATAGCTGTCTGAGGAAGCTTTGCAAATAGCTGAGGAAAGGAGGGAAGCGAAAGGCAAGGGAGAAAAAGAAAGATACACCCAATTGAATGTAGAATTCCAGAGAATAGCTAGAAGAGATAAGAATGCCTTCTTAAATGAACAGTGCAAAGAAATAGAAGAAAACAATACAATAGGGAGGACTAGAGATCTCTTCAAGAAAATTGGAGAGATGAAGGGAACATTTCATGCAAAAATGGGCATGATAAAGGACCAAAATGGCAGGGACCTAACAGAGGCAGAAGAGATTAAGAAGAGGTGGCAAAATTACACAGAGGAACTATACAAGAACGAGCTTAACATCCCTGATAATCACAATGAGGTGGTCACTGACCTCGAGGCAGACATCCTAGAATGTGAAGTGAAATGGGCCTTAGGAAAGCTGAGCAACAACAAAGCTAGTGGAGGTGACAGTATCCCAACTGAGCTATTCAAACTCTTAAAAGACGATGCAGTAAAAGTGCTACACTCAATTTGCCAGCAAATTTGGAAAACTCAACAGTGGCCACAGGATTGGAAAAGGTCAGCTTACATTCCAATTCCAAAGAAAGGTAGTGCCAAAGAACGTTCAAACTATCACACTATTGCACTCATTTCACATGCTAGTAAAGTTTTGCTTAAAATCCTACAAGGTAGACTCCAGCAGTATGTGGACCGAGAACTACCAGAAGTACAGGCAAGATTTTGAAGAGGCAGAGGAACTAGAGATCAAATTGCCAACATACGCTGGATCATGGAGAAAGTGAGGGAGTTCCAGAAAAACATCTACTTCTGCTTCATTGAGTATGCTAAAGCCTTTCATTGTGTGCATCACAACAAACTGTGGCAAGTTCTTAAAGAGATGGGAGTACCAGACCATCTTATTTGTCTCTTGAGAAACCTATATGCGGGTCAAGAAGCAACTGTGAGAACTGGACATGGAACCACTGATTGGTTCAAAATTGGGAAAGGAGCCTGGCAAGGCTGTATACTGTCATCCTGCCTGTTTAACCTATATGCAGAGCACTTCATGAGAAAGGCAGGGCTAGATGAATCAAAAGTTGGAATTAAGATTGCCGGGAAAAATATCAACAACCTAAGAAATGCAGATGATACCACTCTAATGGCAGAAAGCGAAGAAGGACTAAAGAACCTCTTGTTGAGAGTGAAGGAGACTGCAAAACCTGGGTTGAAACTAAACATTAAGAAAACCAAGATCATGGCATCCGGCCCTTTCAATTCCTGGCAAATAGATGGGGAAGAAATAGAGGTATTGACAGATTTTATTTTCCTGGGCTCCAAGATCACCACAGATGGGGACTGCAGCAAAGAAATTAAAAGATGCTTGGCCCTGGGGAGGAAAGCCATGGCAAATCTAGATAGCACACTAAAAAGCAGAGACATCACCCTGCCAACAAAAGTGCATATAGTAAAGGCCATGGTCTTCCCAGTTGCAATGTATGGCTGTGAAAGTTGGACCATAAGAAAGGCTGAGCGCCAAAGAATTGAAGCCTTTGAACTCTAGTGCTGGAGAAGACTCCTGTGAGTCCCTTGGACTGCAAGGCAATCAAACCTGTCAGTCCTAGAGATCAACCCTGACTGCTCTTTAGAAGGCCAGATCCTGAAGTTGAAACTCAAATAGTTTGGCCACCTAATGAGAAGGAAGGACTCAGTGGAGAAGAGCCTAATGCTGGGAAAGGTTGAGGGCAAGAGAAGAAGGGGATGACAGAGAATGAGGTGGCTGGATGGAGTCACTGAAGCAGTAGGCATGAGCCCTAAATGGACTCCATAAGATGGTAGAGGACAGGAAGGCCTGGAGGAACGTTGTCCATGGGGTCGCGATGGGTCGGACATGACTTCGTAACTAACAACAACATGGGTAGATATATACTTTGTTTTGAGATCAGGCAACAGAATTTCATTTTTAATGTGTGCCAGTGTGCTCATAGTAAAAAATGACAATAAAGGTTATCTTATCTTAAAAAAAACTTAGTTCAAACTAGGAATGGGTAATCTTTTGAAGTCCATAGAATGGCAAGCTTATTTTATAATGTACTGTAGGGTTGCTTCATGACTATGGATAGGATGTTCTCTGCTTGCTTCTGATTTGGCATGGATTTTTTTTCTTTATTTTGTTTTAAACCAAGTTAAGCCAATGATCAACTATTCCACAATTTTCCATATTTTCAAAATGGAATGAAACCAAAATACAGTAATAAGCAGCAACCACTAGAAAAGAGGAAATAGTATAAGATGTCAAATCTGGCAGGGCACACACAATGTATAACCTCAATAATTCAGCAAGCTGCTGTAACCACCATAGCCCAAGGCCTAAAATAAAACATGGGAAGTCTTCACAAGATATTGACTTATAAATCCAACAAAGCCAAACTGCTAGATACAATAAGGAGTTTATTGTTAAAGTTGAAAATAAAGTATATATAGGGGAAATAAAAGGGAGACAACAGACAGAACTTAGTTAAATTAGCTATGTGGCACCTCCTTGAATAAGGCCTTGGACTTCATCACAGAGTCACTGTAGAGAAAATAGCTTAAGGCAGATCTTCTGGGCCTCCTGCTTAGATGTTCCTATGGAGTCTCATTCCTACTTCCATTCACTCTCTTCTTACTTCTTAATCTCATCACATATCTTCAATGTTACAGAGTGTAGAAAATAATTAAAAGTCAGCCTCTTTTGAAGAGAAGAATTGCTGCTTTCTCCAATCAATGAAAATGTTGTATCTCTAATGCTCTGGATCCAGTCAGGAAATCAGAAATTAGTAGTCAAACCCTAACACTTGAGGGAATTATGAAGGTCATCCTTGCTTTGTATAAATGGGATTAAACAGGAAAGACTATTCTGAGAAACAAAATCTGCTTAATTTTGTTTAATCAGGCCTTCCAGCATGGGGTCGGTTTATTAGATGCTTTAGCGTGTACTGTTATTCCAAAACAATAAAAACAAGCAGGAACCAGGAGAAATTATAGGTGAAATATTGGGGCACATATTTTGTATCACGAGATTGGTACTTCTTGATATGGAGCCTGTCAGCAATGCTGAGCTATTAGTCCCATAAACTTCAACTATTGGATATATTCCTTAGAAGTTTTGGAAGTTCTAGTATCACAAATGCACCAGATTAGGAAAGGTGCCTTGGATAAATAAAATAAAAAAGAAGATATAGCGCAAATGAGGTTATTCTGGCAAGTGAATTATGATTATTTAGTTCCAGTCTGGGATATGTTTATTAAAAAAAAGTTTTGTTCAAGCTTTTCATTTAGGTTTCTGACCAAAGCCCAGCCCAAGTATTTTCCTTGATTGTTTGGAATATATATTTGGAAGTAAAATACATTTCTAATTGGCTAAATAAAATAAAGAAAGGTAAAATATTCCACCATTTGAGGTACAGTTATTATTTGAAAATTAGAGAAAGCATTAGATGCTATCCATGTAAATAAAGAAGGGGTTGTTGTTGTTGTTTAGGAAGCCACTGAGCTGTGTTAATGAAGAGTAAGTCAGGAACTAGTCAGAAGGGGGAGATCTATGTTTACATTTTCTCAAGATCACTTGTGTGTGTCCAGTCGCTTGCTTGTTTAAAATAATTCCCACACGAAAATTGATGGAATTTACTCTGAGGGAAATATGTATCACTCCACCCCAAAGTCATTTTGTAGTAGATACCTATCTTGCTGGTTATCTAGGCAAATCAAAACAGCTATAAAGCTTTAGCAGTTTAACATTTATTTGCATGATAGCATTTAACATTTGCAGTAATGAAATGTGATAACCTATCTGTGTTATCAGCTTTTCTCTACATGAAAGTTTTTCTACTAAAGAAGTCTTATCTTTCCTGGGATATTTTTGTTATGAAAGACTGATAACCCTGAGGGCAAATGTAATAGTAGGAGAGCTGGGTTGTTCATGGCAGCAAAAAAGCAGAAAGCTGGTAACACTTTTTTCAGCTTCCAAATTTTTTAAAAGAGTTAAGCTCTTGATTTTTTTCATATCCCAGACAACAGAGAATCCCTGCCACATAAGAACTGGAATGTTAGGCAAGCTATGCTTGGAGGTAACTGCTTTTATTATATAATAATTGTTTTCTCAGTTCCTACTTTGGGTATGTTTTTATCCTGCCTATCTTTTAGGAGCTACAAGGTACAAAATTCTCCCCTTTCCCAATTTATCCTTGCAGAAATTCTGAGAGATTTTGCTGAGCTAGTGATTAGCCCATTTAATCCATTATACTATAACACTAAGTTTCTTAAAGTTATTGAGTTATTGAGTGCGTTTGAAGGGAAAACAAACTCATGGCTGTTGATTTGAAAGAAAAAAAGAGATTTTTGCTGTTATTTTGCTGTTTGCCTTATCTTCCCCTGTTGAAGTTACCTAGGCAGCAGGAACATGAGCAGGCTTGATGCTACACACTGAATCCTTGACAAAGGCAGAGATATCTAAATACCGGATAGTAATTTTTGATACAGGAAGCTGAGTTGGTATGAATTGATGTCTGGTGACCCCAAATTTATCATCTTGAAATAGTATATCATCTTTTCTTAGGAGTGTGAAGATAGCTTTATATATTTATTAAAATCAAACGTTCTGTGAATTAAAGTTGAAATGGTGATTCAAATGTCTTTGTGAGTGCTTTATTTTAGCTTGATGAGAGTCTTCTTAATATAATCAAGATGTTATTAAAAACTCAAAGACAGATCAGGCTACTTGTTTTCGTTTTGCTTTTGTTTCAAATAATTAAGTAACATTTCTAAAGTCATGCATGCAAATACTGACCATTTTATAAAAAGGATTATTTTTAATCATTGGAAACACTTTAAATATAGTGGCATCCTTCTTCCTCTGGTCTATTCTATTTTTCCCAAGCAGTATATACATAGTCATATCTTAGGAAATGTTGAATGAATGAAGTTTCACAGATTAAGGCAAAGATTCAGTGCTTCACCTCCTGCTGTTGCAACATTTCTCATAGAAAAAGGACATTTTGCCAAGCTCTACACAAAATGGACAATATATGAGAACAATATGGTTGCATGGGTTTTGTTGATGCTTCTTTGTTCCTCTCTCAGTGTTCAGACAGATGAACAAATCACAATGCACACTCATTATGCAAATTATAGTGAAAAGCTATGCGTTTAAACATAACTCTTCATTATAATTGTTCTGAATTAGAAGTTGGGGTCAGTTGCTTCCAAGCAAACTAGAATCGAAAGCCAACTTAATTATCAAATCTATATTGTGGTAGAAGAATTCTAAAGTAGTGCAGATGAACAGTGGTAGAGGTGAATGAAGTCTACCACCAGGGCCTCTGTTTTGATGAGGCAAGTGAATGAATCAAACATTGAATGTCAAAATTTCACCTATTAATTTCTTGCTAAGAAATAAAGTTTGTGTGTGTGTGTGTGTGTGTGTACTAAAGAGAGAGAAATAAGAGAAAAAATAATTCCAATAATATTTGGAATTAATTATAAAGAATCCCTTAATTCTTTAAAAAAAACTGACTTTAAAAATTGGACACAAGAGGGAACTAAAAGGAACTAAAGATTACAATTAAAGGAAAAGAACAGCCAAAGTCAATTTGCTAATACAGAATGAAGCAAAATCTTTTAAGATTGTGTATAGTGAAGGATATATTCGAACAGTAGATCTAGAAGTTAATTTTAAGAGTATCTGCCTCTATACATAGGCTTATGTTTAAAAGATGCTGTGGAAGAGAAATAAATATTACCTTACATGATTGAGACTGATTCAAAAATGGATTTAAAAATTATAGGTTACAAGAATGGCATGGAAAAATCTGTTATGCTGGACATACAAAAGAAAGTGGCTGATGTCTTAATAATTTAAAGGTATATACCAATAACAAATCAGTGTGACCTGGATAATTGTCCTATATTGGATTTACAAAAAAAGGTGTGTTAAGACTTTGAAGAATTTTGTGAGCAGGGATAAATAATAAATGAAATCAAATTCTAGTACATTATTTGAAGGGAAGAAAATTGTTAGAAGTAAAAAAATAGGTATATAAAGTTGGTTTATTTGATCAAGGTTAAAACAGATATATTGCTATCTCTGATAACCCTTAATGTTTTTTTGCTGACATTAGGATTGAAATGACAAGGTTTTGTGGATTTGTTTGTCAGTAAGAGATCAGATATAGGAATAAGATGTCATTTGTTGTATTTTAAGAGAAGGTGATAAGTTACTAAAATTGTTTGTACTTCTTGTGATGAAGGGAGAAGTCACTTTATATATTTTGAGCCACAATCAGTTCATCCCCATCCAGACCTTTATAGCCTCCAGGCACTTGGAAGCATCACATCAACATCACTTGCCTGGCCAGGGGTAGAGATGTATAGCTGGATATCTTCAGCATACTGAGTATACTGTACCATATGCCATCAAATGACATAACCCAATTTTGTGTAGATGTTAAGGAGGAAAGAGGAGAGACCTCACAATGAAGCATCCCACGCTGCAGGGGCCTAGGACTTGATCTCTCCTCACCTTCCAACACCAATTGAATCCTGCCATGGAGAAAGGACAGGAACCAACCAAAATCGTGTTTCCCATTCCCAGACCCTGAAGCTGGTCCAGAAAGATACTGATATTGAAAGCGATTGAGAGATCCAAAAGAGCCAGGACAGCTGCACCACCCCAATCCTCAACCCTCCAATGTTCATCAGCAAGCTCAACCAATGACATCTCAATGCTCTACTTCAGTGCTATACATTAGACCTACCTAATTTACTGAGGTGTTCCTAGTTTTATATCCTGGGGGATGGGGTGGGGGTGGTTTAGAAGACACTGGTTTTTTCAAAGAGTAGAATTTTTGTAAATGTATATAGATTTAGAACAGGGGTCTTCAAACTTGGCCCTTTTATGACTTGCGGACTTCAACTCCCAGAATTCCTCAGCCAGGAATTCTGGGAGTTTAAATCTGCAAGTCATAAAAGGGCCAAGTTTGAAGACCCCTGATTTAGAATTTAAAAAGTAAGCACCGCAACACCAATGGTGAAAAATTAATTGTTCTTTTATGTACTATTAGTACATGCTGAGTTTTGAAGTATATCATGTGCATTATGCATTCAGTGCATTCTCGGGCAATGATCAACAAGATAAGACAAGGGAGCACAAATGAAAGGGAGTGAGAACAAGACAATTTACCTGGGTAGCCTAATTGGCAAGCTTGGTAGACTTGCTGAGCAGTGGATGCTGGCAGTAAGGTTATTGCAGTTAATGGCAATCTACTTGCTGGGCAGCTTCTATTGTCAATTAGAAACATAATTGTTCCTTGAAAACAAGCCACAGCATTAATGCCAAGTGGTGACAGACTGACACAAAGCTCATTCTGGTTGGAGAGCAGAGAGGGGCTGTTGCCAGATTGTGTCATGATCACAGGACAATCCTTCTCTGTTTTTATTCATTTAAAAAAAATTAATGGTACTATCGCACACATTGTCTAAATATATAATAATTGTTATGCACAATACAGTAGAGTTGAATATATTTACTTGCGAGAAAGTCCCACTGAATGCATTGAAATAATTGTGTATTTTATTTAGCTTTGGCTGTGCAGTGCTTATTCATTTTACTCTTATTACTAGTAGTAATAATATTTGTTTTTACAAAACATACAAATTGGAGAGAGAAAAAGTTACAAAATTCACAGTGTATGAGTGATGAAGAATTGATCAGCTAATCAAATTTAAATAAATATTCATTTGTAAACTAATGTTTTGTGTATGTATGGGTGTACAGATGCATGTGGGAATCCCTCATTTTTCTCATAGCTTGGTACTTAATATTTTCTTCCATAAAATGAAGATATTTCTGTGGAAGAAAATAGAATTCTGCTCAGAGGACCTCTCCCAAATATTAAAACTTAACATTCAAGGGAATTATATAGATCTTGAAATATATCATCCGAAAGAAAGAAATTTTGAATGAAGGAATGTTTTTCCATATTTCCACCTGAAAAGCTTCTTTAGAAGGTTAGGAATCACTCCTGATTAGTGAAAGAATGGGAAATTGAATACGGTAATAGGAAACAGAATTTTATCTCATTAACATCTGTAAATTGCAGAATCCAAACCTTTATATTTTCCTGCTGCAGTGGTTAACAGCTCACCATAATCTTCCAAAAAGGCTTTCAGGTTACAAATGTATGCCTATGATTTCTTCAGTGATTTATGGAAATATCTAAATATTTCACTCTGCATTTTGCAGTTCTTCTGACTCTTATAAAGTCCAGTACTATTAGGCAATCCATGTTGTTCATTCCATCAATTTTCTTTTTCAAAACCGGAAAGATTTTCTGATTTGGGATTTCTTATGCATAATTCAGTGTAATGCTTCCTGTTCCATTCCAGCTAACAATACACACCTATATCTAGGCAGAAAAACAAAACAAAAATCTTTCATTCCACCCGAAACAGATGGAATTAAGCCCATTCCTGTGACTGATGGGAGCTCTAAATAAAGGAGAAAACATTCTCATACAGTTTGATCCTATCTGCTGTCACAGAGATCTTAAATAATTAATTACACTAACTTGGCATCCTTTACACTTGATACCTAATTATGAGGATTTCAGCTGAGAAGAAAGGCACTGCAGTAGATTGGGGGGTGGGGTGGGGAGAATGAATGACAGACCTTTCACTCAGGCTCCAGAAAGCATCTGTTAGTGAGAACAAAGAAAGTTGTCTAGCTTGTACTCTTTCTCAAGTAGAAAACATCTTCACTGTACTGTACTTTGTGCAACGTTCAGGGCAAAACTCAGCATGGTGAATATCCAAGACTTGGCTCAGCATGTCGAATAGCTCCCAGTTGGAGCTGGGTTGTCTTAGCACATTTTGAAGAACATCACCATCTTAAAAAAGAAGCAACATGTGACCATTACATCCTGATATATGAACAAAACTCTGAATTCAGTGGTGTTATTGCTGAGATTGAATCTAAATTGCCTCTTCACCATTGGTATATGTGATTATTATCCATTCATTTTATTAACAGTGATAGGTAGTTCATTCATTCTGAATCTCTTTGTGTGTGTGTGTGTTTTTCCAAAAATAAATCCTCATACAGCATCACAGATCCTATCTCCTCCTATAAACAGGAGAGACAAAGCAAGCTGTGGTTCCTATCAACCAAAATGCTTAAAAAGTTTAACAATAATAATTGGAAATAGCAGGATTCCCAGAAGTTACAGTTAAGGATCCCCAGGGGTCACAAATAACTTAGAGAGGATTTATGAATTATTTTTCAAAATGATCAGACTTACAGTACGTAGACATTGGGAAGATAGTCAAAACTTGTTCCAGGTTTTACTGCTCTCTGCTTGTGCAAAACACAGCAGCAATAATAGTGCCATAAATTTTTAAGATTATTATTATTATTATTATTATTATTATTATTATTATTATTATTATTATTATTATTATTATTATTATTATTTTATTTATATGTCTTGTGATCTATTGGTCAGTGTTTCATTATTAAAAATAAGTGGTACATTTATCTCTTGTTCAATCATAGTTCAAGTGGCATCAGTTCTGTTCATGTTGGGGGGAGGGATGTCACACAAATTATTTCAGGATGCACTAGAGGTTTACATTGTGATGTCTGTTTCTTAGCCACATCTTCAACATGCATATAACCAAGCAGGAAATGGCAAAATGGCAACTTTATAGAAAGATAGTGGTAAAACTGTCTAGCCCCTCATCCTCCCCCCCCCCAAAAAAAGAAGAATTTCAGCAGATTATTGACAATGCAAAATATGAAGACCATTCTGGTCAGTATAGCTTTTTATAGAATAAACAGAGTTGAAAGAGACCTTGGAGGTCTTCTAGTCCAACCTCCTGCTCAAGCACACCATTTCAGACAAGTGGTTGTACAATCGCTTCTTTAAAACCTCCAGTGATGTGGCAACCACAACTTCTGATGGCAAGCTGTTCCATTGATTAATTGTTCAACTGTCAAGAAATTTCTTATTTCTAGGTTGTTCTCTCTCTTTGATTAGTTTCCATCCATTGCTTCTTGTTCTGCCTTCAGGTAGTTTGGGGAATAGCTTGACTCCCTCTTCTTTGTGGCAGCCCCTGAGATATTGGAACACTGTGATCTTGTCATCCTTAGTCTTTCTTTTCATTTGACTAGATGTAACCAATTCCTGTAACCGTTCTGCATATCTTTTAGCCGCCAGTTCCCTAATCATCTTTGTTGCTCTTCTCTGCACTCTTTCTAGTCTCAGCATCTTTATTTTATATTGTGGTGACAAAAACTGGATGCAATATTCTAAGTGTGGTCTTCCTGGGGTATTACAAAGTGGTACTAAAATTTTGTGTAATCTTGATTCTGTCCCTCTGTTAATGTGGCCTAGGACTGCATTGGCTTTTTTGGCACACTGCTGGATTTCAGAGAAATGTTTTCAGAGAATGATAAAAAAATACTTTGGCATAGTATTTTGAACCCAGATGCAGACTGTACCTTGCTCTAGTTCCCTTTTAAGCCAAGGGGGCATTTTTTTTCAGAAGACAATTCAAAAGCCACAAAACATTTCTCTGAATTTCTAGGTCAACCTTGGCAACTTGAAGATACGTGGACTTCAGCTCCCAGAATTTCCCAGCCAGCATGCTGACTTGAAGTTGAGGGGAAATGAAGCCCACATGTCTTAAAGTTGCCAAGGTTGAAAAACACTGGTGTGGATCAAATGAAAATACTGCCATTGTAGTTAAAACAATGTAAGTAATCATTTGTATAGAAAATGATGAAACCTTTGGGTACAAGCATGCTTAGTTCATGGAGGGTTTTCTTAAATGGTTCAGCCAGTGACTGGCTCAGCAGAATTCTTATCATTTCAGTAGAACTACATCTAGGGAGAAGATTATTTTGAAATAATATGTAGGCTTATTAACAAGCCATTGCATTGCATCTCATTAAGGATTTTGTTTAGAAGGCAAATTGTAAAAATTGAAAAGAGGACGACCAGCAATAAGGACTCAGTTACCATGGTGATAAGTGGACATTTGGAAGGCCTGAAAGACTAAACTGAGGATAGATCATCATGGAAAAACGTCTATCTACTCCATGTAGTTGCTAGAAGTAGAAAATGACTTAGTGGCATGCAATCAATCAATATAGTAAAAATCAGTTCCAGGTTGTTATTGGGTTCTTTATTTTTTATTTGTTGTTTTAATGAAATGATAGAAAAGAGAATTGAAAGGAACTAGTATTTACAGCTTCATACACTGGCACTTGTGTAGAAATACCCTGGTGGTGACAAGACGGCAAATCCCTGTGGATCCTTGATAATACTCTTCTTTATTTCAGAGACATTCAGATAAGTTTCTCACTCCAGTCCCTTCTTGATGCTGCTCTTGTCTTTTTTATAACTTCAATGAAATGCTTGATTTATCAGGTTTTCTTTCTGAATGCACAGCTCAACAGGGTATATAAAGACCCATTATATTGTAGTAAGATAGGCCAAATATTGCTCTCTTTCCAAACTGGTTTAGTTTGGGGAAACAATCAAATGATGGCATTTTCTTTTGGTGTCTTTTTCTTGGATCAGGGCAGCATTTTCCAACCATTTTCTAGAGATAGCTTGTTTCAGGTATAAGTGTAATGTTATATTTTATACTTAGGCAAATTTGTTTGCTTACTGAGTTTGTGGGCCATCCTATTCCAGACAATTCTGGGAGGCTTTACAAATCTAAAGCAACAACAAATATGAAACAACTCCAGCCATAAAACAATTACTAGCTGCTGCTTCCAAATCAATTACCAATGAGAGCAACTTAAGAAATGTATTTGTCAATATCAGTTGTAATTGCCTGTCAAATGGCCTGTAAAGATTTCTTGAAATCTTCAAGCTCTTAAAGGAGGCTTTCCAGTTTCCGGATATCTCCATACATCTTGGTTGTGCTTGATACAATTAAAAAGGTAAAGGTTCCCCCGCACATGCGTGCTAGTCATTTCCAACTCTAGGGGCCAGTGCTCATCTCCACTTCAAAGCCGAAGAGCCAGCGCTTGTCCGAGGACGTCTCTGTGGTCATGTGGCCGGCATGACTAGATGCCAAAGGCGCACGGATTTAGTTACTTATTTCAAAATAATACACTTCTCCTTTAGGCAGTTCAGTGGGCTTTTTTTATTATTATTAATTTATTTATTAATTTTATTTGTATACCGCCCTTCTCCCGAAGGACTCAGGGCAGTGAACAGGGCAATACATATTAAAAAACAAGATACAAAAATTAAAAATGATTAAACAAATGCCCATGAATAAGTTAACACACATTAAAATAGATTAAAACAGATTAATAAAACCCAACTCCATCCCATCAGGCCAGGCCAGCTTGTTCGAAAAGGTAGGTTTTGAGATCGCGCCGGAAGGAGCGGAGGTCAGGCGCCATCCGGAGCTCGACCGGAAGATGGTTCCATAAATCCGGCACGCCCACAGAGAACGCCCTCCCCCTGGGGGCCACCAGTTGACATTCTTTGACCGGTGGCACCCTGAGGAGGCCCTCTCTGTGGGAGCGTACTGGGCGGAGGGAAGTTGACGCTGGCCGCAGGTGCTCCCCAACGTATTCCAGACCCATGCCATGTAGGGCTTTGTAGGTCATTACCAACACCTTGAATCTCACCCAGAAGACAACTGGAAGCCAATGCAGCTCGCGGAGCAGAGGTGTAACATGGGAGTGTCAGGAAACTCCCAACACAACTCTCGCGGCTGCATTCTGTACCAGCTGGAGCCTCCGAGTGGTCTTCAAGGGTAGCCCCATGTAGAGAGCTATTTTAGTATTGTGGCTTTCCAGGTTATAATTATTAAGTTGTCAGAATTAAAATGAATGAAAAATAATTACATTTACTAAATTAAATATTAAAATTCCACTTAAATAAAATATTTTTTCCACTTGTTGGGAATGCAGTTTTTGACACTGAACTCTAACCCCAATTACTCTACTTGGCTTGGGGGAAAATCATATATTTTTAAAGAGCTTCTCTAACCAAAGGAGAAAGGGAAAGATGGCATGCAGATCACAACTTCTGAAATTCTTCCCTCTGGGATGTTTCAACAGGAGAGAGGTAGATTGAGACTAGAAGAATCAGCAGCTTTCTGAGTCACTGCCCCTCCCAAAGAGAGTTGTTTCATTTTTCTGGATTTGTGTTCTCTGGATCCTTAGAGCTAGTGCTTTTTCAGGCTCTAACCAGTGAATTCTGAGGATGAACTAGATCCAAACATCTGTACAGAATTCATTTCCAACATTCCAGAATGACATGCAGAGGATGGGGATTTAATTTCTTTTTCCCAATCCCTTGACCAGAGTGGCCATGGACGTCACCTTTATTTTCTTCTGTGCAATGAAATAACTTGTGTGTGAGTTTACTTTGCCCGTGTAGGTGTTTGTCTGCAAGTGAGCACCAGCAAGAGTAGGATGAGTTGCATCTGCACCATTCTTGGTCACATGTCCAAGAGAAAAGAGGGAGGGAGCTTGGAATGAAATGATCAGCAACAAGGAGTTCTAATGGGGAGGGATTTTTTTCTGGAATAGATGTCTCTTAAACTGAATCAGGCCATTTTCAAATTCATTTTGCCCTCTTTTTTCATGATATGAGATCTGGTGTTGTTCTGTTCTATCCTCAGCCTATGAACCTGCTGGCTATGAAACACAGTTCGTGTAATTTCTTTTTAATATTCTATTAGGTTGGAAAGAATGAAAAATATCTGTGAGATGGAGAATGTCAATTTAAGGATTTTTTTTTTCAGATGCAGCAAGATTTTTTTAAAAAAAAAACAGTGAAAAGGTTGCTCACAAATTTAGTTTTTTGATCAGCAGTGTCCCCAGGTTCCTATTGAATTGAATTGAGTGTCACACTTCAAGCTTTACCCTTTGGGGCATGTGTATAGCATGATGATGCCAATTGAAGAGGCCATGGCTTGCATTGCAAAGCTGTTTTGTCCCTCTGATACTCTGTCTTCCACCTTTAATGTTGCTGATTCAGATATTTATAAAATCTTAGGAGGTAAGGAACCTGTAGTCCTTCAGATTCTCTTGAACTCTCAATTCTCATATTGGTAGAGTTGGGGGTGCTAAAAGCTATGGTTGACCATCATTTGCCAGAACTGCTTTACATTTTTAGAAATGAAGGATTTGGTAAGACTATAACTGAGAAGGATATTGCATCCGGTAGAATAAAACAGATTCACAGCGCTGTCATTAGCAGCAAATGCCATTGTGCTTGATTTGGCTTATCCTTGCTAAGTAGAAAAGTTACACAACTGCATAGTAGCCTATGCAATAGTGGTGAGTAGCTGTAGCTCGGGTTGTAGGATAAGGGTGAAGTTTTGTTCTCCGAGCTTGTGGGTTGGTTTCCGAATGTTTCATTACTAGGCTAGGTAACATCTTCAGCGCTGTTTAGGGGATGTCTGTGTCAGCACTCTACTGTTTATAAGGGCTTCAGGTGTGGGTGTGTCAAGTGAGGTTCTTGTGGTGGGTCAGGTGTGAGTCATCAGAGACAGGCTTGTGATGAGTCTTGTGACGAGGAGGTTACTTCAGGTCAGGGTTGTTGGAGCGTGTGAATTATCAGTGAGTCAGGTGTGAGGCATCATTGAGAGGCTGGTGATGAGTCTTATGGTGGGGAGATTATATCAAGTTGGAATCATTGGAAGGTGAACTGCTGGGGTGGGGAGGTGGGGGCTTGTGTGGGTTGGTTGAGGGTTGGTGCTATCTCCAGTTGGCTGTGCGATTGATTTGGATTCTGAAGGGTTCATAGGCTGGTTGTAGGTCAGTGGTTCCCAACCTTTTCTGTATCCCGCACCCCTAGAATGCTTCTGATATATTCTCACACCCCTTACAAAAGTTTGAAATAATGGCAATGAATTATGCATGTACACTATAATTTTGAAACTTCTAAACTCAAGTTTTCGCACCCCCTGGGATATCGTCTCGCACCCCCGGTTGGAAACCCCTGTTGTAGGTCTGTTGATGGAATTGCTTGTAGAGTGCCAAGCTTTGATGTACTCATGAGTGTGGTGGGTGGTAGCTAAACACCGCTGAAGACATTGTCTAGCCTGGTAACGAAACATTCGGAAACCAACCCACAAGCTCAGAGAACGAACCTTCACCCTTGCGGTAGCCTATGTTATAAAGCTGACCATTATAGTAGCTAACAAGTCAGAATAGGTTGTAATTTTATGCACACATTCAAATAACCAGGCTTCCATTGATTTAAATTGCTGTTACGTCTACATTTGGTACACAACCATAGATACAGTTTTTTAAAAAGCAGAAAATGAAAAAGCTGTTTGCTTTGTATGTTTCTAATTGTAGTTTTCCATTCCTACTGAGGTGGATTAGTACTCACATAATCACCTTCATTTTCACTTAATGTCTAAAACTAATCTGAAAGTATAAGAATTTTCCTAGAAATATCACCTAAAGATTTATTTTGTCCCAATAACTTTAAATTGTTTTGTTTGTTTCAGCTTGTTTTGATGTTGAAGCCAAAACATCAAAACAAAACTAGCAATTTGTGAATTTTTTATATACAGTTAACTGATTTTCATTTTAGTAAGAAAATATTGTTCAAGCTGCTCTGTTTATACCTAGTCAACCCTGTTCATTTTAAGAAGATTCAAGCCATCCACTATATAATTACATCTCTTTTATATGAATTGACTGTTTACTTGGCTTGTTTTCAGAATTCATTTCCAGGATGAAATATTTTCTGTGTCCCAAGTCCACCTTAGCTAAGGCAAAAAAAAAGCATTTTATTTTGTATTATTTTTACAAAGCTTTTATCTATTGGACTTTCTTCCTGTAGAAACCTAAGAAGCTTCAATGTCAGATATAGTCAGGGACCTGTCCATTCCCCTTTTTAATTTTTTCAGAGGTTTCTTTATCCAACTCCTTAAATAATTGTTTCTGATGGGTTATCAGGAAAAATCAAACTTACAGTAAAATGCTACTCTTTTAACTTTGTAAAAGTTATCCCAAGTTCTTCATGGTTTCAGTTCTCTGCCCTTTGTAAATTCAAGATTTAGTGTGGGTCTTTGAACAAGTCCCAACATGGTTGGCTCTAATTCTCACAGGGCCCTGAGATATATGTCTATACACAGAATTAGTTGCAAACAAAGTATGCTTTAATTAAAATCCTGCAGCTGGGGAGAAACTTAACACCTTGGTACACACTGTTCAGTACAGTTTGTTGTCTATTACTGATAGGATGATTTAGAGAGATCCTCAAAAAGGCTTCATCAAAGTCTCCTGCGTCCTTGGCAAGGTATCAAAATCATTTTGCTCAATCCCAGTGCAGGAAGATTATACCACTGCGTTGATTAAGTTTGTATCTACTAAACCGGGATCCTTCATACATCAAATATGCTGTGCTGTGGAGCAATGGCCTTTTTATCTGCTGACAAACATCAGCTAAATAAGAATCCTTAGCCTTACAGTATGCCTTCTGTAATTCTGTGTGATGTAGATAAAACAATGTTAACTTGCTATCTTGTTAGTTTGATTTATTATCTATTGCTCATCATCGTACATAAACCACAAGGTTTACGCATAATTCAGTTTTTAGCATATTTGAAGTACTTCCTGTTAGTTTCTGGCATTGGCTTTAGTTAGAAGCATGAGAACCATTACATTGTTCAACCCAGAGAAAGATGGGGAAATTCTGGAGGAAGAACATCCCCATTCCCTTCCATGCCACCTCTCCTACAAGATCCAGGAAAGCCAGTGCTGAGTAAAGTAGGGTAAAGTAGAGTAGCTGGAGTGGAGTGAAAGAGGAGAAGAGAAGAGAAGAGAAGAGAAGAGAAGAGAAGAGAAGAGAAGAGAAGAGAAGAGAAGAGATTAATTGGCCATGTGTGATTAGACACACAAAGAATTTGTCTCCGGTACAGGAGCACTCAATGTACTTGCAAAACAACAGGGAAAATAATAATATCCTTCCCTTATGGGCTTCTGCTGCTTGATTTTATGAAGTAACCAGAGGCAAATAGAAGGAGCAGTGGCTCCCATACTATGAGAATGAACTCTCAATGCCCTTTCACTGGGCAGCATCCGCCATGCTGCCCATGTACTAGCAGAGCATCCCTGAAATGCTAACTCCATTTGTCATATTAGTGATGTAGGTGGCAGTGTTTCCATTCAACTGCAACAACAACTTTTTGTTTTCCCCATGTGTGGTGCCTGCTTGGCAAGCCTTCCAGAAGAACATGAGCTATCAGCAAGACAGAAAGACCCAATAATAGCTTAATCAAATGATTTAAATGGAGCCATACACCATTACTCAAATAGTGCTAAGTCAATGTAGGGTGACTATATTTGCATAAGAAACAGTTTATTGCAAACATGGAAATGGAAATGTAGCATTAATCAAACTTGCATTCATATCTACAAAAAGAATCAGGCCAAGCTTCTAAGCTCAACTACAGATGAATATAGTATGTTGTTATTGGGTTATGACATGCTGGCCTGAATAGCAAAGGAAATGAATACATATCCTATTGTGGACTAGGATAGATACCCCATCCATATAATAAATGTGATTATTATTATTGTAAATCATCAAGAGAACCTAGTGGTTGTTTGACAGAATCAATTTTATAAAATGAAATGCATTTTTAATTTACTTAATCCCTGAAGAATTTGAGAAGTGAAGTATTCACTGAATTGTTTTGATCTTTCTTAAACATTTGACAATGGAAGTGTATAACACACAGTAATAACATGAATTGTCTCTTGAGTCCTAAAATGTTGTCTTATAGGGCACACGATCAGCTGGCTATTGCCTTCCAATACACAGCAGCAGAAGTGCAGCAACAAGGAACTGTTGATGGCCAATATATTTATTATTTTCTTAAGTATGTTTATGGTGGAGTGGTTGCAGGCTAATGTAAAAGAATAAATGGATTTCAGTCTCCTCTGAACTGCACAGATTTCTTAAGGAGAATAAATACCAACAGGCAGCATTTTCCCAACGGAAGGGCCTCTGTTGGAGACAGGATCATACCCATGTGTAAATCACTTTTCATGATTTGGTGTTTGATACATGTATTGATATTGCTACATACTCTTTCATATTTTGGAAAGTCTTCAAAAGATGAAACCCTGTATAATATCCCTTATAATTTTTGATTGGCATTAATCCAAGGGCATTGCGCAATCAGCAATTTAGCATATTAGCAGCCATTTCTGTTAACCAAAACCATAGGCTTGTGCATATACTAGTCACTGAATACATATCATCAGGTATTTAAAACCAACTATCCTACCCACCTCTGTTTGGACAGAGAAATATGCATACATATTTCACATGCATAGACCTAGCTGTTTCAATTCTAACAACTTTGTGATGTTTTACAATATATAGAAAATTGCTAGTGTGTGAATGAATATATTAAATGGCACTGCTATAGTGATATAAGCCAACCCAAGAGATATAATATTGTAGGTAAATTTTGTCAAAGCCTCAAGATGAATTACAGTGCAAGAGAGAATAAAATGATAAATACAGTTAAACAGTAACTGTACTAAGTTTAGCCTGTAATTTAAAATTCATAGTCTTGTCTGCCTCTAGATAAAAATGAGTCATCATGATGGGGAATGCTACTGTGTCTGCAATACATTTAATATTAGTTTTGTTGCTACTCATATATCAAGATAATACATGATTATTAATAGGTTGTCAGAAATGGTAGCATCAGTAGTTATCTTATATGGGGCATTTGCCAATAGAATGAATCCTCTTTTTGATGGTTCCTAATTTGGACTGGAAACTACAACTGAGTCCAAAATAGAGAAATTCTACTCAAACACTACTCAGCAACCAATATATTTAAACCATAAATACCTACATGCAGAAGTGTAACTTTGAAGCTAAGAGAATATTTTAGTCTTTCAATACCATTGTTTTAAGGCAACCTATCTCAACTGGAGTTCCATGAAAGTTTAGCAGGGGTGCCATAAGAGATTGTGGTTGAAAAAGAAAAGAGCCTGACTTCATGCATCACACTATGTTAGGGCTCACAGCAGTGTAACTTTTTACCTGCTGCCTGCCTGCCACTTTGTTGGTAAATATAAAGTATCAATCATATAGTTTTAAAGTATACTATGAGGTTTTTGTATATTTTATTATTTTTACACAGGGGTTCCTTGAGACTTGAAAATTGTTTCAAGGTTTCTTCAAAGGTAAAAATGCTGCTTTAAGGAAAAGCTTTCCTCAAGTGTAGTCCATTTTATCAAATCCATAAAATAATATCTTGACCCCATAAATGTTTAAGGGAGGGGGAGCTAGGATCTAGTTCAGAACTTGCATCAGGTGCAAACAATGATAACAATTCATGCATCTGGTTAAATGGATTCCAACATGGAATGTTATATATTATACAGTAATAACACATTGGACTAATCTTGGTTGTAGGTATTTCTAACCTTATATTTTAATATTACATTTAATATTACATTGCATTTCAAATATTTTATGGGTGATTCACACGTGGTTTGGTTAAGGTGGCAGAGCCCCATCAATCCCTTCTTGTAACCTGAAATTCAGATCTTGATCTTTGATATGACAGTCTTTCAAATATTTGAGTCCCCCTTTAGTAGTCTTTTTCTCACTGCTAAATATAACAAAATAACAGAGTTGGAAGGGACCTTGGAGGTCTTCTAGTCCAACCTCCTGCTCAAGCAGAAAACAAATTGTTCTTTAAAATCTCCACTCTTGCAACACTCACAACTTCTGGAGGCAAGTCGTTCCACTGATTAATTATTCTAGCTGTCAGGAAATTTCTTCTTAGTTCTAGGTTGGTTCTCTCATTGATTAGTTTCCATCTGTTGCTTCTTGTCCTACCTTCAGGTTTTGAGGAGAATAGCTTGACCCCCTCTTCTCTGTGGCAACCCCTTAGATATTGAAACACTGTTATAATTGTCTCCCCTAATCCTTCTTTTCATTTAACTAGACATACCCAATTCCTGCAACTGTTCTTCATATGTTTTAACCTCTAATCCAGTCTATATGAAAATCCTTCAGCCCTTATTCATAGAATATGGTCTCTTGTCACTTGATTGTGAATCCATTCTAATATCTTTGCATTGTTCTTAAAGTCTGATGACCAATATGTGAAAATGTTCTTCAGGATATTGTATAGCTTTCAGAAGATAATATTGAAGCCAAAAAAAAGGAATAACATTTTTAGCTGTTTCAAAGCTACTCTACACAGATTACAACCAAAAACCTACTCTTCTTATTTTGGAGTCTGTCTGTCTGTCTGTCTGTCTGTCTGTCTGTCTGTCTGTCTGTCTGTCTGTCTGTCTGTCTCTCTCTCTCTCTCTCTCTCTCTCTCTCTCTCCCTCTCTCTCTCCCTCTCTCTCTCTCTGTGTGTGTGTGTGTAGAGAGAGACAGAGAAATATTCATCATGAAGATGAACAGCTTACTCTGTTCTATAATTATCATTTGGACTGTGGGGGACAATAATAAAAGGAACAGATATTCTCTAGTGACATCATAATATTTCCTGATTTGATAAGTTTTTTAACCTAATTGGAATTAGGGCAGGTAAACACAGCAGGTTTAGTGAAGTGTGCTGCTGTGTTCCTGTCCCTATCAATTTTTCAGTTGTGCTTTAAAAAAAAGCAATTGCTGTTAAATGAAAATGATGAGAATTGTTAAATCTTTGTTAGTATTTAAATGTATTATTTATTTCTTTTGTTAACTTTCAAGCTTCTTTCCATGCTTGAAAGTACCATAGCTGAGTTGAGAATAAGTTATTAAAAATTATCCAGATATATAAAACAGAGAATTATATTTGCCTTTTTGTAGCTCTAAGCCAGTATTTCTCAACCTTGGCAACTTTATTTTTTTTATTTTATTTTTTTTTGGCAACTTTAAGATGGATGGACTTCAACTCCAGAATTCTCCAGCTACTATGCTGAAATCCACCCAAGGATAATAAACACTGATTTAAGCAACCTTTGGGACATTGAAATAAGAGAAAGATTGAGTGATTAAAAATATATATGTTTATCAAATAATTACATCATCAAATGCTGTCTCTGAAGAGAAGAAAAAATATTGCTTAAAAGTCTGATAAAGTCCAAAATGTTTCTGAAATATTACCTTAATATATTGTATTTTATCATTAGCTCCCCCAAAAATAAAGGGAATTGTTGTTTTTACATATTCCAGGCAGATTATGTTACTGTTAATAAAACTTCAAGATCAGTCAACAATGCTAAATGGCAAATTGTTAAGGAGGTTGAGTTATAAGATTCTCATTTGCTGCAGCACTGGTCGTTCCACATTTTTAACCCATAGCCCTTGTTGGAATTAGAGAAAGCAATGAAATAAAAGCTCTATTCATTACATAGGTCTCAATATTTCCCCTATTCTGAATAAGATCAAACAAAACCTTGTTCATAATTTGTACTGGACTTGAATAGAAATCAAAGAATTGCATAGCACTTTTAGTACCTCTTCAACAAGGAATTACAGGAATACCAATAAATTGCTTCAATAAATGAAAATGGGTTTCTTAAAAAGATATGTTCATCTTAAGTACTTTCCTCTCAAGAACTGATAAAACTAGGAACTGTTAAATTACATTTCTTCTAATTTTCTACCACAGCACACACAGTTCAATAATAATATTTGCTTGTATAGTATTCCTTAGTATCCCAGACCGTTCGCAATGTTTAAGGTAGCTTTAACTTTCCAGAGTGTTTCTATGAGAACTATTAGTTGGAATTAATGAGACAGGCAGTTTTGTTCTTGAGGGATCCTTGTTGCTCCCTAAGCTTGCTTGTTTTCTTGCAGAAGTTTCATTACCCTAAACTAGGTAATGAATGTAGGAAGTTTGATTAACGGACTTGGTTGGCTGTTCTACTCGTATTTAATTCAGGCACTCTAATTTGTTTCCTTAAAAGATAAACTGGTGAATTCTTTATTATTAACCAAACCCACAAATTGTTGCCTAGAATACTTTCTCTAAATAGCTCTTAGGTTCTATATAACAGTGCACATTGGCATCCTAAATCTCTACTGAATATAACTGAATTGTTTAGTTATTTCACATTACTGTTTTATTGTACTAGATTTGATGGCTGTAAAGGTGAGTTCTTTTAAGTTATAGTTTTGACTTAAAGCTTCACCATTGGTGTCCTGTTCACTGGTGCAATTTAGATGAATGCCTCAGGAACAAATTTATACTAAGATTTCCTACCTATTCTATCTTTGACAATATTTGTGCATTATACAATCCACTTATTCTTCTAGCGAAATAGGTGAGCACATATTCTGTAGAATATAAATTGCTACCTTTTGTTATTGTTATTGTTGAGGAGCACATGTTCAAGTGTAATGATATGGAAGTTATGTTATTATTTGATTGGAATAAATCTGAATCTGCTGCCCCAGAGGTTTCCAATCTCATTGCTCATTTTAGTTAGCATCTGATTTAACATTTGCAAAATAAGTACAAACTAAGAAATTGGTTAAGATCCTCTAACATCAAGGTGTGATTTGCTTCAGAACATCTCCAGACAATATGTTATGTATGCAGGCACCTGCATAGCAACAGCCACCAGGGGGCATTGGCCTGAACGGTTTTGGCGGGAAACCCAGTTTCGGCGGGAAACCTAGGGCCAACCCCATTGGCTGTCCGCTTACCTGGCTAGGTATTTAAGGAGGCCAGGTAACCCTCATCCCTCAGTTCTCTACCCCCCCATCCAATAAAGAGCTGTTCACTTCTCAACCTTTGCCACATGTTTGTGGGACTATAGGTTAAAAAAATAAGTTCCATCAGACTTTCTAACTTCTTGAGAGATCTCAAGAAGTTAGAAAGTCTGATGGAACTTTTTTTTTACCCATAAACACGTGGCGAAGGCCGAGAAGCGAACAGAGAAACAGAATGCAGCTGAAAGGCAAGTTAGTAAAAAAAAAACCTTGGGGGAGGCGAGGGCATCTGGGCAGAGGCAGGCCCAGCAACTTTACCCTGCATGGTGGTGGGAGAAGGGCGCTTTGCAAGGGTTGGGTCGGAGCGACATTGGGTGCAATACGTGAGGCAGCAAACAGTCACGCCACACTGAAACCGGCCGTTTGCCGCCTCCTGCCCAATGTCGCTGCCATGAGGCTGCAGAACAAGCCAGGTGGAGGTAAGGAACTGGGTTGGGGCTCTGCGAGGGTTGGGTCGGAGTGGCATTGGGCGCAATGCGTGAGGCAGCAAAGTTGCATTGCTGTAATTTCATGCTCCCCTTTCTATAGCAATTTTTTCTTTGACAGGAAAGCTGACTTGGGTGGAAAGTATGTTATTTTTGACAGTAGAAGTTCTACTAGATTTTTTTCATCTTCTGCCAATAGACCTTTTATCATGAGAAATTATGTGACACATACATAATTCAGTAACTTTCAGACTTCAAGTGCACAGCATGCTTATACTGTATAAGACATAATTATTTCTTTTAATGCTTATTTATTTCTAAGATGTATGTCTTTTCCTTATAAATATGTTCCAGGGCTATAGATATTGTAACACTGTTGTTGTTGTTAGCTGTGAAGTTGTGTCCGACCCATCACAACCCTATGGACAACGTTCCTCCAGGCCTTCCTGTCCTCTACCATCTGGAGTCCATTTAAGCTCACGCCTACTGCTTCAGTGACTCCATCCAGCCACCTCATTCTCTGTCGTCCCCTTCTTCTATTGCCCTCAATCTTTCCCAGCATTAGGCTCTTCTCCAGTGAGTCCTTCCTTCTCATTAGATGGCCAAAGTATTTGAGTTTTAGCTTTAGGATCTGGCCTTCTAAAGAGCAGTCAGGGTTGATCTCCTCTAGGACTGACCGGTTTGATCGTCTTGCAGTCCAAGGGACTTGCAGGAGTCTTCTCCAGCACCATAGTTCAAAGGCCTCTGTAGGAATTTCTAAAGCAGCAGACTCAACGTGAGCAATGTGAGAATCTCAAAAGAGCCAGTCTCAACTTGTCTAGGAATTGGCATTAAAGGCTCCTAGGCTTATGTGCTGTGAGATTTGAATATTCACATTCTGTCTGGTGTGACTTAAGAATTCATCGCAGTCATGTGATAGACGATAGTCTGCACTATACAAGGAATTGTCTTTTTATGTAGCCTAGAGACTTCAGTTAATACAAAGCTCAGCAACCAACTTGGTCATTACTAATGAGGAGAGACCTATATTGAACACACTTCACTGGCTGCCAATGTTGTTGTTGTTTTTTTAGGCAAAATACAAAGTTCTGATTTTTACCATTAAAGCTGCACAGAGTTTAGATCCAGGTCACTTGAGATAAATCTCTGTCTGTTTGAGCCTCCATGCTCATCTGAGAAAGTTCACTTAGGGTTTCACAACTCTGGTGAACACAGAGCATTGAGTTTTCTGTGTTGCTACCCAGCATTGCTTGCAGAATTAAGGGATCTAGCCTCCTTGTTAGTTTGTGCTTAACATGCACTGTTTTATGTACAGGTGTTTCACTGTTAATTATTTCTGCCTATTAATTATTTATTGATAATGTCACCATCTTGATTTTAAATCTGATAGCCAGAAATAAACCAAGTTAATAAATAAATGAGAGCTTTGCTGGCTGAGGAATTCTGGGAGTTGAAGTCCACAAGTCATAAAAGGGCCAAGTTTGAAGACCCCTGATATAGAGGTTTATGAAAACCTTTCACACAAATATTTCCCTAAAAGTGAGTGTGTTCCCACCAAAATGACAATCTACTAATTAGCGTGGATGTGATTATGTGTGTGTTGTTAAAATACTTTGTTCACCATATTAACACCACCACCTTCTATCAACTTCTCAAACATGACAGATTTTGAATCCATTTTTCTTCTATGAGAAAAAATGTTGGCTTCAGCACACAAGAAAATATTTATTTACCCCGGAGGCTTTCTTCATTTGGAAATTAGAGGCAGTCCTTTGTGGGAAAGAAGTTAAGCATGAAAATGTGTTCTGGGATGGAAAGAAGGAGAATGATGAGATAATTCACCAGTTCTAGATTAAAGTTTGAGACTTCTAGAAAGCAAAATGAGGTCCAGTTAAACTGAATCAAAAAGAACATTTGATGGAAGAGTGTGTTACTTGGGTAGAAATACAGTAGATAAATGGTCGAACTAGAAACTGTGTTGAGATTAATCTTCATTTCCACCAGGTTCATTCTTTTTTATTCTTCACACAATGGGAGGACGTGTTGTTTTGCTGCCAATTTGAATCAGTTCTCCAGGCAACCTGTTATTCATGTCTTTAAAGCAATTTTTCTTTTATTGATACCAGATCAGCATTATCATGTGTCCTCACTGAATTCTTATCCTGCATTTACTTATATCTATTCTGTAGGAGCTTTTTCTTATTATATAAATTGGAGCTGCTGGATCCCCTGATTGGAATGGCTCTGCAGTCTATCTTTATTATTATTTATTCCATTTCCGTATTTGAAACTAAAAAGAGTTTGCAGGATCCAGTTTGGGTCGGTCACCAGGACTAGAGGTTTCATGCTGGAGCTCA
This sequence comes from Vipera ursinii, assembly GCF_947247035.1. Taxonomy (NCBI): domain Eukaryota; kingdom Metazoa; phylum Chordata; class Lepidosauria; order Squamata; family Viperidae; genus Vipera; species Vipera ursinii. The sequence continues at coordinate 153,803,048 of NC_139516.1, forward strand.
TCTTCAGGGAACTTCTCTCTAGCAGAGTGTGTGGTATTCTGTGTGTAGTATTTATAGTGCCTGTTGTATTTGGATTTATAGATATTGATTGGGGTGTGCTGATGAGTGGCTTTTAAGTCGTTAGCTGTTGTTTGTTTGTGTTGCCCAGCCTCGCCTTCTAAGTACTTGATAGGCTGGTGGCTGTTGATTGACAAGGGGATTGTTACCCAGGCTTCAATCACTTCTCTGGTTTTTGTGTCTGCCCATCCAACAATCTTAGTAACTGCAAAATTAATGCGTGCCCTTAGTTCATTGCAGTGTGAGACTGACTATCAATGAGTTCAGAAAGAGTTTGCTACAACACTGTTAATCATGTTTACTTTTCTTTATTCCCTGTGAGTTTAGTTGTCTCCTAACGGGAAAGAAATCAGATACACTATATGGCCCGGTGATGGCCCTATGGCAATTATTTCAATAGTTAATTTTTATCCAGTAAGGCAGCATGGTGTTGAAGGCCCATTACTCTCCATATGTAATCGCATATCAGGTAAGGTGCCTCCTAAAGATAAACGGTAGTAGTAGGAACTACAAACTCACTACCCCTCAGACAAAAGGCAGGATTAGAGATTGAAGAATTCAAAGGTTCTGGGAGCAAAAATTTATATAGCCACCTATCATTTAACCAACTCTGAGCAGATCCCAATCAAAAGTTTAAAACAACATAACATGCAGCTATGTTGTATTTATTGATAGATGGATTTGATTTTTATCCTGCTTTTATTATTTTATAAGTAACTCGTGATGATGAACATATCTAATACTCCTTCCTCCTTCTATTTTTCCTACAACAACAACCCTGTGGGGTGCTGTGGGGTGGGCTGAGAGAGAATGACTGGCCCAAAGTCACCCAGCTGGCTTTCATACCTAAGGCAGGACTAGAACTCACACTCCTAATTTCTAGGGCCACATCTTAACCACTACCCCAAGCTGGCTTTCTATACTACACTCAATGTTTAAACATTGCTTTTGGTGGAAAAGGCTCCATTTGCTCAGAGATAATATGTTGACAGCTTTATAACTCAAGGGGTCAGGGCTGAGGCTCATGATAAATATGGTAGAAGCTAAAAATCCTCCCTCTCTTCCCATTAACCTTTTCCCCCAACACTCTGCCCAGAAAGCAGTCCAGGAAGAAATAGATCACTCTTGCCATAAGTCCAAGATTAGTTATTGGCTGAGGCTGTTCAAACATATGCCAGGGGCTAAGTTTCATTATTACAAATTGCCCATCCTTGGCCTTTGAGTTCAAGCCATATTTCAATGTTGCCAAGAACAGAGAAAAAAGTGGGAGGATTCTGTTAGACTAGCACTGAACACTGTGGCAGGTCAGTTGAACTTAAAGGCTTCTTTATTGATTGTTTGCTGAACATTAAACAATGTTGCCCCAGACTAAATCCAAGTGGATTAAAGCCATACCATGCCTTAACATAATTCTCTGCGTACTGATATTTGAGTGTGATTATACATTGCTGGAGATAATTGTTAATACATCCATTGAAGCTCTAATACAGGGGTGTCGAACTTGCAACATCACATGACGTGTTGCGACGTATCACGACTTTTCTTCCATTGCCGGCAATGGGGGGGCGTGGTTTTGGCATGACGCATCTGGCCCGTGGGCCGGCAGTTTGACACCCCTGCTCTAATAGAAGGGGAACTTTTTCTGCAGCAGCCCCTGCTCTGTGGATCATCTTCCCTTCAGAAGATTAGAATGGGCCCAACCCTGTAAAACTTTAAACACCTGGCTATGCTCCTGAGCCCGGGGTGCTACATGCACCAAGGGCCCCAGCCTCCTGACTATACTGTTAACAGACCAGATGTCTTATATGCATTTGAATTAGAAGTTTTAATGTTGTTGTTTTTTAAATTGCTTTAATGGTTTTACCATTTTTACTGTTTTCAAATGTTTTAAGGTTTTAATTGTAATATATGTCTATGGAGATTCTCAGTCATCCAGGTCATGGTTGTTCCAAAGGTGCTTTTTCAAAAGGCAGCTGGACTTGGTTTTCTTAGAAAACGTTTCGCTTCTCATCCAAGAAACCTGTCCAGTTCTGAACTTCAGAAGTGAAGAGACTATTTTACCTTCTTATTGTATCTCTCTTGCTTCAATAGTACAAACTTTAAAGAAAAGGGAACACATTGTTCCTTCATTCCGCTATGGCGCCATAGGAACATCATGGCAAAAGGAATGATGGTTCAGCTTCATTGAAGCAAAGTAGCATGCACCTTTGAGCTTTGTTCCAACATGCCTGGGCTGCAATTTGAACATTTAAACAAAACAAAAAGAAATGGGATTATTGCAGCCCAACAGAGATGGGATGGGAAAGAAAGGACAGTATGTTTCATCTAGCCTGTTCGGAAACCAAAAGGGCGCCCACTGAGGTACATAAAAGTGAGTATGGCAGAAGATGAGGAAAACAGAAGTGGGTTTAATAGTGATTATTTATGAGCCTGGTGGAATCAACTGGAAAGGGAAAAAATGAAGCTGATAATAGCAGCCAGGATGAAAGGGTCATTCAAGGTACTGACAAGCTGCTTGGAAGGCAAGGGGTATGCCAGCCTCTGGAGGTGTCATACACTGGAAAGAAGAGTGATAGACCAACCGTTTGGAAGGGGTTAAGATGGGTCATAATGGAAAACAGTACATTTGAAGCAGAGGTTCAAAATACTAGCAGGTTGTGCAATTGCAGCTACCTGGCAGTGGGTGGGTTGTTCCTGTTCCTATTCTCAAGAAATGTTGTGTGGCTCAAACTGGCCATAAGGCAAGGTCATTTGACCATGGTTTCAAATTCCAGTTTCAATGACTGTCAGCTCTAATACTAAGCCTTCAGTTCCGGATAACAAACTGCACACAGTGGAATAGTATGAGAGCCAATGTAGTGTGGTGGCCAAGGTGTTGGATTATAAGTAAACAGACCTAGTTTCTAATCTACCCTCAGCTGCAAAAACACTCTGGATGACTTTGGGTCAATTGCTGTTCTTCAGCTCAGTCTACCTCTTAGAACTGCTATTATGGAGACAAGTAGAAGGAGAAAGCACTATGTTCCTATCCTTGATTTGTTATACAAAAAGATACAAGCTCAGTGAAATAAATATAAAATAGTGGTAGGCACCCTCAATCATCCTTTCTTGTAGTTTAGTATGTCACAGCCAAAGAATTGGTATTTACAGCAGGTCTGGTCTTCTAAAGGAGCAAATCATGTTTGTTTTCCTGATACTAAAAAATTGTTAAAAGCCACTAATCATCTCAAAATTAATTTAGCAATATGGGAAAATGTATCTCATGTATATAAGAAGGCATTACAGAAATAAAAAGTATATGAAATGCTACTCTGCATATATAAATGCCTGGGTGGGTTTGAAGGGACTACCCTGTGCCATTTCTCCATGACAAGAAGTCTTATACTGTATAGATAACCAATTTGATCCTTCAGAAATTTTGGAAAAAATTTCCTACTGTCCTTTGCCATTTTCAGGCTGCCACTAACAAAAAAAACTCTCCCTTTTTAATGACCCTGTGATCTCTTAATTCAGTGTAGAGTTGGGATGACTGGATGGAGCTGAGCGTTTACTGGCCAGATGCCCTTCCTGATGCCATGTGAAGTTCATAGCAGATATTTTTTTCTTTGTAATGGAACTAAAATGTCCATTAACATCTGAAGGCACTAGACTGCCTGACTATATGGTAAAATCGTATGGTTACTGTCACAGAAAGTTAGCAATATTAATTTAACACATTGATAGGTAGGGAAAAGAGTTTATTGTTGTTTAAAAAATTGTTATGAGCACCTGACTGGAACCATTTCTCTGCTTAATATTATTCTGTTACCAGTATATTGAGTCACAGTTATTTCAAATAAATGGCAAAAAGAGGCATTAAAGTTAATAGTATTCACAATGTGTTTTTTTTTCTCCCCTCAAGTGCTGAAACATCAGAAGTTGCATCTTTCTTATCATTCCTATAATTTTGTTCTTGGAAAGCCCACATCTTTTTCTGCTTGCTTTTTCTGCACAATGTTATACTGAAGAATACTATACATATTTGAAAAGCTAACTGCCTTTTTTGTTGCAAAATGGGTTTTAAATAGCAGTAACACCCACTAACTGGTACAAAGCTTTGTACTGTGCATGCAGCTTTTCACTCCAGAACGTTCAGTCTGAAAAGCTGATATTGTGTTAAGTTCCCATCGATCACTGCTGCTGTTGCAGTATATATACCATTAGCCACCATTGTTCTTCATAAAATATGAAGGCACATTTAGGACTCAAATGCAAAAAAAGAAAAAAATGGTGAGGAAAGTACAAATAGGATTTATTATATGATTTCTACCTTGCCTTTAATCTATATAGTGTAAAGAGGTATACATAATGCTCCTGATTGGATTTGGATTTCATGCCCAAGAGAGAACTAGAACTCAGTCCACCAGTTTCTAGTCTAGCACCTTAATCATTGTATCAGCCTAGATAGATAGATAACTAGACCAAATGAATAGCCAATAAAGTTATTCTGTCAAAATATTGTTCCAAAGTCTGATTTAAAGTAGAGCAATTCAGCAAACATGCATTGCTATAAAATTATTTAAAATAAAACAGGCAAGGTTACCACAAAATGTTAAGACATGCCAATAGCCTTTGGAAATTGCAAAAAAAAGGATTTGTGTTAATGACTCTTATGCTTAGTCAGTGTGAACTTGGGAGTTGGAATGGGACAAATCACCACAGCCAACACACTGAGGCCAACTCACCATGGGACAATTGAACAATTCAAGTTGATTACTTAAATTAAAAAATATATTTTTTGTCATTTACACTTCATTCTTTCCCTCCTTTTGCATCTTTTCTTTAATGATTCTATTCCACCATTTCTTTGATATTAGTCCCGCAGTGAGTTGTCTCGTGGCAAGTTGCTCGTGGTGAGTTGACTGTGGCAACTTGGCTATGGTGAATTGTCATAGACCCCTTGGGAGTATTATTTGTGGATGAGAAGATAGCTTCCAAATGAACCTTGGAAAATTAAAAAAAAATCTTAGAGGAGTCTCAGAGTGCAGTGGGAATGTGAACCATAGGGAATGGGCTCAGTGGGAAATTGTCACAGAGACAATATTTTAGCAACTTCTTGAGCTGACATGTTAAGTCTTACTTCTTTGCATTACAAACCCATGAAAATATTGTGCTTCTAGACTCTAGAAGAGCCTGCATAAGTGCTGCAGAGGTGTTACTCCTTGTATACATTTTCTGCTAAATATTAAAATAACTCAAAATGCAAATTCATGAGGACTAAGATACTCAATAGAAAAAAAATAGCCATGGCAGTGTTATGGACTTGGCCTATCTCAGGGGTAGGCAAACTCGGCTCTTTTATGACTCATGGACCTCAACTCCCAGAATTCCTGAGTCAGCATAGCTGACTTAGGAATTCTGGGAGTTGAAGTCCATGAGTCATAAAAGAGCCAAGGTTGCCTACCCCTGGCCTATCTAATCAGCAAAGTACTTCAGTTTAATTATAATTTAAACATAAATTACAAGCAATCATTGTGTACTTTATCAACCTTATTTTTGAGGTACATTTCTACAAATTTTAGGAATTCCATGAGGTGTCTGCAAATTCATTATCTCCAATTCATTTTGCAATATACTAGAAGACTTAGCTGAAACTATGATAATAAATTTTGATAGCAGTTAAAACCTAACAGAATTCATTTTTTTAAAACCTAAATATAAATATCACTGCATAGGTAGGCTTACTCTCAGGCAAGTAGCTATAGGACTGTGCCTAGTATCACTTAGCGGCAGAATCGCTGATTGTTATCAGATGTTTTGTTCTGATACTTAATTTAGCAAAATGCTGGCAGAACAGCTTAAGAGAAGGAAAAGTAAGTGATTCAGAAAGGAAGAGCATTGTACCAGTGAAAGTATAGACTGCTGCTAGATAGTTCATCCTCCAAAAAGTCTTTTGTTATAGCTGGTATCATCTTGCTCCCAAACTTCAGACCTATCCCTATTTCCTTGACGGACACGGTGGCTCAGTGGGTTAGGATGCTGAGCTTGTCAATCAGAAGGTCGGCAGTTTGGCGGGTCGAATCCCGAGTGCCGCATAACAGAGTGAGTGCCTGTTACTCGTCCCAGCTTCTGCCAACCTAGCAGTTCGAAAGCAGGTAAAAATGCAAGTAGAAAAATAGGGACCACTATGGTGGGAAGGTAATAGCGTTCCGTGCACCTTTGGCGTATAGTCATGCTGGCCACATGACCATGGAGATGTCCTCGGACAAGCGCTGGCTCTTCGGTTTGAAACGGAGATGAGCATCGGCCCCTAGAGTCGGAAACAACTAGCACGCATGTGCGGGAGAACCTTTACCTTTACCTTTTTAAGTACATTTCATAGCCTAAAAGGATGAGCCATCCTCAGTAAGCAAATAGAGACCTTAAGGTGTAGATCAGGAAAGGGAAAAGATATATATTGTAATCAGAAAAGGCAAAAAAAAGGGTTTTCAGAGAAGGAAAGATAAACTGCGAGAGAACAGCGTTCAGTTGCAATTTAGTAAGCAGCTCTGAAATTCACATATTCTGAAATGGCTCTTGCACCCATTGACTTTTAGTGCTTTTTTTCAACAGAGCTGCACAGTCCTTCAGAATTGCCAACAGATGCTTTGGGGGCACATAGGAGAATTATCCTGGCTCTTTTAGCAGGAACAGCACACGCACCCTTTTTTTTTTGAGGATTGCAGCTGCTTTAAAGAGTTGCAGAAAGATGCAACCCATGTGTTCCTGTCTGCTGTGAAGCCTCTTTTCAGAACTAAATTGGAAGCACTGCATTCAGACAGCAGAGCTGATTTTATATTTTCAGGTCTGAGACGAGGGGATTTCTAAAACATTCCTTTATGAAAGGATTGTCACTAATCTTTTTAGAGTTTATTTTAACTGAATGTACTGATGGGGGGGTGGGGTAGTAACCAAGTGTGTCTCCAATCTTTATGGCCACGGCTAATTATGCAGTTGACAAACAAAGACATTTTGAAAAGCCAGCGAAGGCCCAGTGCAAATCAGCTTGCCCTTTCCTCCATACAATAGTCAATAGTACCCAGAAGGAGCTGTGTGCTATGGCGCTGTACTCCTTGAGCTGCAGCCAAAGGAGTATTTGGGGACATGCTGGAGGACATAATAGGAATTCTGCAAGGGTCTGCCAAGGGCAATTTTATCTCAGCTGGTTTTATTCCCTTTGACAGGCTCAAGTATTTATTCAGGCTCGAAATCATAAAAGAGACATTTACCATAATATGGGTACAAATAGGCAGTTATAAATTATCTCCCTCTCCGTTATTTAAGACAGATTTTTCTGTGTCCTTGTCAAATGGCAACATTTCCTCTGAACACTGGCTTCCCAAAACTGGCTTCCAGGGAAGTTTGCCAATGTTTTTTTTTCTCAATTGGATGATCGGAAATGCCAAACAAATTTCCTTGATGGGCTGTTTCTACATCATTAGCAGTCTTCCCAAGCACTACATAGGCGCATGCTGAGTAAACAAACTTGGCCCTTAGCCTCAAAGTACCAAGCAGGTGGCTTGAGTTATATCTGTGTATGGTTTCTGTGATAGATATGCAGGGCATATTCAATAGTAAGCTACTTGTGGCATTTGCACAGTAGCAAATTATATTTCCCCACCCCCACCCCCTGCAATAATTACTTGCTATTCTGAGAGCAGAGGTTCATCTTTTTTTTTGTTATTGCTGTTGCAATTAACAGAATATATGTTCAAAGCAAGTGAATGGGCAAAACATGCAAATCGCTGCATACCTTGCAGATATCACTCGAAAGGGCTGGGCACAGCCTTGCCTGCCTGGTGATTTTAAAACCCTTTAAATAGTATATTTAGGTAGTAAAACTCCATGTGGTGTCAGGAAGGGCTTCTGACCAGTAAACACTCTGCTCCATCCAGTCACCCTGACTCTCTCCCGAATTAAGGGAATACAAGGTCATAAAAGGGAGTTTTAAAGGTAAAGGTAAAGGTTCCCCCGCACATGCGTGCTAGTCGTTTCCGACTCTAGGGGCCGGTGCTCATCTCCGTTTCAAAGCCGAAGAGCCAGCGCTTGTCCGAGGACGTCTCCGTGGTCATGTGGCCAGCATGACTAGCACGGAACACTGTTACCTTCCCACCGTAGTGGTCCCTATTTGTCTACTTGCATTTTTACGTGCTTTCGAACTGCTAGGTTGGCAGAAGCTGGGACGAGTAACAGGTGCTCACTCTGCTACACGGCACTCGGGATTCGACCTGCCAAACTGCCGACCTTCCGATCGACAAGTTCAGCGTCCTAACCCACTGAGCTACCAGGGAGTTTTAGGTAGTATCTAAATAGAATTTTTCATTCTGTTGTGGTTCAGTTACCTGTTCTCCTTGTTTTTCCTTCTATTCTGCTTTATAAGCCCTTCTCATTCTCTTTCCAGTGCAATTATCTTTGTTCTCCTTAATCCTCCACTGGTCCCAATTTTTTTTTCTTCCTCCTCTTCCTCCTCCTCTTCCTGGTTTCTTCTAAAATGAGAATGGGCAACGATTGTGTGGGAAAGGTTGACATAGCAAAGGATTTTTATTTATCTTTATGTGTAGTTTTCTTCTTCTTTTTCTTTTCTCTCTATTATTCCAGACTGGGAGAGAGGTGTCATTTTAAACTCACTCTCATTTTCCTTTTTGAAAAATACTGCATTTGAATAAAAAGAGTTGCTGAGAGTTGAATGATACAAAACCAACTGAAACAGAGCTCCACTGGATTTTTGTAAATGTAACTCCTAATTTTTCTCTCTGTCTTTTTTAAAAATGAAAGCATCTAGCTCTCAAGATGACATAAGTATGACTATTTTGAATATTTGTTAAAGTAGAAAGGCCAAGTATAAAACATATAAATAAACAGGTATATTCTGATAACTAGCTTTCAATCATTTTAAAGGTTTTTGAAATACACTTCTTTTCGTAATTAAAAAATAAAATTTTAAAGGGTAATGGGTCAAATGAAGGGATAATAGAAGATCCAAATACCTGCATTTTAAAATGATAAAATCTTCTGCATTGGCATTCTCCATTCTGTTGTTGTTAAGTGTAATGGCATAAAACCACTCTATTAAATTATAATTATCCCATACACCTGTGTAACCCTGTTGAGTGACAGGCCAGAAATGAAAAGTTCTGCAGCTTTTCTAGAAGCTATTCAGGCTAAGCATTGATAAGCCTCTGGGGAGAATAATTCTTCAGCTCTGTGCATTATGTGAAAAAGCCTCTGTGTTCCTTTTATGTAGGATTCCATAAATTATACACAAAAAGTCTGAGAAAGTTCTAAGTGTGTATTTGGGGGGAATAATAGAAGTCAAAGTGCTCTAAGTTTATTCCTACTGCATGGTGTACTGAATTTATATTCTTTTTGATGAAACGTCTCAGTAACCCTCAGAAACATTAAATTAAAATGTGACATTTTGTTGTGTGCTAGGTTACTTTTAAACCCTCACAGTTGTATTCCTTTTAAAACTTTTTTTTAGTTCCAGTTTGGTAAGGCAGATTTAATGTGGAGTCTGCTATGAATAGAATAGAATAGAATAGAATAGAATAGAATAGAATAGAATAGAATAGAATAGAATAGAATAGAATAGAATAGAATAGAATAGAATAGAATAGAATTCAAATCAGAGTTTTCTTTAGGAATTAGTGAGATGATTGCTTCTTTCCATGAGTTTGGAGTTTTGCTGTATTTAGGAACCGAAGACCAAATGATAAAAAAGATATATCAATATCTATTAGAACAAAATTTGTTAGAACAGGTAAAAGAAACAATGTTAACCTGGAGTAAAAATTTTGGTTACAGTATTGACCTAGATAATTGGCAATCACTATGGGATAGAAAAGGGACATGGTGGCTCAGTAGGTTAGGATGCTGAGCTTGTCGATCAGAATGTCAGCAGTTTGGCGGGTTGAATCCCGAGTGCCACGTAACAGAGTGAGCGCCTGTTACTCCTCCCAGCTTCTGCCAACCTAGCAGTTCGAAAGCACGTAAAAATGCAAGTAGAAAAATAGGGACCACTGCGGTGGGAAGGTAACAGTGTTCCGTGAGCCTTTGGCGTCTCGTCATGCCAGCCACATGACCACGGAGATGTCCTCGGACAAGCGCTGGCTCTTTGGCTTTGAAATGGAGATGAGCACCGGCCCCTAGAGTTGGAAACGACTAGTACACATGTGCGGGGGAACCTTTACCTTTATCTATGGGATAGAAACAGGAGGTTAACGCTAGCCACCTCCTATAAAGAGAATTTGTACAAGTTGTTTTATAGATGGCACCTTCCCCCTACAAGGTTAGCAAAAATAGATAAATAAATCTCACTGACATGCTGGAAATCCAGAAGGCTTCCAGAGACTTACTATCATATGTGGTGGGAATGTTCAAAAGCGCAAAATTTTTGGCAACGGATAAAAAATTGGTTGGAAGAAATATTACTACAAAAAATTGATCTAAAACCAGAAACCTTCTTATTAGTTATTATTAATGATAAACTCAGCAAAGCATCTTTCTACTTATTATTGCATATTTTAACTGCAGCAAGATTGATATATGCCCAAAAATGGAAAAGAAAGGAAACCCCCACTGAAGAAGAAATAATAGATAAAATTTTATCCTGTGCCGAAATGGACAGGTTAACCCTAGAGATTAAAAATAAAACTGAAAGAGAGTATTATGAAATTTGGCAAAATTTGTACGATTGGTTAGAGATAAGGAGGATTGCTGACATGACTATTGTTTGATTAGTTGATAAAGTAAGGACTTCTGATTAGCACCTATATCAGGACACAACTGAAAGATATGTAAATATAACGCTGACGACTGAAACACAGTTTACCAAAAAAATTACAGATGTTATATGTACAGTTTGTTATACTCTGTCCTGTCATAGAATGTATTTTAACTTTTTGTTTTTTTCTTTCTGTAACATAAGGTAATACTAATAGTAATGTTGTAGCCAGGGAAGCTGAATCATGTCCACTTTTGTTTTTAAATGTACATTTAATAAAATTTTCTAAGAAGAAGAAGAAGAAGAATAGAGTAGAGTAGAGTAGAATAGAATAGAATAGAATAGAATAGAATAGAATAGAATAGAATAGAATAGAATAGAATAGAATAGAATAGAATAGAATAGAATAGAATAATAACTTTACTGTCACTTTGAATGTACATCAATCGGCATATATTAAAATGAAATTTTGTTGCATACAGCTCTCAAAGGGTCACCACCTCCAATATACACTACATAAATATGACAGACATAAATAAATACATACATACATACATACATACATACATACATACATACAGAATTATGCATATACCCACATATATGATACAGAGAAACAACACAGTCTGGTTCGGATTATGTATTCATGTGCATGGCAAAAAACCCCGAATCTTATGAGTTTACAAGATGGATGGCACAGGGAACAAAGCTATTACAGAATTGGGTAGTCCTGCTAGAAATACTTTGAAATCTCCTCCTAGAGGGGAGCAACAGAAACGGAGTGTAAAGTGGGTGTGTGGGGTCTCTAACAATGCTTTGAGCTCTAAGCACAGAATGTTTGTAAGCAGCATCCTGAATACCATTTATGTAACATAAATTGCTACACAATTTATTCCATTTGTTTATCTATGATTTTTAGGGTATTTTTTAATATCCCCTGCTATTTTGCTTTAGTGTTAGCTTTATTTTTATTTACCAGTTTTGTCTATTCAGATAGACTTGTAATTTTCTCAGCCGCAGTGATTTTATTGCCTATTTCCCTGCCTTTGTAATTCATTCCAGCTTATTTACCAAGGTCCTTCTTCTCTTGAAAACATTCGCTTGCAGCAGCTATATAATATGATCTCAGAAGTCAAGCAAAAAAAATCAGTAAAGGAGATAGTGGAAATTGCAGGCACAACAAAATGGCCTCTTTGTTGTCCTGGTCCTTGGACAGAAAACTAACTAACTAACAAACCACTACTGGAGCGCTTAACACCGGACATGCCACTAGAAGCCAAAATCTGGAAATTCATAACACCATGTCATGTGGGCGAACTCACTGGAGAAAACAGTTATGATTGGAAGAATTAGCAGTACAAGGAAACCAGGCCACCAAAAGAATTTGGTGACACCAACCAGAGCATAGAACAACTCAAAAAAGTAGTGCAGGGTCACAAGACATGGATACCTGGCCCAAAGAATCACCAAGAATCGATGCGACTGAATGGATAATATCATCATCATCGTGGGTACTGGATTCAATCACAAAAGTTACTGCATACTGAGAGACAATTACGAGACAAGGAAAGAAGTTCCAATGAAAAAGTCCACAGGGCTGCCTACAAAGAATATTACTTAGCTGGTTAAAATGAGCTTGTGGGGGGGGGGGAGAGAAAGAAAAGTAAAGGTGACACTACAACTGTGACATTCAATAAACTAGCATTGGCAGAAAGCTGGTTTGGAAAGTTCTACTCATGTAATGGTTAGCTACCCATCTCTAATCCATGTAATTGGTAACATGTCATCTTTGTAAAATTCAGCTTCATTGCCATTTATTTTATATCTTAGCCTTGAAACAGAGTAAATAAGCAGAGTTAGCTTTTGGAACAAGAACAATGGCAGATCTTCTTTTTCTGTGATTTTTATTACAGTATAGGTTTGAAAGAATGATTTTGACTAGAAGGTGTTTATTAATGGCAGATGGCTCAAGAATGGTTTTTGGTTTCATCAGAGAAACATTCAGTAATATGCAATCCCACATTCTCTGGGTAGCCTCCAGATTCAATATGGATAGGTAACATTTTTCCCCAGTAATGTGGGAAATATCTGGATTTGCTCTGGATGTAGTGACAAAGATAATCAGATTTTATCTATAAGAAAGAATGTGACACATCCATTTTCTTAGATTCATTCACTATTCATTGTAGTAGGGAGATGATATTCATTCCCCTGTGAACGGACTGCGTGAGGTATCCAAGCTTTTTTGTAAGTTTGTAAGTTCTTTAGCTATGTTGTATATTAGGATCCATGGTAATGATACAAGTGGATGAAAAGTAAAGAAAGTTCGCTTCACGTCCAAGAAACATCTTCAGTTCTCTGAAGTCAGAATTGAAAAAGCTTCTTGGATGAGAAGTGAAACATCTTCAAGGAAAAGCAAATAAAGTTCAGTTGTCTTTTGAAAAAGCACCTTTGGGACCTGTTCTAAGATGTATGTCAACACAATGGTTGGTAAGGGACTGTTGCATTTGTTTTTCCTTCAAATACCTGGCAGAGCAAGCTGGTAGTTTATTGTGTGGTAATGAATTGGTAGAAATATCGTAACACAAGAGGGGACTCTTAGGAGTATCAACCAGTTTAGTACTTTCTGTAAAGATTTCTTACTCCAAAATCAGAATAATTGTAGCTGAAGAAAGGGCTCCAAATTTGAATGATTGCTTGTTGTTGTTAGTTGCGAAGTCGTGTCTGACCCATCGCAACCCCATGGATAACGTTCCTCCAGGCCTTCCTGTCCTCTACCATCTTCTGGAGTCCATTTAGGCTCATGCCTACTGCTTCAGTAACTCTATCCAGCCACCTCATTCTCTGTCGTCCCCTTCTTTTCTTGCCCTCAACCTTTCCCAGCATTAGGCTCTTCTCCAGTGAGTCCTTCCTTCTCATTAGGTGGCCAAACTATTTGAGTTTCAACTTCAGAATCTGGCCTTCTAAAGAGCAGTCAGGGTTGATCTCCTCTAGGACTGACCAGTTTGATTGTCTTGCAATCCAAGGGACTCACAGGAGTCTTCTCCAGCACCAGAGTTCAAAGATTTCAATTCTTTGGTGCTCAACCTTTCTTATGGTCCAGCTTTCACAGCCATTCATTGCAACTGGGAAGACCATAGCCTTGACTATACGCACTTTTGTTGACAGGGTGATGTCTCTGCTTTTAGTGTGCTGTCTAGGTTTGCCATGGCTTTCCTCCCCAGGAGCAAGCATCTTTTAATTTCTTGGCTGCAGTCCCTGTCTGCGGTGATCTTGGAGCCCAGGAAAATAAAATCTGTCACTACCTCCATTTTTCTTCCCCATCTATTTGCCAGGAATTGAGAGGGCCAGATGCCATGATCTTGGTTTTCTTAATGTTCAGTTTCAACCCAACTTTTGCACTCCACTCTCAACAAGAGGTTCTTTAGTTCCTCTTCACTTTCTGCCATTAGAGTGGTATCATCTGCATATCTTAGGTTGTTGATATTTCTCCTGGCAATCCTAATTCCAACTTTTGATCCATCTAGCCCTGCCTTTCTCATGATGTGCTCTGCATATAAGTTAAACAGGCAGGGTGACAGTATACAGCCTGGACGGACTCCTTTCCCAATTTTGAACCAGTCAGTGGTTCCGTGTACAGTTCTCACTGTTGCTTCTTGACCCGCATATAGGTTTCTGAAAAGACAAATAAGATGGTCTGGTACTCCCATCTCTTTAAGAACTTGGAATGATTGCTAGTTAGCTATTTTTTGTACTTTAAAGTATCTGGAGTGAAATTTTGAAATAAATCTTTCAAGGAAATTTATCCTGTAGCTCTTGATTTTGTAAGCATATTATCTATGTACATGTTTTCTTAAATTTTTTACCATAATAGACAAGTAGGCAATTGTTTCATTTTGTTATTAAAGTTTAGAAACTGCTCAGAATAAATGTTTGAGGAGGAGATTGTGAGTTCACCCTTCTATAGCTGCAGTTCTTCACAGGCAGATGGTTCTCACCATGCCCTGAAGAATTAGATTGTGATCGTGATCGTGATGCAGGTAAAAAGAGTCTATAGTTTGGGGTTCTCATTTATCTTTTTTTAAAAAAAATTCACTAAAGATGGAGCATTGTGAAGCCAGCTATTTCCATTTTCTGGAAATTCAGCGTGCTTTTACCAAGTTCAGTTTTCAATCCATGCCTTCTCTTTCCTTTAACAAGACAGTATTCTAACATTCCTTTGGAAGAACGCCTTTGTGCATATGTTTGCGTTGCGTACAAGTCATTGTTCATTATTTGTTATATTGTCCATTGTATAGAGACCATTCCCTGCTTATTGCAATATTTGGTCAATTTACAAGAAAACCTGGAAGGTGATTGTTAACAAATTTAAACATTTTAGATGTTAAATTTCTAACATTGCACATTGTATCTGCCTTTAGCTAAATGGGACAAATAATATAATTCACTAAATTTGTTGTGTACTGGGTTCTTTGCTTGAGCGAAGAGACGAGGCAAGTGAGTTCAGTCAGAAACATTCTTTATTTGCTTGCAGGAACCGAACTGGGGAAACAGGGCTGCGAATGCAGCTATTTATACCCTGGCCTCTAGGTGGCGGCCAATAGGTTTAAAGCAACCTATTGCCGCCCTAGAAGCAGCCAATGGCGGCGCTGGAGACAGGTTGGCTGAGGAGCTGGTACCTGTTAGCCAGCTCCCTGCTTAAGCAACCTTCCAGCAATCAAAACCCACGTGATACACTCAGTAAAACAAAGCCCAATACATTACAAAATTTATTCTGGTATTAATGTTAAATGGCATAACTTAACCCAGAAATGACCTTTGTATCTTCATTTTCCTTCCTTATTCTTCTATATTTCTTTTGCGCTCCTGGATTCAGCACTTCCCTCCAAGATCAGATTCTGACCAGGGATCCTGGTTTGTATACAGGAATTAAACTATAGCTTTGTTTCAGGGCCAAATTTGGGGTGTAATATGTCAATATAAAAAAGCCAATCATACTTCCAAATTCACCACCATGCTGTAACATGCTTTTTCTCTTTTCACACACATTATATAAGTAGTTCCCGACTTACAAACAATTAGTGACCGTTCGAAGTTACAATGACACTGAAAAAGTGACTTATGACTGTTTTTCACATTTATGACCATTGCAGCATCCCTGTGGTCACATGATCAAAATGCTTGGCAGCTGGCATATATTTATAATGGCTGCAGTATCCCTGGGCCTTGTGATCATTTTTTGAAAGCTTGTGGCAAGCGAAGTCAATGGGGAAGCCAGATTCGCTTAACAGCCATGTTTCTAACTTAACAACCACAGAGATTCACTTAACAACTATGGCATAAAATTGGGTGAAACTCACTTAGCAAATGTCTTGCTTAGGAACTGAAATTTTGAGCTCGGGTATGTTCATACGTTGAGGGCCTGCCTGTACTTTTGAACCTGAGGAAAGTTTACGTTTACGTTTACGTTTTATTTAATTTGTATACCGCCCTTCTCCCTAGGGACTCAGGGCGGATCACAGGGCATATAAATAACAATACAATACAATACAAAAGTTAAAACAAAGATTAAATCAGTGCCCAATTAAAAAAAACAAAAATGCAATTCTAAAACAACAATTTAAAACCCAGCTCCCCCGTCAGGCCAGACCGGCTAATTCAAATAAATGGGTCTTCAGGCCACGACAGAAAGTTCGGAGGTCTGATGCCATCCGGAGCTCCACCGGCAGTTGGTTCCACAAAGCCGGGGCACCCACAGAGAAGGCTCTCCCCCTGGGGGCCACCAGTCGGCATTCCCTGACCGGAGGCACCCTGAGGAGGCCCTCTCTGTGGGAACGCACAGGGCGGAGGGGAGTTGAAGCCGGCAGCAGGTGGTCCCCGAGGTAACCCGGACCCATGCCATGTAGGGACTTAAAGATCATAACCAAGACCTTGAACCTCACCCGGAAGACAACTGGCAACCAATGCAGCTCGCGGAGCAAAGGTGTAACATGGGAGTACCGGGAAACTCCCAAGACAACTCTCGCGGCCGCATTCTGTACCAGTTGGAGCCTCCGAGTGGTCTTCAAGGGAAGCCCCATGTAGAGAGCATTACAGTAGTCAAGGCGAGAGGTCACGAGCGCATGAGTGACCGTGCACAGGGCATCCCGGTCCAGATAGGGCCGCAACTGGCGCACCAGGCGAACCTGGGCGAAAGCCCCCCTAGTCACGGCCACTACATGATCTTCCAGGGTAAGCCGTGAATCTAGGAGGACTCCCAAGTTGCGAGCCCTATCCACGGGGGGTAAGAGCTCACCCCCCATAGGAAGAGATGGAACATTTTGAATGTCCCGGGATGCCGGAATGCACAGCCACTCAGTCTTGTCAGGGTTGAGTTGAAGTCTGTTCCTCCCCATCCAGACCCGAACCGCCTCCAGGCAACGGGACATCACAGCGAGGGCATCACTGGGGTGGTTTGGGGTCGAAAAGAAAAGTTGGGTATCATCGGCATATTGATGATACCCAACTCCAAAACCACGAATGATCTCACCCAGCGGTTTCATATAGATGTTGAACAGGAGAGGCGAGAGAACCGACCCCTGAGGAACTCCACAAACGAGAGACCTAGGGGCCGATCTCTGCCCCCCTGCCAACACCGACTGCGAACGTCCCAGGAGATAGGAGGAGAACCACCGAAAAACTGTGCCTCCCACTCCCAATCCCCTGAGACGCCGCAGCAAGATACCATGGTCGATGGTATCGAAAGCCGCCGAGAGGTCTAATAGGACTAGGACAGAGGAATATCCCCTGTCCCGAGCCCTCCAGAGATCATTCACCAGAGCGACCAATGCCGTCTCTGTGCTGTACCCGGGCCTGAAACCCGATTGGTAGGGGTCCAAATAATCTGCTTCATCCAGGACCAGAGGGAGCTGATGCGCCACCACACTCTCAACAACCTTCGCAAGAAAGCGAAGGTTGGAGACTGGACGAAAGTTGTTCAATACAGCTGGGTCCAAGGCAGGCTTCTTGAGGAGAGGTCTCACCACCGCCTCCTTCAAGACGGTGGGGAAATAACCCTCACTCAAAGAAGCAGATATAACCGCCTGGAGCCAGCCTCGTGTCCTCTCCCTAGCTGCATAAACCAGCCAGGAAGGGCACGGGTCCAACAAACATGTGGAGGAGCTCAGCCCCCCCATAATCCTGTCCACTTCATCAGGGGTCACAGAATCAAACTCTTCCCAGATAACACTGACAAGACCGCTCGTGTCCTGATCGCCAGACTCTGCCCAGTTGGAGTCCAAACCGGTCCGAATCCGAGCGATTTTATCCGACAGATGTTGACTAAATTCCTCGGCACGACCCTGCAAGGGATCCTCCCTCACCTCCTGATTAAGAAGTGAGCGAGTCACCCTAAACAGGGCGGCCGGGCGATTATCTGCAGACGCAATGAGGGTAGAGAAGTAGTTACACCTCGCCACCCTCATCGCTGCGAGATAAGACCTAATATAGGTTCTTAACCGCAACCGGTCGGGTTCGGATTGGCTCGACCTCCAACAGCTCTCTAGGCCCCGTTTCCGACGCTTCATCTCCCGGAGCTCCGCGGAAAACCATGGAGCTCGCTGGGATCTGCGCCGGGTCAGGGGCCGCAAGGGTACAACCCGGTCAAGTGCCTCAGTGGCTGCCCTTTCCCAGGTTTCCACTAAGGCATCCGCCGAGCTGTGAGCAATGGAGGCAGGTGGGGACCCCAGCGCCGCTTGGAATCTATCAGGATCCATTAAGCGTCTGGGGCGGTACCATCTGATTGGCTCCGTATCCCCACGGCGGGGGGTGGCAAAACAGAAGACCATCCGCAGGAGATGATGATCGGTCCATGACAGGGGCATAATAAATGGAGAGCCCCCACCAAGATCATCCAACCACCGTCTAGATAAAAAAATCAGGTCAAGGGTGTGGCCTCCCTCATGAGTTGGTTCAGAAATTACTTGCGTCAGGTCCATGGCCGTCATGGAAGCCATGAACTCCCGAGCTAGCTCAGATGAGCCTCCCAGGGATGGTAGATTGAAGTCTCCCAAAACTATAAGTTTGGGAAACTCAACCACCAACCCTGAGAGGATATCGAGCAGCTCGGGCAGGGCTGCCGCTGTACGACTAGACGAAATGTACGCCAGCAGCAAGCCCAACTGCGCCCCAGAACCAAATCTCACAAAGAGAGACTCACACCCGACTATCTGAGAAACGGTGGTCTCCCGCGGACATAAGGTCTCCCTAATAGTAACCGCCACTCCCCCACCCTTACCTTGAGCTCGTGGCCGGTGCAGCACCCGGAAGCCTGGTGGGCAGAGGTCAACCAAAGGGACCCCACCCTCTGGGCCCAACCAGGTCTCCGTGATGCAGGCCAGGTCCGCATGCTCACCCTCAACTAAATCCCTAACGAGGGGAGCTGTATCCTTTGTCAGACCTTAATATATTTCTAGAAGAGGAGGAAAATGAGTGAAACTATGCAACAGTTTAATGACAAAAAATGTTAATGTTAGCTTTTATTTCATTTGTGATTAACTTCCAAACAGAGCAGACAGATACCCTGCTAATGTTTTGTTATGTATATGTCTGTTTATATGGTGTTTGTGAGAGAAACTATAGATGGACTTTGACTTATGACCATTTGTTCAGCAACCGTTTGATATTACAATGGTGCTTGAAAATGGGATTTACAACCCTGATCTGAAAAATTATGGCTGTTGCAGAGCCCCTGCAGTCCCCCTGCAGTCGCATGATCAAAATTTGGTCACATGGCAGCCCACTTGCTAAAAAGGCCCAGGGCCTTCAGTAGCCTCAGCCCCACCCCGAGACCCTGACTTCAGCCCCAGCCCCACCACTGCCACTGAGAAACGCTATCTCAAATACCACACTCCCAAAAAGGGACTTGTTATTTAGAGAATCACAAAAGCCCTTTAGTCACAGTGTTTTGGTAGACCACCTTCTCCAAATCATGGTCTTCATTTTTCTCTCCAAATAGCGCACCCCTTTCTCACAAGTCTTGGAGAGAACCAGAGGGTTTCCAAAGGATCACAAGAACGGGGCATGTAATTTGGAAAAGGAACGAAGCAAGAGGCTTGGAGAATGGCCCGAGAAGGCCTCAGAAAGACGGTCTGGTGCAGTCAGCCATTGCTTCATGGAGGCCATGCATGCCTGTCAGCAAAAGTGGGACTCATGTTAGGGGGGCGGGCAACTGGGGCCTTTCACAATGGTGCTGCAATGGCTGATCACAGTGGAGAGATGGAGGTGGCATTTATCAATGGCAGCTGGCTGAAACTGCTGAAGGCCCTGGGCCTCTACTTTAGCTCCAGCCCTGGCACTGCTGATGATGACTGCCATTGTACAGGGTGCCCAAAAGGGCATAGATCAGGGGATGGGATATATAGGGAGACACTGCTTGACCAGATAAGGCAACTGAGGCTTCCCAAGGTGTGGCGGCTTTGCAACACACTGCTGGACTGGGGCAGCTGAGACTTCCACAGTAGCTACGGCTTTGAGTTGCATTATAGCACATACCCCCAAAATTATGTGTGTCTTACATTGGGATCTCTGGGCCTCCCTTAGCCTCTGCACTTCTTACCTGGGACTCCCATCACTTAACCATCCCTGTTCTTGGATTTCAGTCACTAAGTGATGCAGTAATGCCTTGCTTTACTACTGCTTCACTTAGCAGTAGAAATTGTTGCTGTAAGTTGAGGACTACCTATATCTCTTGGATATAGATTTTTGCCAGAACAATATTCTTGTCAATTTTCAAAATAAATTTGAAGGTTCTTTTGAGGCCATGTAATGATACATCCAACTGGAACGGCAGAAATTCTCAGTTTTTTTGCCTTGGATATTTCATTTCATATTTGAAATTCATATTTCATTTCATATTTGAAATTCTCAGTTGGCTGCCTTGCACTCATTTTCATGTGCAAAAAATAACATTTTTTTAAAAAAATCAATAATTTATTTCTAAAGTTAGAACTTTTTTAATGATTAAAGAAATGTATTAACTACCTTCCACAACTTACATCTTTGCACCACTTTTAATACACTTTAATGGTTTCAGTGCCATATTTTTTTAAAATCAGTGTTTATTTTATACTTACCATACATATTAAAATTTAATGCAGTTATATATTGCAGTTCTTATTACTACTGCTACTACTATTACTACTACTTTTATCATTCTTATTTTTTTGTGAGGAAAGATTAGAAACAATTCCTAATTATGCATAATGAAAACCATTATAGTAAACATATAAAATATTAGTACAGCAACTATAAAGACTAACAGCAGCAAATAATCATATTCCGTCAGCTTAATAGAACTTTTTAAAAGAAATTACATTCTTCAAAGGAAAAAGAGAGTTTAGCAAATCTCCAGCACACTTTTGAAACAACCGCCCATAAAACCAAGGTTTTAACATCTGAAAAGGTAAAAATGTAAAAAAAAATTACATTGAAATAGGAATTTCAGTTAACATATACCAAATTACTAAGTTGCATCCCCATCCTATAACCAGTTTTAGAAAAGAAATAACATAATTGACAGGACTCTGTTCTTTATTTATATAAAAAATTTTCATTATACTTTCCAACTGATAAATTCCATATCTAAATCATAGTATCTGGTTAAAAAAAAATATACAGTATAAGTCTTCCCATTCTTGTCAGGAGAATGCTTCAAAGTTTCCTGGTAAGTTTACTTCCAAAAAGATTTCAAGTTCTCATGAAGTCCTAAGACATTCAGTGGAATAAAAATGGGAGGCTTGGAAGATAACTCCTTAATTCTGAAATCCTCTTAATCGCCTAAAAAAGAGAGTAAACCATGGGTATCAACAGCACACTGTGTAGCTTACTGTCACAAATTGAGTTGCCAGTCTGAGGGTTTCTGCCATACATAAGATTGTCGGTTTCATGTTATTTAATATCAGTTTCAAAATGAAGCGGCATTCCTTGCCTGGAGCATATCTTACAGAAGAAAGTTTTATGCTTTCTTCTGAAAAGTAGGAGACAAACTCCTACAGGTAAAGGATCCCAGAAAATACATATTACCATTGCACTGTTTATGAACTCTGCTATGAAATGCTAGAATTAAATTTAAAAAACAAACCTACATGTTCCAGAAACACAAAAGATTACATTTACTTGAAATCTGTGGGTGTTTTAATAGAACTTCCTTGTTGAAAAGTCTTGGATTCAGAGTATGTGTGTATTTGTTTAAGGCCCCTGTGGGGTGATATGGATGGCTGCCACATGCTTTTCATACATTCCAAATTACTGCCATAGCAAATCCCACCACCTATAACCACAGTCTTTTGTTTTCTGCTCCTTCCCTCCCTACACCATACTCTAAATAACCTGCATCCAAGCCAAAGCTAGTTAGGAAACAAAGACGTGCTGAACATTAGGTGTACACTACAGAATCTTGCCTTAGGGCTATTTTTTCTATCTCATCTCGGAGAATCAGCAGGAGTTCATATTTTCCCCACTCTGTGAAAATCTGTGAAGAGCCAGAAGTTTTCTTCCAGATCTTGAAGCCATGCTTGACAGATAGTAATTTATTTCTCCTGAATGCTTTTTCCATGTCATGCATTTGCTTGTAATGAAACTTGAAATAGCACTGCAACTTAAACACAAGGGAGACAGCGGATACCCACACGGAAAGCCAATCAGTGGAACGTGTTCTTGTTAACATCAGAAATGTAAAGTCTGTATTCATAGATTGATCTTGGATGTAATCATTGCTCCCATGGACAGACTAGTTTTGAATCCAGGAGGAAAATTTAAATCTCATTTTATAAGTTTTACGTAAACCATCAGGAGCGTGCCTCCCTATACCAGTTGTAGAGGAACAGCAAGGGAAAAGAGCTGTGTCTCTGGGTTTTTTCCCCGGGAAGCACTCAAGAGGCATCTGATTTGTCACTCTGACAATAACATATATTTGTCTAGTTGTACAATTATCCATAACTCTCCATTTTACAGAGATGTTCTTGAACAGGAGAAAGATAAGAACTGTTAAGTAAATAACAATTCAGTCCTGAGAAAGAAGAAACTACCTTGGTTTTGTTTATTATAAGAAGATGAAGAAACATCAGATTGAGGCATGCTTTCACGAGTCTCTTAATATACGCTATCAAAATAAAGTAGGTAGTCCTTGTGTTGTCAGTTCTCTGCCTGGCTTTTCTTAAAAAACTGATAGCATTTTATAGTACCAATCAATAGAAATACAATCAAGAACCATTTTCAATCTAACTAACTAAGGCAGCCTAGGAGCTTCAGAACTATGAGGAATAGGTATGTTTTGAAAATCATCTACAACTCAGAGGATTGGAGATTTTTCTTAAGTCTGAAGGCAGGTTGTTCCAAAGAGCAGGGTCAACCACTGACAAGGTAAGTCATCTAAAATGTTAGGCTAAGATAGGCCATGGCCTGATGTAGCAGGACTGTCCTTATGCTACTATATTAAATTATGTGTATACTTCAAATATATTTTTCCATGAGAACTGATATGGATTGTTGATTAACTTATCAGCAACTTCAGTACTACACCTTCTATTACCTGCATATTTGGAGCTGACCAATTTCGATAGGTATCTGATCCATAGAACAACTAAGTTGTATGACTCTGTTTGAATGCAAATCTATTGAGCTGGTGGGCATATTTGGAATTTTGAGATCATGTTGTGGGTATTGCCATGCAGGTATCCTCTACGATACCTTGACCACCCAGCTTACTTCATATTTTATCTGGTCATCTGGGCATGTTTTCAAACAAAGCATTAAACTTGGTTTGAGCCTACCATTCTTATTTCATTAGAATGTCTCGTAAGAGATTATGCTGGAGGCTCCTACTTTGCTTTAGAGAAAAATGGCTTCCCGTTTAATTATTAATTCTTATGATAAAGTATCTTTAAAAAGAAGTTGGTGGGGCTAACTACAGGCCTCAAGAGAGGCACCCATATGCACGGTACCAAGGGGTACTTTTGTGTGTTTAGCATCTTGTCTTCACTGTCCAAAGTCTTTTTCCCATCATAATTAGTCCTGTACTGACAATTTTTTGTTGCTTGGCTGTATAGCAGTTCATGACAAGGACAATACTGGTTGGCTAACTACAGTCCTTTGGATTATGCTGCCCACCTCTTGTGGATCGGGCTGTACAAAACCTATTTTTAGAATACCATTGTTTTATTTGCAAAAGAGAACCTTACATTTTCCAGTAAATATATCTACAGCTTTACTATGCCATCACATTATGCTATACCCTACCAATTAAGCACCCATCACAAAGAATAGGAGAATAAAAACGGTCAGTGTATATTTTCTTTACTAAAGAACGGTGTAAGATGCTCTTGCTGGGACTGAGAGAAGCTCCTTTTGTGGCACAAATGTCCTCCATTGTTGTCCAGAATTAAATGCATTCACTTACAAAAGCACAACTGTAGTAAAAATATTAGCATGCAGATGCTCTGGTGTTTTGTTAATGCATTTAATTAGACACAATATCTTCATTGTTCTTTTTCTTTTCCCTCATATAATGAATGTGTATTATGGTATAGAATTTGGTTAGCATTAACAAATAAAATTATATTTTTTATAGAATCTGCATGCAGGTATTCATATCTGATTTTTATTTCAGCCTCAAAGTCTCTGTATAACAAAATTTATGCTCAGTTACAATGTATCCATTGTAATTTTATACATTTAGAGTCAGCAAAAATGTGGCTGAAGTTAAGGTGGTAGAAATATTATTAATGAACATGGCATTTGGTTCCAAAGCATTAATTGGAGCTGTCATGATGAAGCAAAACTAATTGTAATGCCATATTACATGCAATTAAATTTGGCAGCTATTATTGAGCGAAGTGTTGCACCTTAAAATATGAGTGCCAATCAGAATTGTTAAAAGCCACTGCTATCTTGATTGGATGTTGTCACGACTGCAAGTAGGGCAGCAGTCTATCAGTTCCAAATGAGGAACACATTGTGAAATCATAAGGAAATGTTATATTATACTTTTAGAATGTTAATATAATTTATTGCCATAGGCCAGGTATTAATAACTTGAAATGCTTTCTGCAATGATGAGGGTTCTCACAAATGTTCATCAGTCAAGCTCCATTGCTTATTTATAACAAACTGAAACACAACATGAGACTGTCAGAAAAAATGGAATATGGATAACAGTAACAGAAGGACCAACATTTGCCTTATCATTATTTAAAGAAATGTCATGTATTAGTTTGTACCCTGTGTTAATATTGGTGGAAATCAAACACATCAGGAAATTCGGCATTTGGGTAATGGGCAGGAAACTCTGTGGGATCTTGTAAAAGCATAAAAACTTGAAATTTAATAAAAAAATATGATAATGTTTAAATGTGATTCATCTTAAGTTTTAAATTACAAATCATTAGCCATTTCTTATAAAAATTTACCTTAACAATCACTTAAGGAACATTGTCTTTACAATGCTGACTGCAAGTGAATAAATAGATACACACCAACTTGTGATTTACACGTTTTAATAGAATTAATATATATGTGTGTCTTTGGTTCAGTAAAAGGCAGATCTGTTGCAGTTGCATATAATCTATAGTTTTGTGTGAAGCAGCTAGCTCAAGGCAAGGGGAAGAAAGCAGCATTGTTCTAGCATTCTGTTTTTCACAGGCCTGTATTCATATCTCATCCTTGTTGTTTGCAGGAGAGGCAGATGTGAACCAGAACAATGGGACCTCCACTAAGGGCAGAGCGGTGACAGACTCCAAGGGCACAGCGGATCCGAAGAATGCCTGGAAGGAAGCCAACCCAGCTGACACAACTGGTCGCCCCCATTTGGTCCGCCTCTTTTCCCGAGATGCCCCAGGCAGAGAAGACAACACCTTCAAAGATCGGCCCTCTGAATCAGATGAGCTGCAGACCATTCAGGAAGACAGTGCAGTAGCAGCTTCTGAGAATTCGGATTTGATGGCTTCACAAAAACGCTCCTCTTTCCGGCATGGTTCCAAACTTGCCACTGCAAGTACCATAGACCATGCTAGACATGGATCACCACGAAGATACAGGGAACCAAGTCTACTTGATTCATTGGGCAGATTCTTTGGCGGTGACAAGCATTATCCAAGGCGGGGCAAGGTGAGCTCAGAGGAAAGGAGAACAGATTAGCAGCAAGAAATCTAAAAAAGAGGGTGGGAGAAAAATCACAAGAACTGAATAATCTCCAAAGAGCAAGAATTGGCTTAGCCAAAGGATGATATCTATCAAGTTGTAATACAATGTGGGCTATTAGTCCAATGTTTAAAATAGCGTACTAGAAAATATCCCTATAAAAATATAATAACAACTTTGAATTGACTGGAACATTCTCTTGTTAAATCTTCTAACTGGATGCCTCAGTTTTGGTTGTCAAGATTTGCCAGAAGTCAGGATCTTTGTTGTTCACTTGTTGTAAAACTCACCCTATGTATATTGAGGAAGGTGTTAGTCTGCTGTTGATTTTGTTTTCCTTCTATGACATTGTTTGCAGAGTTTCTGAAAACCTGGAGGGGCATCCTAGAATATTTGCAATTTGGTGCAATACTTCTATGATACCTTTCTATGCAGTGACTTTGGTTTAAAGTGTATTAGTTTAATGTCTGGGTTTTGTGTTATGTTTTGTTTTTTGTTTTGTTCCTGTGGGCAACTCCATGGCATTAGGCAGCGTTAGAAGACTATTGCAATGCAGAGCAATGTGAAATCCAGTAAAAGCCTAGTATTCTCTTTTTCATCAAACAGAATGAAAAGCATGGCAAGATTAGATCACGTCTGTATTAAGTACATTTAACGGAACTCTTGATTCACATCAATTTTGAGGTTGAACGTCAGAAGTGACTTTTCTTACTTTTGAGCGGGGATGGCAGAAGCAAATCTCATGCTCCTATGTAAACAATAGAAATGTGTTTCTTAATGAGAATAAAGAGAAAGCAAAAGGAAGGTGCTGAGATATAAGAAAAACATTTGTTTCATCTGTTGTTTCATCTTTTAATGTTGTATATCACTGTAATATTATTTTTTTCTAGGTCTAATTACTGTTTAAATGTCTTTCTGGTTGGATGCAGTATAGGTAATGGTGTTAGGGGGCCTGCAAAGTGTAGAACACATCATTTGTATGGAAAAAGCTCTAAGTCCAGCCAGTAGCATGTCTTGATCAAACTGGAAGGCATTCCTTTACCCAAACAAGCAATGCCAGTTAGTGTGGACAATGTTGGGTTTGCTAATGGCTCAGCAGTCTGAGGAGCAGGAAGGCAGTTTCTTATATTGCTGTAAGAAAAGCCATGTTGATGTATTGTGTTCCATTCTATATCTTTAGGCAAAAAGTATCTTTTCTCTGCCACTAGTGAGTTTTATCTCTTTATGTGCTCAACCATTAATTTCCTCAATGAAGTTTTATACTTACTGTCCATAAGATGCAATTCAATTGTGGTTTTATTGTTGTTGCTTTGCTTCTGTTTCAAATCTTATTTGGGGGGAATAGAGAAGCCTTAAGACATTTTAGTGCATCTCAGTTTTAAATACTTCAACTGTGATTGGAGGGTATGAAATTTAGCACACTATTGAAGGTACAGGTGACTATTTCTACGAGTAATTATTTATATTGTGTTACTTGGCAGACAGAACTAGGAGCTTGGGTGCTATAACTCTTTTTTAATGGGATGTTGAATTGCTTCACAGTCCAGCTCTTGTAAAGGGGACTCACATTATATATTGGACAGCCTTGAAAGAGGAGAGCAAGATAATAGCTGCGAGAACAATCAACTGGTAGTTAAAAATCTCTCCTAAGCTTCTTTTTCTGAGGAATTCTGAAATTCTGTATATTATTACAGTGTTGATTGGGCTGTTCAATGGCCCCTGTTGTATGTACAGAGATGTTTTTAAGTGGCAAAACTGACTGATACGGCATGCCTGTAAGATTACCTATTTATGATCAATGAAAGAACATTGATAATGAGTCAGTCACAATTTTGAGACACCATTGTTCATGAAGTTTCATTTCAAGCACTTAGTGGTAAGAAGTTAAATCTGTTTCAAGCTGTAGATGGCTCTGTATTGAGCAATAACTGCTGTTTACTGTACCTTGTATAGTGGATTTGTATATAGACAAAAATAGTTTTGTATGATATATATAATTGTTTTGCGTGATTGATTCATAGCTCACTGCTGTCAGTTTCCATTGCCTTCATTGATGAATTACAATTGTCACAATCTAAAACTCAGTGCCTCAAGGACAGAAACTAAAAAGCTATAAACAGTTCCAAATATTGTCTAGCTAGAACAGAACATCTGCTTTTAAATGCTGGACTGTCAATGTCTGAGACAAAATCAGTAACAAATGGCTATGCCACTGTGCAACAGTGTTATTCTCTGAAATAATAATGCTTGTAATGAAACATTATCCTAGGAATGAATCCCATTCCAAGAGAAATTCAATGCTGGAAGTTAATTCAGTAAGTGCTATAAACTTCTGTTAATACTATATGTGCATGTTTATGCTTTTAGGAAAACATAGTATTATTATCATCCTAGACTTTCTTGACTTTGTGAGTGGCAGAAAAGGATTTATCTATAACTATGTCAGAATAGCCGGAAATACACTGTATCCCTCCTATTAAATGTATCTAGTTATTATATATAAATAGTTAACACAAACAAGCACTGTATATTTTGAAAGCATTTGGAAAGTGAAATCTTGATGCCCTTATACTGCATCTTTTATTCAAAGAAGAAATTTTCTGAGCAATCAGAATCACGAGGGAGCAAACTCACTGTCAATCCTGAGAAGTAATTCAGACAAGAAAAACACACATGAATACAAATTCCATCTTTATTATAAAGTTACATTAAGAGAATCTTGCATGTGGGAAAGTACATGTCTCCCCCTCACTTTTACAGTCCAGGAAGCTAAGGAAGGTCCCTTCTGAGGTGCATCTGTTCTTTTTGTGGGTACAGCTGCCTCTTATCTGATCGTTCTTCCACCTGACGCCCAAGGCCATTCCCACATAGCATGACGCTCACAGATCTCTCTTCAAATGGAACATGCGTTAAACTAAAATTAGAACCATATACCTTTATAAAGATTCTCTTTACATGACAAGTATTTTGGATTTGTAAAGTTATAAGGCAGGAAGAGCTTCTTGAGCTGCCAGAAACGTCACCTGAAGTCAGTTGGGAAGGATTCCCAGAGTTCAATGTAAGTTAGTAAGTTAGTAAGTAAGTCTCTTCCCAAGCAATGCAGTCTTATTTTATATAACTGCTCTGCCCACATCAGTGAACGTTGGAATGCAGCAAACACAGCAGCCCTTTTGTCTAGAGAAGCTGCTGACATTCAGTGAAAGAGCATTATAAATTCTTTGCAGAGAGACATTTTCTTATTAATATCCAAGGATGAAAAAAACAACATTTGAATAATAATGTGCTTTGTTTAAAGAGAGTAGGATGGAGGAAAGCCTGAAGAATGCTTACTTTGTTTCTACCTCCTCTTCATCGCTGCAGGATGCAGATTCTCTGTTACCTTGTTATTTAAGAAACATGAAAGGAAGGGATAGGAAATAATAAAAGGCACGAAAATGAATATATAACTATAGGCTCCTTTGTGGCAGGACACAAATCACCTATATGTCATCTTAAATATATGCACAGTGAAAGACGGAAAGTACAGTTAATAGAGAACAAATTTGAGGTTTCAAACCGTTGACTGTCATACAAGTTGGCCCCAAATCTCCTCTATGACATGGTTTTTAGTAAATAACAAGCAACTGCAACATTAACAGCCGCATTTCCAAAGAAACCACATGAATGGAATGGCAAAGGATAGGCGCTTTCCCAAAGATGCTTTTCACCTTAGTCGTATTAAAAAAGAGCAGTTTGTCCAAGTTGGCTATTTGTATCTTGGGTGGCAACCTCCAGTCAAATGGTTTAGACAATTTAAAATGAATATCCAGCTGATGCAGAGAGGTGGGGTTATTAAAAGAATATCTTACAAAGATTTTAAAAACTACAGAAACATAAAATAAATAGAAAAAGGAACAGATTATAAGAGATAAAAGAAAAAGTGAAAATTAACAAAAATGGGAAAAGATAAAGAAGCCATTTCTGATTTTCCTTGCAGCAGTTGCAAGCATAGCAATTATCAACCTCCACCTTCCCATATTGCATATCATAGTTCCTTTCTCCGCATAAACTAACTTTTTTAATCAATACATCCTGAAATCAGCAGTTCATTTTTAGCAAAACCACTATAAAGTCTTTTATAAATGTAGTCTCCTTCATGAAACAATTCCTACAAACTCAACCATTCACAATACATTCCTCCGTTATTCATGTTTCTATAGTCCAGCACAGATAGATTTTTATTATTATTATTGTAAGCCTGCTTAGATTCAAAACCTCTAATTCCAAACAATAACATTTTTATAAAATATTGTAGAAAAAAAGTATATTGATGCATGTAGTGCCAAACATGGTGTTTCCAGACATTTAAGCAAGCATTCAGCAGGATTTACTGAAGTGAATCATACATTATCATATCAAAGAGCCAGTTGAATGGGTGATTTTAGAAAGCTACCGTAGATTAGATGCTTGGGCCGTTTGAAAATGATTCTGTTTTCATGAGAGAACATAAAATTATTTCTTATCATCAAAGTATTACCTTCTGATACCTTCTTACTAAGATTATTATTTTATTAACTGTTTAAAATTAGTTTATCATTTCAAGCCCATAACTATTACTAGATGGTCCTAAAGATTTCTATGAGTTAGCTGTGTAGAATGCAAATGTGGTCTCTGAACCCCTTTTGTGGCATGAACTTTGAGATCTTTCATTGACCTAGTTATCAATATAGCCTCTAAATAACTTATTGAGAGCTAGTTTGGTGTAGTGGTTAAGGCACCTCAGTAGAAACTGAGAGACTCAGTTTTATTTTGTTAACTGAAAGGGATGGATTTTTCAAAGTGGCCCCAGTTCCTTTTCTAAACACAGTATAGGACCATTTAGATTGCACTCTAGAATGGCTTTGTCAATCCAGATTTCAATGAAATGTCAGCATCTAAACCAGGGATAGGCAACCTTGGCTCTTTTATGACTTGTGGACTTCAACTCCCAGAATTCCTGAGCCAGCATAGCTGGTTCAGGAATTCTGGGAGTTGAAGTCCAGGAGTCATAAAAGAACTAAGGTTGCCTACCCCTGCACTGTTTCAGCTTAGCAACTGTATTGCCACTCAGGAGCTATGCATTGGTGGAAACATACTGGAATTTTTTAGACTTAATGACGTTACAGATACATTTTCTATTTAATGTAGTGTCTAAATATTTTATATAATTAAATTCTCAAAAATAGGTGCATCAAAAATCAATTGAACTAGTTTATGGTTAAGCTTCAGGTAATTACATTCAGTCAATAAGAAACTGAACAGGAATATTTCAAGAATAAAAAGCTTGGGGGTTTTTCCCCTCAGAACATATGTTAGATCATTATTAATATGAATTGAATGATATGTCACATTCAGAGGATCATATCTTGATTTATTAAGCTGAAATATTCATTGTTTTTTTGTAAATACCTTCTGCCCTTAACTCCTCTTTTTTGCAACAAGCCTTGAATAAACCAGAGAGTCTTTGTGTTTCTATCTGGGGTATTCAGAAGAAACTAAGATCGCCCATTATAGTTTCAGTTTGCTTAATTGTTATGAATCTTGTAACTGTAATTTATTGGTTCAACAATTCCAATGATGTCAGAAGTTGTGGTTCATCAGGGACTTCTTATTTCATCACAGACCACTCAAAGTGAAAAGCAAAATGTAATGAAGCAAAGCACTCAGACCTGTTTCAGTTTAATAGTAAATCCTATAATACACTGTACTTTCAGTGCAACATATTTGGAGAAATTAGCCACATCAATATGTATATACTTTCAGTATGTATATACTTTCTGACAGAAATGATGTACTGTGACTTTTTCTTCTTTCAAAACTTTGTGGTGTCTATAAAACCTGTGTAGATTTTGTGCAACTGAGATATAAATTGTAGCATTGTAAAATATATAATCAATGGTACTAGCTTTCCAGAGTCTGTGATTAACATGATTTTGTTTCAATATTTGATCTTTGTAAGCATTGGTAAAGGGCTTCTTAAATACCTTTTCCACTGCAAAATGTTGTATGAAGTAGTTAATACATTCTGTTAATACATTAACATCTTACGTTCATTGTCATATATTTTCATACTTTATTCTATTGATCGAGATAAAGAACTGTGGGCTTTGAAAGATAGCTGATTTGAGGTGAGAAGAACTCCAAAATGTAAAATAGATAACTGTAACAAGCTTCAAATAAAATGGATTGTGCTAAAGGGATGTACAGTTCTGCTCAATTAAATAAATAAAAGAACCTCAGAATGTACCCTTTGCTGACATGTAATAATTCAGTCCTCAGAGATTGCTACAAAATGTGCTTGCCTCTTATTGGATTTTGCTATAGTGTTCTCTATGGAAACCACTCTTTTCTCCCACTATATGCATAAATTGTGCTCTTAACTACACTTATCACCATTCAAAGCCAACTGAAAACCATTGTCTGGTCTTCTAAAATGTACAGAGTTGGTGAAATGACATCCTTAGTTTTACAGATCTGATTTTTGCAGCAGAGTGACAGTCCTAGGATGTGAAGATTTTGACTGGATTTCTTATGGTCTTGATCTAATATTCAGATCAATTCAGACCCCTGAATGGATTCAACTGCTCTTTGTTGGAGTTAGTGATTAGAAGAAATGAGGCAAGAAAAATAGAAAAAATAACCTTGTCTGCTTTTAATTGGCAACTACCCCACTCTCACTATGCAACCTTTAAAGATTAAATCTGAGGGACTGAATCCTTGGGCAAAACCAAAAGAGGATTCTGCAGTCGTATTGGTTGAAGTTCAATGTTTCGATAACAAGAAAAAGAAAATGTAAAAAAAATATACAATTTCCCTTCCACATGAAATGCTTTACTTCTGGCAGCCAACTCTCTACCTCTCTGAGCAAGCATGAGAATTAATCCTTATTTTTTTAATTAACTAGCAAGTAAGAAATTCTCTAAAGAAAACTTACGAACTATGGTGTAAGAAAAAATATTTCTTTTTCTATTTATGGGACTTTCTGTTGTAGATGTGAGGAAATACTTACCCAAATTTGACAGCACAAAATTCCATTTTTTATGGAACTTGCTTTAGTTGCCAATGGTTTTCTGGTCTAATTTAGGCAACTGCTTTAATCCATAGTTTGGCACTTGGATCTCTTCAGGATAGCCAATTGGCCCAACCCAGATCTAGAGGATGATTAGATGTACTCCCACACTTTGGGGCGGTTCAGAGTGTGAGGCAAGGGGGGATTGCTTTATTGCTTTATTGACTGACTGACTGACTGATTGATTGATTGATTGATTGATTGATTGACTGACTGACTGATTGATTAACTGACCGACAGATTGATTGATTGATTGATTGAATGCAGTGTCAATGTGGTAGATTTCCCTCTTTGGAGCAAATTGGCTGGCTCACTTTTTGCCAGTTTTCCATATATTTCTAAAGAGCGAGCTTCTGTTTTAAGCCTTTTTCTGATCTGAACTATTGTGGCCATCTATTTTTTTATATTTGTTGTGTTGCATTTTTATTTTTATATGAGGTCATTTTTACATTGTATTTTTAATGGGAGCTGCCCAGAGTAGTTTTCGTATTGAGGCAGCATATAAATACATTAAATAAATGCATAAATACATGTTTCTACTAAATACTAAATAGTGTTTACCCTTTTAGGAAGAAAAAATAATAATGCAAAGCAAACAAAATATCCCCAACATGCCTCAGAAGAAAGCCATCCTCTTACCTATATCATTTATATATTCATACAACCTGACTCTGGTAAGAACTGTTGCGATTAGCACTGATAAATGCAACGTATTCATTAAGTCCTATTCAGTTTTGCACAATGTGAACTAAACATTGCTTCTGAAAATGCATCCAACAGAGAAGCACACTTCATACGTAAAAGCACCAGAAGGCAGGACAAGAAGCAATGCATGATGCCAGTGAGTGAGTATGTATTGGCTGTAGAGGGAAAATTGTTAATAGGGATGGCCTATAGCTAGTTTAAATCTGTCCCCTTTAATGTGCATGTTAGAAAGAGAACCAGGAAATATGTCAATGATGTCAGTGGGTGAAGGTAGCATATGCAAGTGGTTTCTGACCTCAGGTAATCCTCATGTAACGACCATTCAAAGTCACAGCATCACTGGGAAAAATGACTTATGACCATTTTTCACACCTATGACAGTTGTAGCTTCCACACAATGGCCACAAGATCAAAACTTGGACACTTGCTGACTGGCATGTATTTATGACATTGCAGTGTCATGGGGTAATGTGATCACTTCTGACAAGCCAAGTGAGTGGGGAAGCCCGATTCACTTAACAACCGTATCAGTGAGTTAACAACTGCAGTGATTCACTTAACAACTGTGACAAGAAAGATCGTAAAATGGGGCTAAACTCAGTCAACAACTGTCTTGCCCAGGCAACAGAAACTTTGGGTTTGACTGTGGTCGTAAGTCAAGGACTTCCTGTATATGATCATTGAGTTGAAGTTAACTTGGAAAAGTGGTTGAAAACTTCATCCAATGTAGAAATTCTCAACTGAATATCTGAACAGGATCCATTATAATGACCATGTAGTATTTAATAGTTCTGTTTCCAGGCAGATATTTAGGGACTAGTTATGAAAATCATAACTATATAGGTAGTGTATCTGAAGAAACTGAATTGTCCCATACAGGAGCTTTGGAAGAAGCATTTCTCTCAAACTTATCACTGTTGGAGACAGTCTTGGTGAAAATCCAGGGCCTTCTCAGTAGCTACTCCTAACATTTGGAACTTCTTACCCATAAGGCAAATTTGCTCTTTCCCCATTGCCTTTCCAACAGTGGACAAATATATTAAATTCAAGAGCTCTCTTCCGCTGTCAATGTGTTTATAAAAACACTATTTTTTATATTTTCTTCTTCCTGGTAGGGTCCACGTTTTGTTCTTGTTGTTGTTGTTTATGTTTTCAATCTATACAAATTACTTAGGATAACTTACAGCAGTTAAACCACCACCAAATTTAAAATATTTGAAAGTCAAAACAAGCACACTTAGAAAAGTATTTAATAAGAATTGTAAATCTAGCAGAGGAATAAGATGGCTTCTACTAACATTCAAGTTACCAGGGGAGAAATTGTTTGCTTATTATAAAAGGATATCTTTGCCTGTGTCTGAAATACTACATAGAAGAATATCACTCCCAGGTATGAAGTAACAAGTTTAGTTTCAGCCACTGAGAAGGCCTCTTCTCTTACCTCAACACATATAAACACATCCAGAAAGATCTCTTCATCAAGACTGACTGATACGAGAGGGGGCTCCTGAGGAATCTTGAACAAATACTTTGATTTATACCCAGGAAGAAACGGGTAGCAATTGCAGCCCTTGTAGAATAACATATGATCTGGCCTGAAACCTACAATGTTGAAATTGCATTCTGGAACAGAAGTAGATTTCAAATAGAAATAGAAGAAGGGTTTTCAATATTCCAGTTTGGGTACACCTAAGACATGTTTCCAATAACCCAATCTGACCGTCTCAGGAATGAAACATTTAAGCTAGCATAACTTTCTTTTGCTCCTTTTGTTGCCACTCACATTTTATCTTTATCTAAATGCTAGTTTTCTTCAGCAGCATTTTTGGGCTGAAAAATCAATTAAATAAATTTATCTGAAAGATCAATTAAATAAATATTAGCTATATTAAATTAGAAACTGGAAGTTAATTCTGGAAAGAGTAATTTCTTTCAGAAACAAACACAAATATTGTTCCATATAACGTCTAATAAAGAGGGAAGTGATAATGCCCTAGAATAATGTAGATAACATAATATTCGGTGGTTCATGTCTCCAAATGACTCAAAAGAGGCACGGCCACAGCCACACACAGCTCCTAGAACAGGGGAGTCAAACTGCTGGCCCACAGGCCAGATGCATCATCTGGAAGCCATGCCCACCCCATTCCCGGCAATGGCAAAACTGTCCAAATACATTGCACAATGTCACGTGACGTCACGAGTTTGACATGTCTGCCCTAGAAGAAGCCATGATAAAGATAGGGTTGCATTAAAAAGACAATTGAGAAATGATTCAGCTGCTTTAAATATGTGCCACATTCATTCTTCCACATGTTCTGAAGCTTCTCTTCTAAATATTCTCTAAGTATATCTAAGTATACTTAGTATATCTAGAATACTAAGTATACTCTATCAAAGTATGTACAGTCCATTTATTATAAAACAACAGCTATTAAATATGGGCTGCAAAACAATGAATAATCACCAGATGGTAGCAAAGGTTCACAATGACTGTACATCTTTACTGCCAGCTAGTAGTTTGTCAGGCTTCTGCAGCCCAAATTTAGTAATCTTACTAATAAATTACATGTTCCAGTCTTTTCTAGTTTGACTAAATATTGAGAGAAGTATTATCAGAAAACCCTCTGAAACAATAGTTTTTCATTATGGGATATTTTGGCATTCTTTCATATAACTAATTTTATTTCAGTGACTTTCAGAACTTTGATAGTTCTTTAAAAATCATATTATTTCTCAGCCCAGAACATAACAGGAAGGACTACACTCTTCAAAGTAAAAAAAAAGGAAATTATAAGAATTATTTGCTAGACATAAACTGTGGCCAGAAGAAAGAAACAATCTGAAACTGTCTGTGCTCAAACAGGACTTATCTACCAACCTGTCCTATTCCATAGGATTCTTGGAAAATTAAATGTATTTTAATTTAATATTCAATTTAATCAAGAGTATTACAGTTTTTTAATTTTATCACATTTGAAAGGGAAGCCCAAGGTCGAATACATAATCCCCCCCCCGAAGTAGGGTCATTTTTTAAATAATACAAATTTTATCTGATTTTTTTTCTTTCAGTTTTATTCAATGTATGATAAAAATGTATGCTACAATATAACAAACAAAAACAATAATATATTCTTTATAACTTAAAGGCAAATACATTTACTGTTATTCTGTAAAACCTTGTACTGCAATTATTTGCCAGATTTTCAAATGTTCACCAAAAATCTTTGCTATACATTGTAACAAACACAGTTTTCATTGTGGATCTAATGTGAAGGTAAATTTTATTTTATATTTATGTACGGATCTTTTTTTATCTGCAACTTTTTCTTGCTTTTATCATTTCTAGTTTAATTTAATAATTATTTTAATTACATTTTGAGGTTTTCTTTCTTCACTGTATAATCACTACCATTTGCGTTGGTGATGTAGGGTGTGTGTGTGTGTTGTCTGTCTGCGAATCTGCATTGCTATTCACCATTAAATACATTTTTAGAAAAAGACAAAATGTAAAATTTCACTGAAATAGACTGCTAAGCATATGCAACTATCTGGTTCAGTGGCGTTTGCGGGAGAACAGCAGGCAAACATTGCATATTTTTCAACTGTAATTATTTATAAAATCATCATAACCTGTGGTGAAAATCATACTTTTTCACTTGTAGAAGACTTAAATAGGTTCGGATAGCCCATTTCAAAAACTCTAGCCGAAATTGTAATAATGAAACCACAATGGTCATTGTGGAGTTCTTCTTGAGCAGAGTGAGATGAATTTCTCAATATTTTGGTATATGATGTACTGCCCAGATAAAGAGCCTTACTAATAATGCAATTGCTTTGGCACTTCTGGGATCTTCTGTTAATGGAACAAAGCAGATTTTCAAAGAAACTATCCCAGCAGTTTTTTTTTTTATGGTATCTTTCCCCTTAGATTTACCGGTTTCTGTCCAGATGCAATATTTATTTATTTAATTTAATTTGTATACTGCCCTTCTCCTGAAGGAGCTAATATTTAATACTTATATAATATAAGTATTATATTTCCCAGATGCAGGTACTAGAACGACAGTGAGATAAAGAATACAGTGACAAGAAAGGGTCTAAATATAGTCTTCTCCAACCAATAGTTTCCAGAGTTTGGGATTAGAAATGCTATTTTTTCCTGTCAGCTTGGAAGATAGGATTGAAATTAGATTGTAGTTTATGCAACCTCTAAGTAGTCCTTTCTAAATGATAGTCCATTATTTGTGTCTTAAATTCTTACTTTTTAAAATGACATTTCTTGTCATATTTTTTCTCAGAATGCCTTTTATCTAGCACTGATTTTTTTAAAAAAAAGTCCTGTTCTTTTAGTAGGATTTGATGAGAAAGCAGCGCTGCAATCCCTTGTAGTTTTAGTTGACTAAGTAAAGGACCCATGGCAGTCACATTAGTGTCACCAGTATTGGAGAGAAACTACTTACATAGCTGCAATTTATATAGTTAAGAAAAGCTGCACCAGTTGAAATACTGTCTTCTCAATGAGTATACAAGGTCCCAAAGATCACGCTTCATTTGTTCTTGCAAACACATCATTGATAGATCTTCATTTTAACCACAATAGCAATAACCCATTTTAGCATTAGTTAAGAAGGAAATGAGCAATTTTATTTTTCAATGTATTTCTCATGTATATCTAACTCTTTCATATAGTGACTCTGGGGCATACATCATAAAACCAATACATAAATCCATTAAAATACCTCAATTTCAATTGTAATAAAACTTTCAGGTAGCAAGACAACTGAGCTGGTTATGCTTCCCAAAAACAAAAAAGTAACAATTATACTTTTGATACAGATACAAAGGTATTGGAGAACACACAGCTTTCTGATGTCAGAATCAATTTCAAGGATAAGAACAGCCCTGTCTTTGTAGCCCATCCTCTTTGAGAGAAAAAGGGGAAGCCAGATGGTTGAAAAACAACAACAACAAAGCTTTACAGCCCCGTTCTTCTCCATCACCCACAGTACTTTGATTGGATGACTGGCATGTTTAAAGAGCTTTCAGTCCAAAGTCACCCCACCACTCAGCTCTTATCTACTAGCTTTTATCTACCTGAAATTGCTTGGTTGCCTTGGTAACTCTTGTTGCTTAGTTACAAAAACTGGAGATGGAGATGGCTCATTCTCCTGTGTTTCAACAGAACCTGTTCCCCAGGCAATTGAGGGCAGTCAGGATTTTTTTGATCAAGGCACCAGAGATAGAAGTGTGCCAATCTTATTTTAAAACCAAATCCGTTCAAACCAAACAAACAGACGGTAAGGTGGCCAACATTCAGCTTGAAGCCACGTGTATCTCTCTAAATAGGAAAACTTCAAATTGCAAGTCTTTCCCCAACCTGGTGCCTTCAGGATGAGACCTCCCAGAATTTCTACAGCATACATTGAGAAAATCCTACTGCAGCAGGTGCAGGGAGAATGTTTGTATGAAGGCCAGAAGAGTCCTCTTGAGCTTCATTTTGGCTGATGATCAGGATATACAGTATCTCTTTTCTTGCAGGTAGTTGAAAACTGGCTATTAGAAAAGGAGATCAGGATGTTTAAAATGAATAAAAAAACATAAACTGTTTCTCCAGAGAACACACTGACTTGAGAATCATTAATTATTGTTAAGTAGTAGTCTGTCAACAATTATTTCATGGCTCTACTTAAAAAGGTAAAGGTTCCCCCTCACATGCATGCTAGTCATTTCCGTCTCTAGGGGCCGGTGCTCATCTCCATTTCAAAGCCGAAGAGCCAGCGCTTGTCCGAGGACGTCTCCATGGTCATGTGGCCGGCATGACTAAATGCCAAAGGCACATGGAACGCTATTGCCTTCCCACCGTAGTGGTCCCTGTCTTTCTACTTGCATTTTTACGTGCTTTCGAACTGCTAGGTTGGCAGAAGCTGGGACGAGTAACAGGTGCTCACTTTGTTACGCGGCACTCGGGATTCGATCTGCCAAACTGCCGACCTTCTGATCGACAAGCTCAGCATCTTAACCCACTGAGCAACAGCGTCCCTATTGGCTCTACTTATCCATGGATAAATCAGGAATGGCAGGATTTAGGAAAATTTTAGCTCTATATTTACTGCATTTCCAGTCTTTGTCTTTCCTTCCTTCCTTCCTTCCTTCCTTCCTTCCTTCCTTCCTTCCTCCCTCCTTCCCTCCCTCTCTCCCTCCTCCTCCCTTTCCTGAAAACAAGTTAATAACAGCATTAAAGAATTCACTTTGGCAGCATCTGAGCGATCACTCAGAAAAGGCAGACATTCACTTGGTTCTAAAAAGACATTCCTTACATAATTCAGCATTTTCATTCAACCAATTTGCTTTAGTTTCCTATGTGGATATGATTGAACTGCATTTGCTGATAAAAACTATTCCAACTTGTGATGGTGACTTGAGAGGAAAATTTTCTGAAATTTGAAGGGGAAAAAAATACCAAAAGCCATTGAGTCTCCAATCTGCTCACAGAAAGCCATCTTTAGAATAACTGGTGCAGGGTGAAGGACTTTTAAATAAAGAGCAGCACTGAAAGTTAGGGTCTCCAGCCATGCATAATAAAAGCATAGGAAACATCTTTGTTTAATTCTAGTGTTTAAAGTTCAATAGATGTATTTGAGAGAGCCAGATTTAATTTTTGCTTGTACAGTTTTGAACTCTCACAAAATTATTCAAAACTGTGTCTTTGCCCCAGGCTAATCTTCCACAGGCTTGTTACTTTGTCTCCAAATATTTCACTAATAGACATCTTCACACAACATGGGTCTCTAACATATCCTTTATCCTAGCCTGTTAGCTCAAATCTGTGTGGTAGCAGCACATGATTCAGGATGTATTAAGCAATTACATCAAGAAAAATCTGCAGTGGCACACACAATCAAGGACACTGCTATCTTGAACAGAACCAACTTATCTACCCCATTCACTCCTTCTCCTTCTTCTTCTTAATTCTCTCCTCACCTACCCTGGGATATGGGTATACAAATTGTAATGTAATGGGCTCACAGGAGGATTTATCTAGAGAGCCTCATTTCCACAGAGCCTCTGTAGAATTTCATCTTAATAATGGACATCAGAAGAGACAACAGACCATCAGATAATCAGTTGACATGAAACAGTGGGAAGTTAGCCAACTCTATTTGTCAGAAATGGTATAAGGTCTCCTACTTGAGCAGCGGGTTGGACTAGAAGACCTCCAAGGTCCCTTCCAATTCTGTTATTCTGTTATTCTCTTTGGGACAAATCTTTCCTTACAGGAGTGACTAGGTCAAATTGGCATTGGAATTTGCATTACATGCTAACAGAGACATATTTTTTCTTTAAAAAATGGGAAGATTATTATACAAGCTTTCATAAAGAGTAAGCTATGTATCTCAATAAACAATTAAAAAAACAAAAATATAGCTGTGTAATTTTGAAGTACTTGGGGAACTTTCTTTCAGAGCATCTGAGATCTATAATGGCAAGCCAATATTAGCAGCAAAAGCAAAGATGAATCATTCAGACATTACATTCAAATTTTAATTTAGGTCTTCCTGGAACTGAAGGTAAGTGTGTGCATAGTTTTGTGAAAACCAAGAAAAGTTCATGAAATTAATATTCTAAAATAGACGCTCTTTCATATATTATTTACTGCATATTGCATCATATTTTGCCTATAGTCTTCTGGGATATAGACTGAAGACAGGGAACAGAATCAGGAGTTCCACTGATATACAACAATGGGAATTTTTAAGTTACATACAGTTCTTCATAGGGTGGCAGGTAGAAGGAAAAATGAGTTTTAATGCAAACTATACAGCACATATTTAAATTCCCTCCAGATTGGGCTATTAATCATTCTTAAATATGGAAAATTATTTCAGGAAAGCACCTTGTTGTACCCTCCATTCACCATCCAAGACATCAAGTAGCAGTGGAAGTGACTAATCATATGGATCCCTATAATCACACTTCTCCAAGTACTGATCTTTATGCAGCCAAGATAATATATTAATCTTGAAGAATTGCAAAACTAGATGGAGGAAGAGAGAATGTACTAATTGCAATGCTGAACAAATGCATTTCTTGCTACATCATTCTGATGCAGATTCCATTTGTCTTATGACCTACCTACAGCTCGTGGTATGATTTATGAAGTCAGTTACAGGTTGCCGGTGGCCTAGGGCTGCATGCTCCAGGTTCCTAGCAACTGACGTTGTGTCAAAAATAGCCAAAAGGTAACCTTTCCAATATGTAGGTGGTGTTAAGGCTGAGAATTGGAGTGATATGCCCCTGGGAGGTTACTGTTCTTATCACCAACTTTAACTCACCACTCCCAAAAGAAAATTGCAGTAAGGACAAAAATTGGCTGTGTTCCTTTTTATGATCTCACAACATAAGCTGATGGCCAACTATGTCCGGAAGGCTGATGTATGAGTATGTGTATGTGTATGCTAAATTTCATTCCCATTATGATTTAACATGAGCCTTTTCTTATAACTTCATGCTTTACTTCATTTTTGTCACATATGTTTTCAAACCTGATGCCTAAAGAGGATGTCTTTGCAACTTAAAGGCGTTCAGGTTTAGAATAAGGCTTGGTTTAATAAAAGATAATGATTTGCTAATTTCTTTGCTTTTTTCTGGATCATGCTAATCCAGCATTGCTTCTAACATTTTCAATGGAGACGAGCCATCAGTTATCACAAGCATAAAATACAGAACACTTAATAAGTATCCAATCACATTTTAAATGTTGTTCAATCACACCCACAATTAAGTGCCGCTTGGTGACTTATTCTTCATATGTTTATATACATTCTGTATTGAATTTAAAGAGATGACCAACTCCTAAATGGCTTTCTGTATCTACCCTGGAAATTAGAGAGCCAGGGAAAATAAGCCACTTTGCTAGCCTCATCTGATCTCTCTTTTTTTATTCTTTCCTACTCAGCAGAGGGTTGGAAAGGTTAATTAGGTTAAGAGGCTCATGACTGCCTGTCTCTCAACAGGATAATTCACTGGAAACAGAAGAGAATGAAAACAAATTTGATGTGGCAGCAGAAGCTAACAAAAGAAATTTCAGGATTTAAAATGGCCTAGATCCAATCTTGGGCTGTGAAGAAAAGCAATCCAAAAAATAAATGAATCCCTCAATATATCCCTATGGGAAAGAAGGTTGGGATGCAGCTCAAATTCCCTCTGCCTTGCTCCATCCTTAGAGCAGGCATGTCCAACCTTGGCAACTAGACTTGTGAACTTCAGCTCCCAGAGTCCCCCACCTCCACAGGTCTTAAAGTTGCACATCCCTGGCTTAGAGTGAAACTTATGCAAGTTCCTGGTATATACAGAAGCATGCAGATGCAACATGAAGGGAGAGCAGAAACATAGACATCCATGGAAGCAATTCATACGTACTCACTTTGAATAAGTTGATTAAACTCTAGATAAAGTTACCTACACATTAATGCAACATGGGCATTGCTTACCTATTAACATTGTTAGTGGCCCACAGTCTCCCCATGGTGAGACAGACAGCAAACAAATTTAATAAATAAATAAAATATTTCATTGGATAAAAGAAACTACAGAGGTCTCCTACATCTCAAAAGGAGTTGGAAGTAGGTCTAGAAGCTATCTTCCACATCTTTGTACATCCTTGTCATTCAGTAATAGATAGGTGTATGTGGAAGCTTTGGATTGCAAATTAATAACAATATACTATCTGCATGCAAACAATCTCAAGTTGCTAGAACTCCAAGGGAGATTTTTGAAGGAGTTAAAAAAAAAGTCTTTGCTTGGGAACTGGAAGAAGTTATTCTTTTCCAAATGGACAGTACTACCTGAGTTCTTTCCTGTTCGTGGAATTAAAGGATAAAGAATTATATGTTCTTAGTTTTGAAAAGAAAATGATCTTTAAG
Source organism: Vipera ursinii (assembly GCF_947247035.1). Classification (NCBI taxonomy): domain Eukaryota; kingdom Metazoa; phylum Chordata; class Lepidosauria; order Squamata; family Viperidae; genus Vipera; species Vipera ursinii. Next base: position 153,846,738 of record NC_139516.1, read on the forward strand.
AGGTAAGTTAATTACAGCATCTTAGCAATAGCATCTAAATCAGATTTATGGACTTCAACTCCCAGAATTCTCCAGCCAGCCTGTTCCCTGATCTAAATGTAATAATCATTGGAAATATATCTCCAACTTTCAGGGTTGTTGTTTTTTTAAAAAAAGGTTGTATTTTTATCAAATCAAATACAACTCTGTGATGATTAAATGGACACATCCTTGTTGTTTTCTTGATTTTATTTCAAGAGGGGAACATTAATTACTTTCCGAATACATGCTGATCTACAGGTATAACCTACCCTGTGTTTCAGGACTATCACCATGCCTCCAGAGTTAGCCATGTAAGTTCCCTGCCTCATCCAAGGTCTCAGCATGGACGCTATGTGGATGAAAACCCAGTAGTCCACTTCTTCAGGAACATTGTAAGTTTTACTTCCTTCTCAGTCATTTCTACTTTTATGTCCTGAGGAAACATAAACTGCCAGGCTCCACGTAGTTTTGATAGATGGGAGTTGCAAAGCTATTGTCTTGATCCACACTTTTAAACATGGGTATGGAAATATTTTATTTCCAAGAGACATCGTGGCACAATGGTTAGAATGTAGTACTTCAGGCTAAGGCTGCATTCCCACTGCCAGAAGTTCGATCCTGACTGGCTCAAGGTTGACTAAACTTTCCATCCTTCTGGGGGTCAGTAAAATGTGGACCCAGATCATTGGGGGCAATATGCTGATCCTGTAAACACTTAGAGAGGGCTGTAAAGGAGTATGGAGCAGTCTAAGTACTATAGCTTCCTATTGCTATTTATCCCTAAACCCAGCTCTGTTCTGTTCAGTAGGAGGATCAGTCCTACAAATTTAAAAGAATATAGGAAACCATCTACTATAGTGAAATAAATAACCACTTTGGATAGGAATGTGTAAACAAACATGTGTGTGCACTCATGTGCCCCCTCTGTGGATTTAACCTATATGTATGTGGGAGTTCTTTCGGTTAATATACTGGAACCAGCAACCTTATGCAAACTTTCTGGTATTTAATCATCATTTATAGGATTAGATTATGAATTGCCCAGAGTTAATCATAAGATTTCAACTATTTATTGTATTTGTAATTTATTTTTCCTTTATATCAGATCAAGTTGAAAATAATACATAGTCTACCTTGGCGGTTATGGGATCTCTTGGCTATTGATCTGAAGAGGGAATTCTGGCTGCTAAACTGGAATAATAAATTTCAGCTAAAACACAATTCCAGAGAAAAAGCTGACAAACCAACTCTTAAGTGCTGAGGCTCACTTGTCAAGTTGACTTTAATTTATGTGACAGTTTTGTTATAAAGAGTTTTATTTTATTTTAGTCTAAGAGACTATTTCTGGTTTTCTAATTGTATAGAGATTTGTAAATCTCTCATATTAATCTATATAAACTAAGCCCTGCAGGCATATAGACAGAAGTGTTCCCGAACAGCTGCTGCTGTTACTCGAAATAAATTTCCAACCTGAACTTCTTGAAAAGTGCAGACAAAAATTCAAACACCTAAAGATGAGCTAACCTGAGATTGTGCAATCACCTCTGATATCCTAGAGATGAACTAAATTTACTATGAATACAGGATGAGTGGTGTAAGCCAGGTGTCTTCAAACGTGGCCCTTTTTACGACTTGTGGACTTCAACTCCCAGAATTCCTCAACCAGCATTGAAGACCCCTGGTGTCTTCAATACATGTCTTCAGTTCTTTTCTCTCTAGCAACATGCTTTAAAGCAAAGTATGTAATATCATGATTCAAAATCCCAAGTTTGTATTAAATGTTAAGGGAAATAGAGAAGGATGTTTTGATAATGTAACCTGAATTATGTACTAAAAACTCTGTTACTGAATTTTTGACTACCACTCAGTCACTATGATGCTTTCTAAATAAACAGATCTTAAACTGGAAAACCAATAAAACTTGTTTTTAAAAAAGCCCAAGTTTATTGGCTATTTCTGAGATGAAGAACATGAAGAATGTGAATTACGAATTGGCAGCCAAGTCCTACATCCAATTTCTCACTTGGGGTTATAAAGCTGATTTTAATGACAGGGTCTGTCTGAGAAGAATCCCCCACTTAACAGAATTGGTGAAAGAGTTGTGGCTTTGGCACTTCAAAAGTGTTCTACAGAGAACAGAACTGTGCCACAGATAACCCTTCAAATGTTTGATGTCGCTGCAATGTATTTGAGCAGATTTTAGTGATTTCCTAGAAAAGTGCAAGTTCCATGAGATCCCATTCAAATAGCCTTGAAAGTTGAAAACCAAGGAACTACTAATTGTGTATCAGTTAAAACACATATAATACTGGTATTGATCACCAATCTTTATCAATCCTGAAGCTTTAGTCTGTATTTTAACAAGCCAATGGCACATATATGTCTGCATGCATGTCTCTCCCTGTGCCCTACGTAGAAGCATATATATTCAAGTTTAAGAAATGTTTGCAGAGGCCTCCAAATTTTTAAAGATGGAAATTCTCCAATAAACACTATATAGACTAAGAATGCTAAATATTAAACAAAGTTTAATATATTATGTTATGTTATATTAAACAAGATGTAGGATAAGTTATTTTATATTAAACAAAATATAGGATAAGCTAGCATTATTCCCTACAGCTGTTTGTGGCAGGATTATTTATGGATAAAGAACAAGCCACAATGATATTAATAGCTGACCTGAGTGATGGCTTATCAACATTGCCTGCCAGTGAATCTCTGCTATTTAAAAAGGCTTCTTAATTTGTAATGATAAGACTCTTCCTGGATGATGATACCATTTGCATATAACAGTGTTTCTCAATCTTAGCCACTTGAAGATACATGGACTTCAACTCCCAGAATTCCCCAGCCAGCATGGAAAAAGGATTTAATTTAAAATTTAAACAAGCCCCAATATGTGCAGAAATATGAAAACTTTAGAAGGAAAAAAATCAGTGCAACATTCTGTCCCCAGTTTCAGTAAGATCTAAACATCTCAAAGTATTAGCAAATTATGTTGGGGGGGGGGGTGGAAAAGCAGGCAGGTAACAAGTGGGTGCAGGAAATTAGATACTCACTAGATAGCAGCAATGGGAAGAAAACGTTTGCCTTTGCTGCCATCTATTGGTCATTTGTAACTTTCAAGCTGAGAAAGGGGATGCCACATAAAATCCTTCAAACAACCATAGAATTCCACACGCAGAGAGAGACACACAGACAAACATGCAAACAATGGGATTCCAAATATACAGTATATATTTGCAAATCCTTATTTTTAAAAATTTATTTTCAGATGTCACCCAGAACAACTCCTCCTCTTCAGGCAAAAGTAAGTCCTTGCTGTAAATATTTTATATTACATTAACACAAAAAAAACCTGTGGTAAAGACTGACAACCAGGTTTCCTTATTTAAAAATACTTCAATAACCTCCCCAGCCTCAATGTGGTCTAAATCAGGGGTCTTCAAACTTGGCCCTTTTATGACTTGTGAACTTCAATTCCCAGAATTCCTCATCCAGGCATGCTGGCTGAGGAATTCTGGGAGTTGAAGTCCACAAGTCATAAAAGGGCCAAGTCTGAAGACCCCTGGTCTAAATGATCCATTACAGCAGGTATTTGGCTGCTTAAAAAGCTACTGGCTACATCTGATCACAGTCTGTACTGCTGTAGCAATCCTATCTGGTCTTTCATGCCTAGCATCACAAAGGAGGCAACACCACTGAAAGCCACAAGAATCACAAGATGCCATACCCAAACCTGGATTAGCCACATTTTGGAATGGGTTTCCCCTTCTTCCTTGATACCTAGCCAGATCTCAGTAATACATGCCAGGTTTCCCCTTCCACTGATTATTAAGTTATAATATGGAACCTTGGTGGAGCAGTGGGCTAATGCCTCCTTAAGTAACACCAGCTGCCTGCAATTAGTGCAGGTTCGCATCCCACCAGGCTCAAGGTTGACTCAGCCTTCCATCCTTCCGAGGTAGGTAAAATGAGGACCCAGATTGTTGGGGGCAATAAGCTGACTTTGTAATAATGCCGCTTGGGGTGTGTGTGAAAGCCCTAATAAGCAGGCATATACATAGAATGAAGGCTACTGCTAAGCTTGTAAGCCGCCCTGAGTCTTCGGAGAAGGGCGGGATATAAATGGAATTAAAATAAAATAAAATAAAAATAAATAAATAAATAAGAGAGGCCTTAGTACAGGCTGACTTGCATTAAGAAACAGCGGCCAGGGCCATCAAGGTCTGGTGACCAAGCAAAGTAGTCTATATAAATGGAAATTAGGATCAATCCTGAGGACTAAGGCTGGGCTGGATCCCTCCAGAGGCCCAGACAAAATTACTCTTTTCATTGTGTGGTTTATTGCAAGTAGTCCTCAACTTATAACCATTTGTTTAGTGACCATTCAAAGTTACAACAGCACTGAAAAAGTGATGTACGATGTATGTTTTTCACATGTATGACCATTACAGCATACTCATGGTCATGTGATCAAAATTCAGACGCTTGGCAACTGGCATGTATTTATGACGGTTACCGGGTCCCATGGTCAGGTGGTCCCCTTTGCCAAAGTCAATGGGGAAGCAGGTTCACTTAACAACCATGTTATTAAGTTAACAACTGCAGTGGTTCACTTAACAATTGTGGCAAGAAAGGTCATAAACTGGAGCAAAATTCACTTAACAACTGTCCTGATTAACAATGGAAATTTTAGGCTCAATTGTGATCATAAGTCAAGGACTACCTGTATTTCAATATCTAATTTAATCTTTACAAGCGCAGATTTTTATCCTGCCTTTTTTCATATGCAGCACAACTCACAGTGGCAAACATACCAATTACTTCATCCTTCTCCTATTTTCCTCACAGCAGCAAGCCTGAGTCTACTGACTTCATTTTCCCCCCTCAAATTTCTCTACATCTTTAGCTTCTGAATACAGAAAGCCAAACTAGCTTGTTTCAAATTCTAGCCTAATAAAATATCAGAGACTGAAACTGTGAGTGGATGAAAAGTATTCACGTGCATAACATTGGACCATAGATCACTGTCCTCAAAAAACCTTGAAATGATTTATCGTGAACTATACTGTGATAAATAGACAGCCAGGAAAGTTCCATGTTCTCTCTTCGGTAAAAAAAATCATGTACACATTTCCAGGTGTTGGCTCTTTTATGACTCTTGGACTTCAACTCCCAGAATTCCTGAGCCAGCATGTCTCAGCTTGAGAACCTCTCTCTTTCCCCTCAGCATGGCTGGCTCAGGGATTCTGGGAGTTGAAGTCCACGAGTCATAAAAGAGCCAAGGTTGCCTACCCCTGCGTTAGACAATGGGTTTTATAATTCACATCTGAAACTCCTCTAAAATCCCACAACACAACTGCAATCCAAACATCTTGGACTTTAGATATTTTAATCCACACCACCGACTGTGATAATCCTATTCTACCAGCTCTTGGCATCCTTCATGACTCCATAGTCCGTGGTGGTGATCATGTCACTTTGTTTGTTTCTTACATGTGCAGGGGAGAGGATCATCCTTCAGCAGATTTAGCTGGGTAGGTGATAAACATGCTTCTCTTCGCAATTATTTTGTTCTCCCCAGGCCCATAGGGCGTCTCTTTGCTGTCTTGCTTTTCTGCAGCTGATGCTGAATTCCAGTATATATTTGTTTATTCCTTTATTTCACTTTGGCTTGTTTGCTTTATTCTTACCAATCCATTCCTGGTTCCAAAGCAGGTTTTTTTTACATCCATGGTTTTATTGCTTGCTTTTATCCTGAAATGAGTCAAGCTTAATTAAGATTCCTTTTGCCTGAACACAGAGCACCTTTACTGCATGGCAAACTGCATTTCTTTAAGACTCCCTAAAAGTTCTGTGTGTCCACAGGATGGAGGGGGAGGGGGGAGGAATGAAAGTGTGGGTTGCTACTATGAACTGTACAAAGCTCCAGTTCTGGATGGATTCAAGAACATGGTACACTATTGGATTTGACATAAATTGACAACATTGTCATATACTGAGAACCTATTCACCCTGTTCATTTCATATCTGTGAAAAAGATTAATTTCTTACTGAGAGAAAGACTAGTAAGCTTATAAAAATGTGCTGTTAGTGACAACCAGGCAGAGAAGTTTCAAAGTGAAAGGTTACTTCTCCCTCTAGAGCAGTGGTAGGCAACCTTGGCTCTTTTATGACTTGTGGACTTCAATACCCATAATTCCTGAACCAGCCATGATGACTTAGGAATTGTGGGAGTTGAAGTCCACAAGTCATAAAAGAGCCAAGGTTCCCTACCCGTGCTCTAGAGCATAATCCAAAATTTTTTAATCTTTATCTTAAAGTGGCTTTTCTTAAGAGTGTTCACATTAAGGCAATGTGACAATGAATTTATCTAAATCTATATCTACAGTATATCTATATCTACATCTTCAAGGGCTGGAGATACTTGGACTTGTGGGGTATATTGTTCCAAAGGTGACAGAGGAGATTTGTTTCTTGGGTCCCATTAGATGACATTGTTTCATAAAAGGACCTCAAAACATGTCCATCCTGCTGGACCTTGCAGGATGGTCAGAACTGATCAGAAATGGGCAATCCTGTAAATAAATGAACACTCTACAATGAATGGTTCTGTAGCTAGAAAGAGCACTTGGAAACTTATAGTCAGTGCAGCACTATGAGTCCAAACAGACATCTAAATTGCACAGCATATCTATTTGGAAGATTGTATCCCAACTAAAAGATGGAAGAACTCCAGACCTAGTGGATCCCAAAGCTCGCAGCCACTCAAGTTTGCTTGGTTAAGCCAAAGCTGTTTTTCCCCATTTAGATCCCCCACAGCTTTTATCTAGGAAATCATAATCCAAAAGACTTGCATAGACAGAGTCCAGCTGAGAGCAGATCCAAGCTACTTCATTCAACAGATGCCTACAACAGTCTCAGTAAAATGAGGACCCAGATTGTTGGGGGGGGGAAACTTCTCACAAAGTGTTGTAGACTACTGTGGAGTGGTATTTAAATCTAAGTGCTATTGATATCTCCATCAGAATCCTCAGCTATAAAATGATATTGGAAGATAACTATATCGTTCTAATAATTTACACCCAAACAAAATATTCTGTACTCTGCCTTTGATAAAAATGGCCATGAGGTACTCATGAAAATTATTGCAAATTTATGAGAATATAACTGAAACACCTTGGATTTTGTAGAGGTGCAAGAGATATATAAACAGAAGGGAATCTCACAGATCAATAATTTACAATAGGATTGCCTTTGAACATGAGCATGTTGTCAATGTCCATTATAAACTGACCCTTTTGCAAACACTTACAAGTGAATGCCAACTGCTTTTTAAGTGCCCAGTGAAATGCCTTTGATTAACTACACAATAATCCTACTGATTTTTTTTTCATACTCAACAACAGTTGGAAACCATAGAAAACTTGTTGGATGTAGTTGCTACTTCGAGGGTTGAGCAGGTCATTACTCTGATAGGAAACATTTTTAAAAAAATAAAGACATAATTGTAGTGTGTTGGCTGAGGCAATTTTCATACGTTTGTCAGTAAGACTGCATATTACTAATGCTGGAAATGAGATTTTCGTTTGAAGAACTAGTTACAAAGTAGCTTACTATTTGAAAAATCCTTTGAATTACTTGTTCTCTTCATACAGTTACACAATTATGTTGAACAATCTTTCTTCATTTTTAATAATGCTTTTCAAAAGCGGATAACAATGATCTGTAAGTACTTGCCCCATAATGTCCAATTTTTCTGTTTTTCTGGATAATATTCAGTACAATATTTTCTAGGGATTTCACTCTTTTAAAGATGAATGCATTTATTTTATCAGCATCTCCTTCTGATAGTGTATCATTAACCGCTCTCATCGGTTACTGTTTGGTAGAATGAACAAAAAAAATGAGCAATTGTAATATAAGTAATTATGGATCATTATCACCTCAGGCAATTTCCAAGCAATGGGAATCTATGTGTAGTAAGATAAGTTTTATATATAGAATGTCAGCTTTAATGGAATTGAATTCACCTTCCATTATCTCTGCTACAAAATGTCCCCAGAGTATCTCTTTTCTCAATAATTGTTAACATATTTTCTTTCATCACTAGTTATTTACAGAAAATCCCCATTCTGCTTGCTATCTATGACACAGAGCTATAAACATTCACACAGATGTCTATGGCTTCCATAGGATAAATGAGATTAGACCTGGAGCCATATTCTTTGATACAATTCAGCCTTTGGTCATTTAGTACTCATTTCTCTAACGGATAGTCCTATATTTGAATGGCAATCTAAGGTTATTTGTAATTTTGCTTTTTCTCTTTCGCAGGGTGGCGAAACTCACAAACCTGGATACGGAAGTGGCAAATTCTATGAGCATAAGTATGCTCACAAGGGCCACAAAGGATACCGCTATGATGACCAGGGCACACTGTCTAAATTGTTTAAACTGGTAAAGATAATAATTCTCAGAACAGCAAAAGTAACAAACATTGTGCAGGGATAAGAAACTATTCTTTATCTATTGATAATATTTATTGCATTTGTTTAAGCAATATAGGAACTGGTTAAGCAATTCTCTGAAAGATCGCAAAGAGGAAAACAATTTGGATGTCTGATAACAGCATAAAAAAAATCTGAAATAAAGCAAATATCTCTATTAGTATCAGTCTAAATATAAAGAATCACCCAGGCCGAGAGCAATATAAATAGTATATGTAACAAAAACAAAGCCAATGGAATCCCATGACATGGGGAAAAGTGATGTCAGGTCCATGAATTACTACTGAGGTTTGCACCCAGCTCCAAGTTACCGTAATAGGCATAGAGTGAAATAAAGAGCTTTAGAAATTTATAGTTTAATAATTTTGTTTCAGATGCAGAGAAAATGGGAATAGTCTCAAACTTGGATCCTCTTCATATCACTCCCATATCTGAACCGTACCAGCTTCTTAGGCATGAAAGCTGGATGGGTGACTTAGGGCCTATTACTGTCTCTCACCCAAATCCTCCTCAAAAAGAATGAGGAAATAACACTTTGCTGTAGTATACAAAATTAAACATTTATAACAACTTTTTAGCAATTTTAAAAACAACAGTGCTTTTGTCGGTGTTATGCATTTGTACTTATATAGACAGGATATTTTGGAAAGATCACAGATTATGATTTTATGAGATTTTTCTGAGAGAAAAAAGGAGCACTGACTTCATATTACTGGGAATTAGATCTATAAATAAATAAATAAATAAATAAATAAATAAATAAATAAATAAATAAATAAATAAATACTGTTCACTTTGAAGCACATGTGGAAAAATATTCCATTCTCTTTTTGAAAAAGGTTTTATTATTATTTTCTTATTTTCTTCAGGTTTAAATATTTCCTTTTTTTTCAGTTTTAAAGGTTTCACAGCAGTTGCTCACACCTGCACACAAATATACAAATGTTACGAATTTTGTAAGCCAGGTTTTCCTCCCAATGTTTTCCTTGAGAATCTCACAACCTCCACTGTTGACTATTCTCCTTAGGGTTGGTAAAAGTTAGGCCAGAATAGTCTAGACAGTCAGTTTCATTTATGTTTGAATTAGACAAGTATTTTCTCCTATTAAATTTTATCTATCTATAACTAATTTTATTATTTTATTTTTCTCAGCATTCCTATTACTAAAAAAGTTCCCTCCGACTTCTTCTTATGCACCAGCAAAAATGCAGGTTTATTTTTGTCAGTAACCTAGCATGAAATGGACCCCATTTTTATATTCACCCTATATATATATATTTTTTAAAAAAAATCCCTGGTTCCTAAAACCAGAGCAAATTCAAGCTGAGCTTTCTTGACAAGTAATGGATTTAATAGGAGTACAATAACACAGAAATCAGTGATTCATGGAACATAATTAATAAGCCATTAAGTATAATTACAGTGCTCTGTCATTTATGAAACTGAGCAATAATGTTGTGGCTGAGTAGTTTGAGATTAAAAATGAACAGTGAATTATTGAAATAAGGTAGTATGGTGCTTGCTAAATCAACAAGTAATTATGGAAGCATAAATTTTAGAAATCTAAGAAATACACCCGGCAACAGGAGATAGGCAGAAGTATGTATTTAAAAATTGGGGAAAAAAAGGTTCCTTAATACCCAAATCCTTTAAATCAATCTGATAGTTAGCTGTTGAGCTAAATCTCCTCTGTCTTTCTGGTTCCTGCCTTCCTTTTGCAACTCTGCTAGGGGAGCTGCAGAAAGAATAAGGGACAAGTGGCAGGGTTAATCCTGAAAGGATTCTTCTGCAAGAAACTGAACTACAGGTAGTCCTCGACTTACGACAATTGAGCCCAAAATTTCCATTGCTAAATGAGATATTTGTTAAGTGAGCTTTGTCTCATTTTACTAACTTTCTTGTTAAGTGAGTCAATGCAGTTGTTAAGTTAATTAACACAGTTACTAAGTGAATCAAGCTTCCCCATTGATTTTGTCAGAAAGTCACAAAAGGTGACTCCGGGACATTGCAACCGTCATAAATATGAGTCAGTTGCCAACCATCTGAATTTTGATCACGCGACCATGAGGATGCTGCAATAGTTGTAAGTGTGAAAAATGATCATAAGTCACTTTCTACAATGCCATTGTAACTTTGAATGGTCACTAAATGAACTGTTGTAAATCGAGGACTACCTGTATTAGTGAAGGTAAAGGTACTCAAAATATAACTATGAACTGATTTCAGGGAATATTCTGGGCTTATGAGAACCATTTTGATTTTTCCTATATTTTGAGGAAGTGAGGAAGGACAAAGGTTTTGTTTCTGTAATACCTAACTAGGATAGGAAGCTAAATCACAGAAATATTTGGTGCTGGAAATTTGTCAAAATATGAGATTTGCAGATTTATTTCTCTTTCCCAACTTTGTGAACACAGGCAAAACAAACATCAGGATTACAAATACAGATAATATGGACTATTCTTGTAAATTACAGTACTATTGACTCATAATTGTGAATGTCTGTTGAAAACTTGGAATTCTAAGCAAACATTACAGTTACCACTATTTCTCTTGTTTTTAAAAAATAAATTAGTCTTACTGTTTTTTCTAGATATGACAGAGAGTATCTACGTGACCTAAATCAAAGATCTTAGAAGTGCTTTGTGTATCCATTATCTTATTTCAATAATCTCAGAAGAACTGCCAAATTACAAATCAAAATTTAATTGCTATTCTTGATCCATTTTTTATTCAATGTACCACCCCTATTGTTCTATTAGTGGCAGCCGATTCTCAGAACAGGAGTGCAAAGAATTGCAAAACATACCATAGCTGCTAACAAATGAGCCTGGAAAATGGAAGGCTAAGAACTCCATTAGAGGGGAGGAAAATGGAGAAGGCGTGTGTTGAATTTGAAATGGAAGCAATATATAAACTCTGCTTCATCCTTGGTCTTCTCACTAGGCCATCCAGGGTTTGTAACAGTTGCCATTTCTGAACTACAATAAAGATGCCATCTTGTTGCATTAAATCCTAATTCTGTTGTGCCAGTCTTGAGGAAGCTTCAACCAGTTTGTCCTTGCTTGGAGAGCCAGATAACTATTTTGAATCGCAGGCCGAATGGAATTGGGTATGCAAAATGATGTATATTGTAGTATATTCAGCTGAATATGTTAATTTTAATCCTGTTCTTTCTTTTTTTTTCTTCTTCTTCTTCTTTCCAAAGGGAAGCTCCGGTTCCCGACCTGGTTCCAGGTCTGGCTCCCCTGTTCCTAGGCGCTGAAACCCTTAAGATGTCACTAAAAGGCTACATTCTCCGCTTCATAACATAGCTATCCCAAGGATTAATAACAAATTGCCAAATTCCTTAGATAAAAACAAAACAAAACACAATCTATTTATTAATGTCAGTTGAGTTATGCATGCAGTAGGAATATGCAAAACTATATTGGCAAATGCTGACCAATAGTTGAAAAGTCAACAAGAAAAGCCTCCCAAACTTGCAAGGTAGCTTGTGGTCAGCATTATTTAGAAAAAGATAACAAAATCCCCCCATCTTATTCCTTCTTCTTCAAGGTGCTCCCCAAGAAATATAAAGCTTTAATTTTTCAGGAACGTGCAACATTAATTCCCTTTCAGATTTCTTTTTAACTAATCTTTAATCACATAAAATATAACCCCATTTAAATTAATGCGGTCATTAATAAATATTTTTGAGATCTTTGCTGTAAACAAACAATAATAAAAAAAAACGTGCAGAATGTTGTAAGGGCTGTTTATCCAATGTTTTGATTTGGCTTTGATTTCTTATTTTTATTTGCTCTTTCTGTATCCCTTACCTCTCACACTTTTTGTTTTTCTTTTCCTAACTGGATTAGGCAGTCATGGAAAGGTAAATTACTTTGGGAGTACAAGGTATGTTGGATGTGGGAGAAGGCAGTTGTGAATATTTCAATGGGTCCAAGCAATGGTTATGAAGAAGGATTGCACAACCTCTAAGCAACTTCTTGTGCGTAACCAATTGCTTGTCACTGCCAACATATGGGGAAATAAGAGTAGTTGGGAGAGAGAAATGAAGATATAAACTTGAATTAGAGTAGTTTAACAATGGTAGAAATAAGGAATAAAATCCCAAAGAACAAAAACCTAGACTTAGATATGCAAAGAGTGGGCTTGCTGCAAAGTAAAAAAAAAATTTTTTTGCAGCGACTTGTTTTCAAAAAGTTTAATGTTTTAATTCCAGAAAGCCCTTTGGTGATGAAGTTCCAGATTGTAACTGCACGCATTAGTTAGTAGTTGTAGTTGTCTTGTTACTGCAGCGGAGTTAAACACGCAGTGAACCCAAATAAGATAAGACTGTGTCACTGCAGGTAATGCACAGTAGCACTAATAACTAGAGGTAAATATTAACAGATCACATGTGAAGAGAAGGGTGAGGGGTGACATGATAGCAGCGTTCCAATATCTCAGGGGCTGCCACAAAGAAGAGGGAGCCAAGCTATTCTCCAAAGTGCCCGAAGGCAGGACAAGAAGCAACGGATGGAAACTTGTCAAGGAGAGAAGCAACCTAGAACTAAGGAGAAACTTCCTGACAGTTAGAACAATTAACCATTGGAACAACCTGCCTCCAGAAGTGGTGAATGCTCCAACACTGGAAGTTTTTAAGAGGAGACTGGACAGCCATTTGCCTGAAATGGTATAGGTTTTCCTGCCTGAGCAGGGGGTTGGACTAGATGATCTCCAAGGTCCCTTCCAACTTACTTATTATTATTATTATATATAAGCATGTGGAAATGGGCTTGTCCCTCCACATGAAGAAGAATGCTCTTCTGAATTGCACTATTTTCAAATATAAAACTTGTTTTGTTGCTTGTGGCCTTCTTTTACTCTTGCAGTTTTGTTTGAGCTTATATGTTGTAGAATACATTTAGGCCCAAGCCGGCATCTACCTTAAGCTACGCTAAACAAAAATATATATATTAGAACTTCTTGATACTTAATGCTACCTGGCATGCAGAGATACCGTTGCTGATAGTTCACTTTAATCTACCATAGGTTTTAAGTAACAGTCTTAATATGCAGCAATGAAAGATGAGAGAGTAGAAAAACACAGAAGCTGAACAAAACCAAATACCAAAACCGATAAACAAACATGAGCATGCACCTACACACAAATACATACATCCCTCTATTACACCTTCTTTCAAAATGTTGCTGGCTATGTGTATTTTTCTATGTGTAGCCTCATACCATTGTGTACTCCACAACGCTATAGTGAGTTTCATTTAAGTGTATTGTTTTAAAGTGTATGAGAACAACTCCTGAAAAAGAAATAAAATACTCAACTTTGAATGACATTTGGAGAAATTTTTTAAAGGTATTTCATGCAAACTTACAGAGCAGCTAGCTGAAGCATATCAAGTTTGGAACTAAGTCTGGATGTAGATTATATACCTTTTTAAAAAACAGTACGAGATGTGTTAAAGGAACAAGAGCAAGTTTAAACAGTTTTCTTCTCATGTCTTTGTCAGAAAAGTTGCTTCATTTCATTGAACTTATAAAGGAGGCATATTTTATATTGTACAGGTAGCCCTGGACCTATGAGTACAATTGAGTCCCAAATTTGTTGCTAAATGAGACAGTTGTTAAATGAGTTTTGCCTGTTCTATGACCTTACTTGCCAGTTGTTAAGTCAATCACTGAAGTTGTTAAGTTAGTAACGCCGTTGTTAAATGAATATGGCTTCTCCTTTGACTTTGCTTGTTAGCAGGTCACAAAAGGTGATCACATGACACACACACCCCGGGACACTGCAACGGTCACAAACATGAGTCAGTTATCAAGCGTCTGAATTTTGATCATGTGAACGGGGGTGGGATGCTGCAACGCTTGGAAGCATGAAAAACCATCATACATTATTTTCAGAGCCACCGTAACTTCAAATGGTCACTAAACAAATGGTTGTAAAGTTGAGAACTACCTATATTCAGAACTAATACTAAATATGAGGGTTTGTGAACCTAACACCACTTCTGGTGTCCTTGGGAAAGGTGGGGCTATATTGAAGAGTTGCAGACTTTTCTTGCATCTGAGACACCTTCAACTGCATCTTAAGCTTATCCCTTATCTCTTATTTTCTTCCCCCAAATTTGCACCTTGCAATTAAGTGCCCTTGGGAGAAACAATGAATGTATTCTTTTTAAGAAGTTGAATATCAATGGATCAAACAAAAAGATGCTCATTACAGAACTGCTATAACAAAAAGCTCTTCAATGTTTATCTTCCCACTGTTAATTTCCAGAAACAGCACACAGTTCCTAAGTCTTCTTTCACTGAAAGATTATTCTTAAGCAATAAACAAGGGTGCAATACGTCAGAGGGCAATACTCACATAATTGATGATTTTTTTAAAAAAAAGTGTCCCATAGAAAAAAAACACCTTTCCAATCCAGAAATTAAATACATTAGGGCAAATTGTACTTTATTCTATGAGACAGATTTTTAGGAAGAAATAAAAGACTCTATTATTCCATCCAAACACATCCTTAATACACTACCTAAAATAATTATATGTACAATGCAATGGATCCTGTTTAGGGGAGCAATTACTTTGAATCCACACAGACTAACTCGGATGAGTACATTATATGGTGACAACAGCAACTGATATTCAACTTCATTTGAATATCAACGCTCTTAAACAAGCAAGTTACCATAGTGAATGAATTATTCACTGAATAAATTCAGTAACATGGCTTCCATCCTATGCAAATAATTCCACAGTATTGCTATGAGCGAGAAAACGCTGAAACAAAGTCTGTACTTTTCAAGTAGATGCATTATTCATGTTTGCTTCTGTCTACTTTTTACCTCTCTATGGGTCCCTATTTTTGCACATGAAACATTTTGTTTTCTGAAGCCCATTAATTTTTCCATAATGGCAGGACTACGCTTTCTTAATATGAATTTTAACTAAACTACACATTAGTCTAGGGTTCTGGTCCACAATGCAACATTAATTAAAGGGCATTCAAATAGGGAACCATGATGGCTTTTCATAGTCAGAAATGTAAGATCCAATTCTTCCTTCTTTGTAGAAGAAATATAAAACGATGTCTAAAATTTGTGAGCAAATGTATTGAGCAAGCAAATCAGAATATATTCCTAACTAACTAGTGTTAAGGGACATAAGATATCATACAACCAGCCAATACACCACAATGATGACATGGAATAGCCTTCTAGACAGAAAACTAACAATCTAAACTTAAGCAAATGTTGCTAAAAGATGATGGAAATAGGTTGGTTGGGTTTAAAGAACAGTGAATTAAGTTCCACCCAAACAGTGGAGCATCCTAGCCTCTATTCTCCAATCCATTGTTTGTGGACCTAGAAAAAAATATATTTTATTGTCTAAAGGATGAATGGAATTAATAATCCTAAGGGTGGGAAGAGACTGTAGAGATCAAGTGCCACTCCTTACACAAATGAAAGCTCTTTGAGATTCTTGACGATTCTTGCTTTATGCTCCAAATCTGGTCAAAGTATGATGATATTATCTCTCATTTTTGAGCACAGGATTATAACTTTAAAAGCCCGAAAAGCCATTAGATGATCCATTGTATTTCTGGCCTTGGATGTTTGAAGCGCAGGGAAAATGTGGTTTGCATAGAAGAGGGTGAAAAAGCATTTCAGAGACAGAACATTAGGGGGGGGGAAAAACCTACTTGCTTTTCAGGGCTGGTGAAATGAAAATGCAAAACAAAACAAGGAACTTGCACGATACAATCAAAATTGCTTTTATCCATAGCAACCTGCATCTCTGCGATATAAACAGAGGAGGTACCGCTAGAAACTGCAAGTATATATAACATGATGTCTTAAGATAAAACATATTAGGTAGGATTCATGGAAGAGGTGCACATATTGAAAAATATATGCATTAGCAGCAGTAATTTCTTCCCCTTGTATTAAAATCTGCAATATTTTAAAAGTAAATTTGATAGTACCAAGTTTAAAATGTGTTTCAAATTTATGCAGCTAAGGAAGTAGCTCTATAATTGATTATTCTATAATTAAAGCTCAAAAACTCCGCTGAATATTAAATCAAAAACATTTGTCCAGTATGACTTCAACATACATATTCTTTCTAACCAGAGGTATAATGTGGAATTGTCCACTGAATGATAATAGTATAGGGATTTTCAAAAACAAGAAAAAATTATCCCATATTCTGTTGTCCTAAAATTTAGCAATTTTTAACTATTGGGAAAATGTAAAAAAAAATTGCAAGATCCTGCAGCTTAATACTGTGGGAAAATGTCTGATATTTTCCTCAACAATTCCAGAAACTTTTATAGATGGAAAAAGTTGACTGACAATGAGCTCAGTCTAACCTAACTTGCCAAGAAATCTGCATAGAACATAATAGAAGAGAGCAATTATTTTAAATTCAAATAATATCTTAATGCAACAAAGCCTCTGGCTGATTAGATGCATTTAGAGTTTTTGTAGAATACTATCAAATTTCCCCTGAGAATTGTGTTTCCTAGGTTCATAAATGCTTGGTATACATCTTAAATCATTCCCCAAGGCAAGTAATATTTTCCTTTCTTTTTCCTAAAATATAAATTTGCTGCAAATTAATCAGGCTAACAAAAGAATATGAAAAATTAGGCAAGCATGGGGATTATATATATATAATCAAATCACAGACCAATATCTGTATGTAAGTTTAGAAACGCTTCCTTCATCGACCTAAACTACAATGTGATAAAGTGAAAATGAGCATTCCTTTCATCTGAGTTTCTGAGAGCAGTTTACTTTTACATTCTCTAAATCTAATATTTATTTAATGAGTTATTGTGTTTGAGAGAAAATATTATCTAGCATGACACTGGACCCTCTCTCAAATTCTGAAAGTCTCCTGTGAAATTCATGTAATTCTGAGGTAGATGTATTTAAAATTAGATTAAAAAATACCAGAGCTCTATGCAGTATCTTCTTTTACAACTTTCTGTCATTTTTCAGAGATGCAGTATCTAACCGTCACATAATTATTTAAAGAGTATATATGGCTGTCCAAACTGAACAACACAACTCTGGGAGGCTTAAAAAAAGAATTTACTATATGATTTATAGGACGATACTATAAAAAGACATGAAGATTTGAAAGAATGGCATAAACAGACACCCCCCCTTAAAATAGCTTTATAGGGCAGGGGTCTCCAAACTTGGCAACTTTTAAGACTTGTGGACTTCAACTCCCAGAATTCCCCAGCCAGCATTCTGGGAATTCTGGGAACTGAAGTCCACAAGTCTTAAAAGTTACCAAGTTTGGAGACCTCTGTCATAGTGAAACACGGCTTTTCATCTTTAGAAATGAAATTATCATTCGTCTCAGCCTTCTCCTACAAAACTCTTATTTCGGGAGAAAAGCTTAGAGAACCCTTCTCCCACACTGCTTTCCCAATTGTCCCAAAGCTTACTATCCTAGGATTGCCCTAAAGGCAAGCTTGCTGGAAGCATGTTCAGCATTTTTTTGTTGTTGTTACACAATAGGTAATTAAATTTTAGAATCTGCTTGTATAAGAATTGGGCCTGGCTACTAGTTGGGCTGGCTTCAAGAAAAGGGTTGGACAATTCACGGAAGACATGGGAATCAATGACCCTTAGCTTTGATGGCAGTGTGACGGCTTCTGAAGGCCATCTCCTGGGAGAGTTGTGGGCATCCTTGTGCTGTTTGGTTAGCCATTGTGAGAACAGATTTCTGAATTAATTGATGAGGGGCTCAATACAGCAGAGCATTGTTTATGTTCTTAAGTGCTAAAGTTTTTCAGCTGGGTACTCTTGGTATGCAAAACAAAGAAAAACAAGTGACAATAAGGCATACATAATTGTGGCAACAGCTGATCTTCTGAATTATTTGTCAGTCTCAGTATTGTTTGCCTGAATAAATATATTCTTGCCTTCTTGTCAAGAACGAGGTAGACTTCTCATTAAGATTTTGATTTAGTAATTCGGTGCAAAATGGTGACTCAAACTACTTCCTGTTCAAAATAAGCATCTAAACCAGGGGTCTTCAAACTTGACCCTTTTATGACTTGTGGACTTCAACTCCCAGAATTCCTGGCTGAGGAATTCTGGGAGTTGAAGTCCACAAGTCATAAAAGGGCCAAGTTTGAAGACCCCTGATCTAAACAATTATAGCCTAACTGTGTTGCGGCTAAAATAGAGGTGATTTTTGAGGAGAATAAAATATGGAGAGGTATAAGTGGTCTTTCAGTCAAGTTCCATAATCTAGACAGGGTAGATTTGGTCCACTGGTTTGCCATTTATAATATATGCCCTGAGTCACTGGGAGTTGGCGGCATATGCATTTAATATATTAGAATTGATGGTTTAGACTAGATTATTATTAATTGTACATTTAAGATCAATTTCCTTAATCTACATAATATTTCTACATATCTTTTACTTAGGACTTCAAACAGGCCACAGAAAAGAATAGCAAATGGAGCTAACTTCATATGTTGTACTTAAAAAATAAATATAGAAATATGTGAATTTGTGTGCCTCTGGTGATGTGCAACAGACTGTGCATATGCACAATATACATAATGCTGTTTCATTTTTTCTTAAAGATATGTTCTTCCAATCACATAAGGATATCGATGAGCACAAAAATTATTTGCAAACAAAGCAAAACACTTTCAATAAAGCTGGTAGAAAAAACTTTGAAATGGAAAACATATTCAAGGCGAAGATAGCAGAATAGCATGAAATATCTGCCTTACATTAATTCAGGCATACTAATTATTCCCATCAATAAGAATACCTACTTAATACCCCTGAAAAGGAATAACATATCAGACAGAAAACCATATTTGGAAAAAAATTAATATTATTCAACATGTTTGACTTAAATATTTCCACATAACAAAAGTGTTATTTTCAAGTCACCAGCTATATTACTTATATACATATGTCCAGAGTTAACAAAAGAATTATGAGATGTCCTATCAAAAGCAGTGATTTTTTTCCTTTTTTTGGAAAATAGAAAGTACTAGTCTTATAATACACAAAATATAAATTATATGTACAGATAGTTGTTTTTTTCTGGAACCGAGAAACAAATTAAAAGCAATAATATATTCATAAAGATATAACATGTCTACATTACATTAAAATGAATCAATACTGATTTTGAAATGTTCATCTAAAGTTGAAAACTTTATAAACACTTCTTGAAACTGGAATTATTATTTACAAAATATACTCATCAGCCACACAGAGGCTTAAATATCTGTATATATACACACACATATATATATAACATATAAAGAAATTTTAAAATTTCAAAGTAAAATTAAGCAAGATCTTTCTGTCTTTGGAATGACTAAAACAGAACATATGCTTTGTTCCAATGTGGGTGTTTTGATATGATTATACCTCTTTGAAATAAATGGGACCTTTCAGAGTAATACTGAAAAAGCCTAGGTAGTCTTTAAACATTCCATAACTGTCAAGACAAATTGATGACAATAGTAACAAGGACTTCTGATCTGGAGCTATCTTTCAGAATGACTGTGCTGTAACTTAACCTGTAGCTAATTTGGTCTGCTTAAGGGAATATATAGTCTTATAAGTCCTACCGTCTTGAATATATGGCTTATATGTTTATAGTTATTCAGCAAAAGGTTTTTCTGCTGAAAGATCTATATGAAAATATATGTGTTCAACATTTACTTCATGGAATCTCAGTTGTTAGTGTTCATTTGAATTATTGCTGAGTTTAAAGCTGAGAAATAGTAACAGTCATCAAACAAAATGAATACGAGCTATCATCCTGACATATCTGCAACACCAATTAATGGTCTAAAACAGCCTTAGATCATGTACTATCTGCGCTGGAACATGCATCATCTACGGCACGCATAAGATTTTATTTGTTTTAAATACTCAAGACATCCTCATGATTGACAGAACATCCCAAAGGCCTATTTCAGATTCACTCTTCACTGATTTCAAAGTCTGGGTGTATTTCTGTTTTAGAGAATACACTTATGGTGGAATGAAAAGATAAACAAGTTCCATCTACCTGAGATCACTGATTGTAGACAATACAGCAAAGTTTATCGGATGTTTCTCAAATATTCTATATGCTTACAAAAGACAGTAATTCATTTAGGTGTTTCATAATATTTAAAAAGCTATATATCATCCTTATTATTTGCAATATGTTTTAATAGTAAAAATCCACAGATGACTATTTTTAGAAGAAGAAAAAATTCTAGTCCCGAAAGCATTTGGAGCTTTCATCTTATAGTCATCAAAAAATATTGGTTATACTCTGCCATTCATTTGATGATTCTTGAACAACTTCTTCCAAATTCAGAGCACGATTAATGTCTTCGCCTTCCTGTCCTTGATGACTGGTTGATTCTTGCACTGCACCTATCATAATAAAAAGATAAAAGAACAATAAGAGAGATGGCATAAAGTCCTCAGGCAAATGGCGGAAAATTAAATCTAAAATATATTTTACTGACTACACAGCAATGATATGCAAGTGGGAGGGTCTGAAAAAAGGAAATATAAGACTAAGAGCCTTGAGGCTTGTTTTGAGTAAATACCTATCATAACTTTTAATTTAAAGAACATTCATCTTCAAAGGGGTGCTCATCACTTTTCTTTATTGCTATCCTTTTGACACAGAGCACTACATGCAGTTCTAGTCTGTGGTACGTCCGTTTCTTTTAACAGAGTAGTTTGTGCAGGAAAATCAATATTTAATTTATGTCTATTAAAATTTATATGGCAGCCCTCAAAAGTAATGAGCTCTATATGCATAAATACTTTTTGTGATCAAGAAAGTAACAGAGAAGTTGTTATCTGTAAATTCTACTTTCCAAACCTCGTCATTTAATGCCCTTTCCACAGCTGTATTTATTCACGATACAGCCATTAAAATTGCACGATGAACACAAATCCAAAGCAATTTCACAAATATAAAGAAAAAAGACCGAATATATATATTTGATTTGTTATGCCTCTTAGAGGTACACCAGAGAAGAATGGCTGCTTTTCTTTCAGCAAGCCAGATGTATTGCAAATCATAGGTCTTCTTACAATATAATCAAGTTTCTACAGCATATCCACTGGGTATTTAACATTATTGTGACATCAATTAAATATGCAGTGTTTTGCTTCACATGAACATACTCTCTAGAAAACAGCCTTCTTGTTCATTACAGGTAGTCCTCGCTTAACAACAGTAATTGGGATTGGAATTCCCATTGCTAATGGTGTGGTTGTAAAGTGATATCACATGACCATATTGTTTAGCACTGGCAATCCTGTTAAGTCTTTATTGATGCCATTAAGTGAGCATCATGGGTATTAGGCAAGGACCTCATATGACCACAACTTGCGACTTCCTGCAGACTTCTCACAAAGTCAATGGAAAGCCAGTGAGAAATCTACGGCTCACAAGCAGGCAGGCAGGAGGGCGAGTACTATGAAAGAGGGGTGGGGTGCTCCCGTGAGTGCTCCCCAAATAGAGAGAGGGTGCTGTGGTGAGGGTGTGAGTCTGTATGGGCTGGGAAGGGGGTGCTGTGGTCAGACACAAGTGCATGCAAGCCAGGGAGGATGTGGCAAGGGAAGGGTGCTAACGTGAAATCCTTGGGATCTGGTACTCCGTAGCAAAGATGTTCGGGAGAAAATTGGTGGGAGCAACTAGCAACCTTCCCTGCTGGCATCTCCAATTTACTTTGCTTGTGAACTGGCAGGGAAGGTTCCAAATGATATTCACATGAGCACAGGATGCCACACCTATCAAAAAGTATGAAACAATTGCCAAGCACCCAGATTCTGATCACGTGACGGCAGGGGTGCTGGGACAGCCAAAACTTTGAGAACCAATGGTAAATACCACTCATTTAGCACCATCATGATTTCAAAAGGTCACTGAATGAACAGTTGTTAACCAAGGACTCCTATAATACGACTTATACAAAAGGAAAAGCAGACCTATTCCCCTTTGAAGATGAATAATCTATAAATTAAACTTGCATGCATCATATTTATATAAAAGATGATGCATGCAGGTTTGGGAGTTTGTGATTTCATTTTATTGACTCAGTGATGCTTTCCTGATAGTTAACTCTTGGCCTTCCTAGAGGTCCCCAAATAAATGGGCAAGCAAGCCTTCACTTGCTTCAGAATGTATCATATATAAGCAAAGCAAATAGACTGCCTCACATCTTCACCTCTAATAGCCAATACATGTATTGATCAGAAAGCCACTATTTTCAACTCCATTTTAAACGGCAGTTGAAATCATTTTATTGTAATTACAATGTGGTCTGGTAAATTTGAGTTGTATTGGGTAGTAATTGCAATGCTACAGTTGTTAGATATAGCCTTAAGATCAAAAAAGAATGAAAAACATTGAGTGATAATAATTAACTAGTCCAGAAGGCAAATAGGTTCCCACAAGATAATAGAAGATGAGAAGATCAAATCCTTCCTAATAAAGGCCACTTGCAGAGCATCTGAAAATGTCAGGGAGAAATTTTGTCATCTGTCTCTATAAACCCTTGCTTAACTCTATGAAGACGTAGGTAGGTTTGAAAATAGAATAGCACATACAATATGGGTTTAAAGCAGAGGTTCCCAACCTTTTGAGCACCAGGGACTGGTTCCGTGGAAAGCGTTTTTTCTGTGGACCGTACTGCCCCACTCAGGGGCAGGGCAACAGTAGTGCCGGCGGGACGTTCAGGTGGGCGATGCTACCACCGGCAAGATGCTCAGGGAGTGGGGCGACGCTAGCACTGGCGGGACACTTGGGGCAGGGCAGCACTAGTGCCGGCGGGACGTTCAGGTGGGCGATGCTACCACCGGCAGGATGCTCAGGGAGTGGGGCGACGCTAGCACTGGCGGGACACTTGGGGCAGGGCAGCACTAGTGCTGGAGGCATGCTTGGGGCAGGGCGGCGCTAGCACTGGTGGATGTTCGGGGACAGGGCAGCACTAGCGCTGGCGGGACACTCAGGGGGCGGGGTGATGCTAGCGCCGGCAGGACTCTTGGGGGGGAGGCGGCACTAGTGCCAGCAGGACGCTTGCTGCAGTGCAAGTGGGAGGGTGAATGCTCACGCGTGCGCGTGCACTGGCCATCCCTTCACACGGCCTGGTAGTAGGCCACAGCCCACAGGTTGGGTACCCCTGGTTTAAAGTTCTATATTCTTTAGAGTAAAACCTTGAGTTTAGAAAAATGTTCTTGGCATAGTTCAATGATGTATCTTCCTGCCTTGGTATATCTACTTGGTAGATATACCAAGTAGACAGACAAGGATCTCACACCCTGAACATTTGTTTAAATAATAACAACAATCAGTTTACTAGCAAACAAATGTGCTTATAAATGTGTGAATGGGATAAAGGAACTAACAAACTACTTTTGTTTTCTCAGCCTCAAGTATAGTTAATTGTATATCACTTTGAATATTTTCTCCTAGCCTTAGATGATAAGCCAGTATTGCTGTTTGTCTTTAAAATGTACCAAGGCCATTTTTCTGAACTTGATTTTACTCTAAAAGCTATAGAATATACCACAACTTTAAACCCATACTGTATGTGCCACTGTATCTTCAAACCTACCTTTGCCTTCATTCAAGAGTTAAAGAAGGATTTATAGAGACCGATGACCAAATTTCTCACAGTCTCTCTCAGATGCTCTGCAAATGGCTTTGATTTGAATGACTTTGATCCTTCTCATCTTCTGTTATCTCCTGGGACCTTATTCTGCCTTATGGACTAGTTAGTTATTGTCCCTCAATGCTATTCATCCTCTTCTGGTCTTCAGACTATGCCTCATAACTGTCTTTACCGCTGCAATCACTGCCACTACTGTTGACTCCATTTTAAACAGTCATTTTTCCAGACCTCCATTCCAATTCCTATAGTTCTGTTTCTTGTTTTTCAAGGCTTCCTTCTTCATGTCAACCCAATCCAATAACTTCTCCTTCTATCTCCTATGTGAGAACTATCTTATAAAAATTTAAAATAACATCTACATTCATCTACTTGTTTTCTCCAAAGCAAGCAGAATTTGGCACCTAAATATTTATTTGCACCGCAACACGGAAGTCTGAATAGGTGACAATCTGGCTGGGAGACATGGCTAATGCATGCAGCTGCATCACACCCTATTTTCATTCTTAGGGCTCGCATTTTTGCCTTACATTTTATTTTTCAGTCAGAAAATGGCAAAACTTAAGTTTGTTCCAAAATGCTTTTTCAAATTCAAATGCAGGACTGAAATAATTAATTTATGTATTAGCCAGGTGTGCCTGGCTGAGGAATTCTGGAAGTTGAAGTCCACGAGTCATAAAAGGGCCAAGTTTGAAGACCCTTGAGTTAAGATGTATATTCCTCTAACTCAGAAGCTGTAAGTAGAGTACATGATGGCTCCTCCTTCCAGCTTTCCCTAAAGCAACCACCATATGAAGTAGGATTTCTCAATACTTCTCAACAACTATGCCACCTGTATAACTGGACTGGAATATAACTGTACTGCACAACTGAAAACATTTCTGCTCAATAAGCAACTGAATTACATTAATACCCCCTACCATGCATTATTTAAAAGATTCAGAGCCAGAGCACAAAGCTCAGTTCTTATAGTGCTCGGTACAATCCCAGAAAATTAGAAATGCTGAGTCTCTTCAGTATAAGGCTATAAAATAGAGAGTTGCGTCAAACTTTCTCAGAGCAAATATCACATTACCAGAATAGCCATGAGCCCGTTTCATATGAAGCTTCATGTTGCTTTTCTGGGTGAAGCCCATTGTACAGTAATCACATTTGTACGGCCTTTCTCCTGTATGTTTTTTCATATGAACTTGCAGTGCACTCTTCTGGTTAAAAGCTTTCTCACACAAGGTACACTGAAAGGGCCGCTCACCTTTGGTAAAGAAGCAAAGAAACAAAAACAGAGGAATTGACACAAAAGGTAAATTGCAACAAAGACCCCTTAAACTTCCCACTTCCTCAAACGTGACCTGAAAAGTATCTTTTTCACTTCAAGTGAACTAAGCAATCATCTACCCCAGGGGTAGGCAACCTGGGTTCTTTTATGACTCATGGACTTCAACTCCCAGAATTCCTGAGTCAGCTATGCTGACTTAGGAATTCTGGGAGTTGAAGTCCATGAGTCATAAAAGAGCCCAGGTTGCCTGCCCCTGATCTAGCCCATTACAAACCACATGGGCTTAGGGCTTTAATCACAAATGTTCCAACAGTATGCTGTAAGTTGCTATGGGACAATAAAATGGGAAGCTGATTTTCTTAGCCTATATTCGTGCAAAATAACCAACATATTATTCAAACCAAAGTCAGTTTAATAAATTTCTTAAGGGTCACCTATGTTAACGTATTTAGGGGATGCAGCAATTCTACTTGAAAGTTTGCCTAGACACATGACCCTCCCCAAATATCACAAAGTGGTTGAAGACTCTTATTTCTCTTTCACTATACATAGTCCCTAGGCAACGTGGCATTTTCTCCGTTTCTTTTCAAATAATGTGTTTGATCTGAGCATACTGTAGTTACAATAGGAAAAAATTTCAGACAGATAAAGTATCCATATGTGCAAAGTTTATGTTATATCCTCTACCACTGCAGACAAAATGGGAAGCTATCAAAGCAGGATACATAGAATATGGAGGAGAAAATCCAGTTAAATAAGAGAGGTTCTCTAGCTCGTCGGAATTGGTTCCACCCTTCTGGATCCTTCTATCCTGAAGGGCAGCACCTACAGATGAGAACTGTCTTTCATGAAGAGGACAGCAGTCCAAGTAGATACCTTAGAATACTTTGTCTAATATGTTATGTCTACAAGTCATGAATTGCAATAAGGGGAGGAGCTTTCTCAATATTAATAGCCTCAAAAATGCATGGTATTAAAAAAAATGAGGCTTCTTTGCCATTGGTGATTTAGATATAATTAGCAGAACGGTTAAAATCTAACCTCAAATACTGCAATGGGCATCACTCAGTGCTGTTTAGTTACCTGTATGGATGCGACTATGTCTTTCCAATTGACTTGGTTTAGCAAAGGCTTTTTCACAAGTGTCACATTTAAATACTCTTGGCTTTTGGGAACTCAGTGATGGTCCATCCTGATGCGTTTGCATATGCTCCTAATCAAAGACAAAATGCATTTCATTTGGCACAATATTTTTTAATAACAGAAATATACTTGGAGGCTTGTTAATTTGGTTCCAACCCTCTATTCATTTTGCAGATCTGGCCCAGGGACGTTACATAACTCAGAGCAAAAGGACAAGAAATGTGCAGTGGCTCGTGGAATGCCACACTTCAAAGACAGACAGACACCACCGCTATGGATGTCTAGTTTAATTAAAAGAAGGGGTAGGGGTGACTTAATAGCAGTGTTCCAATATCTAAGGGGCTTCCTCAAAGAAGAGATGGTCAACCTATTCTCCAAAAAAACTGAAGGCAGGACAAGAAGCAACAGATAGAAAGTAATCAAGGAGAGAAGCAATGTAAGGAGAAATTTTCTGACAGCGAAAATATTAATCGGTAGAATGGCTTGTCTTCAGAAGCTGTGGGTGCTCTAAGACTGGAGGTTTTTAAGAAAAGATTGGACAACCTGTCTGAAATAGTATAGGGTTTCCTGCTTGAGCAGGGCTCAAGACTAGTTGCACTAGAAGACTAGTTATTCTGCTATTTATAATTTCTATATACATTAGAAAGATAAGCACATCTCCCTAGATTCCAAATGTACAAAGAGCTGCTTATTCATTTACATTCAAACATAACAGTTTCTAATTTTTATTGAAGCAAACTATGATTCAGAATGAAACATTTCTTTTTCTCTTCAAACTAAGTTTTAGCATTCAGGACAACAAGTGGAATTTCCTGCTAATTCCTATTTGAAATAATGTTTAAGGTGACATAATAAAATACAATGGTATTTATGATTGCAACATTAAATAAAATAGCAAAGCAAGAACACACAAGCAACTGGGCTAACACTTTTGAACACTTTGTCTTGATAAAAAATTTTTTTCAAGGTTTTAATGAAATACTGAAACACAAGAGGTGGAAGTAGCAAGCTCAGGTTTCCTTAAGGAAAATCAATGAAGTGCCATGGAATTGCATTGCCTGTACTGTCAAGAGGAACAAAATCCTTTCTGTAAAAAATGAGCACCTGGAAGGAAGTTTGCTCATTTGCTGGAAAAAAGTGCTTCGCTCCAATTAATAGTTACCATGGAAGTACAGAGGTGAAGGAGTGATAGTACAGCCCTCCATTTAAATAAATGTGAAAAATGGAAGCACGGATATTCCAACAATAAGATCAAACAAATCTGGAATCCTGAAGGCAGTGCAAAATTGATTTCAGTGTCAGGGTAATGCAAAACCTTTTTAAAAAGGCGTTCTGCACTATGCATGGGGTGGCAGGGTGATATGCAACGAGCTTATTTTTAAATTGTTCAAACAGATGCAGACGTGATGCAAAGTCATAAAGCTACTTTGGAAGCTGATCCCAGATATTGTTGAATTATTTTGTTCTGTTGGAGAGAAAATGTTGCAAAACTTCTCCTTAAAAGGTTCTGCATAGTTCTACCATGGTAAGGTAAAGGTAAAGGTTCCCCTGTATATGCATGCTAGTCATTTCCGACTCTAGGGGCCGGTGCTCATCTCTGTTTCAAAGCCAAAGAGCCAGCGCTTGTCCGAGGACGTCTCCGTGGTCATGTGGCCGGCATGACTAGATGCCAAAGGCGCACGGAACGCTGTTATCTTCCCACCGTAGCGGTCCCTATTTTTCTACTTGCATTTTTACATGCTTTCGAACTGCTAGGTTGGCAGAAGCTGGGACGAGTAACAGGCGCTCACTCTGCTACGCGGCACTCGGGATTCGACCCGCCAAACTGCCGACCTTCTGATCGACAAGCTCAGTGTTCTAACCCACTGAGCCACCACCTCCCTTCTACCATGGTAAAGTTACTACAAATCACGGTAACACCCATTGACAAGCCCATGTTGTTTTCTGACAGCAATAAGGTTGCCATTTATTATTTCCTTCTTCTGGGGGTTGCCTTCAAGTCCCTACTTTTCCGAAATACCCTGATGTTACTTGGAAGTCTCCTATCCAACTAATAACCAGGCTCAACTGCTAAACCTCAGAGGCAAGACAAGGCTGATCACAGGTTCCCATTATTATTATTATTTTCCTTCGTGGCATTTTCCTGCAAGTGCAAGGTCCTTCCCTCCCACCCCTTCGGATCAATCCAGTATTGGTTGCAACACGAACTGTCCAACCAGCTTGTCACCTAATCCTAGTAATTGTGGGCTGAGACAGTGATCAGCCCAAAGTCCACCCAGCTGGCTTTTTAAATTTTTATTAAAACTGATTAATTTCGTCTCGTACCTTAAGATGGGTGGCTCGTTTGAAAGCTTTATTGCAAATATGACAGACGTGGATTCTTTCTTTTCCATGAACTTCTTTACTGTGCTGCATTAGCATGGTGATCGAAGAAAACGTTTGACTACACTCAAAACAATGATGCACACGGGCCTCTTTTTCAATTTGAATACTTTTTGACGGAGTTGGAGAAACCTCACTCACCTGTAACAGGGACATAAAGTACACAGACAAATAATTATGGCAAATACAACATTTGTGAGAACATTTAATTGCCTTTTCAGATGTGATACAATTACATCTCAAGCGCTTAACTTTATGATACAGCCTCGACACACATATTACCCCAATTCTTCCATGTAATAATGGATTAATAAACTTGTTAGCAGCTACCTGCAAGCTACGCGTATACATATGTGGATACAGATCACACATCACACATCAGTAACCTGGTAAAAGAATAAGGGTGTTCAATATTTTTTCACCCCAACTTAGGGATACCAATTTCTCCGTGAATTTCTATTTCATTATATGATAACAGATTATTCTGCTGTCAAATTACCCCTCACACATGGACTAGGAAGGCAGGATCAGTTTATCAATCGTAACAGGCAACTGCCTCTTCATCTTCTGTAGAAACTTTTTTTTTAGGCTGTTTTTCCCAGTTTCCCAATCAAGCCTACACTCCTGATATTATTATTATAAAATTATTATTATATTATATGGAATGGAAGGGACACGGTGGCTCAGTGGGTTAGGACACTGAGCTTGTCAATCAGAAGGTCAGCAGTTTGGCGGGTCAAATCCCGAGTGCCGTGTAACAGAGTGAGCGCCTGTTACTCGTTCCAGCTTCTGCCAACCTAGCAGTTCGAAAGCACGTAAAAATGCAAGTAGAAAAATAGGGACCACTCCGGTGGGAAGGTAACAGTGTTCCGTGCGCCTTTGGCATCTAGTCATACCGGCCACATGACCACGGAGACGTCCTTGGACAAGCGCTGACTCTTCGGCTTTGAAACGGAGATGAGCACCGGCCCCTAGAGTTGGAAACGACTAGCAAGCATGTGCGGGGGATCCTATACCTTTACCTTTATATGGAATGGAGCTTCATACGCGAGCACAAGCGCCCTCTGCCCAAGCGCCCTCTGTGTGCGGGAGTGGAGATTTGCATGTACATGTGCACTTGCCCATCACTCGCACAGCCCGGTTTCTTTGGGTATTAAAGTAATGTCAGCTTCTGTCCATGTATTTGGTATTTTAGACTCTGAAAGTACTTCATTACATAGTTCTTTCATTATTGGACTTAAGAGTGTCTTGTAGACATTTATAGAACTCTGCGGTAATCCGTCTGAACCCGGAGTCTTATCATTTTTTTGTCTTTTTTATAGCCTCTGTCATCTCCATCATTTTTTCATTTAAAATGTTTTGTATATTCTCTGGGATTTTTGGTAAATCCGCTTTTTTAATATAGCGCTTTATTTTTTCTTGAGAAGTTTCCTCTATGTCGTAATGTGTCTCATAAAAGTCTTTTAATTATTTTTTTTTAATTATATCATTTTTTTAACTGTAAATCTCTTGAGTCTTGCAGTTTATTTATGAAGTTTCTTTTTTCAGTTTGTATGCTACCCACCTCCCCGGTTTATTAGCATTTCCCCCCCAAAAAAAATTCTGTTTGGCTCTTTTGATTTGTTCCGCTGTTTTTTCGGCCTCTGCTAGATTTTTTTGGTGTTTTATTAGTTCAATTTGTTTTTTAAGTCTTTTCTTTTGTGGATCTATTTGTAGTTCTGATTCTAATTTCATAAATTCTTCCTTTAGCTTTAACCATTTTTTTTCTTTATTCTTTTTCGCCATGTAGGGTTTCAAACAGGCCATGGCTTGGTAGTCAGTTGCAGCCCTGGGATTGGGAATCCCTGCTCTAGGCAGTTTATAATGTCAGCATTATTTGCATAATGCCCCCAACAGCCTCGGTCCTCATTTTATCAACTTCAGAAAGATGGGAGGCTGAGTCAACCTCGAGCCTCGTTAGGATCAAACTCCAGGCTGTGGGCAGTTAGCCTGAAATACTGCACTTTAACCATTGTCCCACTAGGACTCCTCATAGTCCAACATTCATGTATATTTCACTTAATTTCCTCTTTCCTTTTTGAGGAAAGAAGATGTCAGCCTTACCAGATAGACCAGACAGGAAACACAGCCAGATAAGCTTATTCTACTTTATGGTAAAGCTACATTAATCGAATCTTACAAGTCTGAAAGTAAAATCTCCTGCCACCTCCTTTACAGGTCAAGAAACTAGGGAGGATTCCTTCCAAGTCTTTTGCTACGCTCACTATCTAGCTGTGGATTATGTCCTCTCTTATCTGACTGTTTTCTAGGCAGCATCTTTTCACTCTTCTCCCAAAATCTTTTCCACATTCCATTATAGGAGTTTAGAAACTTCCATTCCTGATATGCAGTAAGTCTTATGATAATGTCTGTTTAAATCCCAAACACTTGGTTTGTTCCACACTATGTTTGCCTAATTTGTGGTGCAATAATAAACCAAGAACGCAAGACTTCTATCTCAGCCAAGTTGTTGGATGGATTAAAAAGAATACGTAGACCCAAAGTTAAAATCATAGTTGTGCTTATAACAGTACAGAGGAACACAGGAACAATTCTGCTTACATTAAGCTATTATTTCTGGGCAGAGTTATATTTTCTATATGCAGAGTTCTGTATTTGTTATATGGACTTGGATAGTTTTGAGTTGCTGCAGATGATTTGGGCATAACCTAAGATACCAAGTAAATCTCACAAGTCAATACTGTAATGATTATGACCACAATTTGGATTAGTATAATGGAGAATGAAACCTATATCCTTTAAATTCCATTTTCTAATTCTTTAAAATAAGATTTTCTGTACATTCTGTTAAATTCTCCATGGTTGGGGTGAGGGCAGGGAGAAGGAAGGGGAAACGTGCCAGAGGTAAACTTGATGGGATTACTATGAAAATAATACAGTACAAAGCCATAGCTAAGCACCAATTTGCCTACATGTTCTGAAGGCATTGGGGAACTGAAATCTGGGATATTCTATCTACTCAAATAATTTAAAACTGAACCTGCCCTACTAGTCTTTTGAGAAAACAATACCCATGTACTACTAGCCAGGACTCAGCCTGTCACCCTGTCCACATTTGATAAGAAAGACTAAAAAGTTAAAAAGACAAATGCTTTCCAGATGTAAGCAAACCTTTGAATGCAGAAATGTTCTTACCTGATTAATTTTCCTAAGGTTTATGTCTCCATCAATCCATCTTTCTGAGTACTCCCACTCTGTGAGCAAAACCAGAGGCAATTCAAGCACTGTGGCTGAAAGCTCTAGGCTTAAGCCCTATCAGCAACAGATGTTCACTAGAGCAGCATTTCCACAGCCCTTGACATAGTTTACATATAGAATGATAACATATATGTATTCTGCATGTGTGTGTGTGTGTGTGTGTGCCTGTTTATATGTCTTAATACTACATTAATGTTTTACTGTGGTATACTTCAAATAGCAAATTAAAAAAAAACATGTCTAGACATCAGTTCCTCGACTTAAGATTGAAAGAGACATTACCCATGAACAAAAAAAAAATCATCAGGTAAGACTTTCCATTCTTGTGTCATAGTTACTGTTGAAGCAATTAAAAAAACAATTCTATGAAAGGCAGCGAAGAGGAAGCTTTGTGGTAGACAATGAAATTGAAGAGGGCAAATGGATAGGTGAGGCAAGTATCTGCAGCTTAAGTTTACAGGAAGACATGCAAGGACATAAAAATTATTAGTGTGGTCAGAGAAATTAATCACAAACGAAATAGGACTAGTTGGGAATAAGAATGAAAGGAGGGGAGAAAAGGAACAGAGCTGGAAGGGACCTTGTAGGTGTTTTCAGGAAAGAGAAGAGAGTAGATAGTAGAGGAAGAGTATTTCCTTACATCTGACCCTCAGAAACAGATTTCATGAATAGTAAGGAGCAATCAACAAATACATCATAGTGATACCATAACTCTATATTAAAGCATGTTAGCTATATGAAATCAGCTAGACTGGCAAAGGGGCTGATACTGGTATTGAAAGAAAAGCAGAATTTGCTGAGAAGTTAAATGAATTGATAGTACCACTCTTCGCTGCAGAGTTAAGTCATATTTAAGCCCTTTTGGGGGCACAATACATCTGGAAAACTATGTCAAATAGCGGTAATAAATTATATATCTGAATATAATATTCTCCTTAAAAGGATGCGAAGGCAATCAACAGAGATATATGGGAGTCCTTAGTACAGCAAAATCATAAATATTAAGTTGCAAAAATATGAACTGACTTTTAATACTTTATTCTTTCATTTAAAGTTTCAATGCAAAGATCATCCAAAGAAAGTACTGGTGTAATTAAGTGCAAAATATCAAAAGTATTTTGAATCATGTATTATTGTACATGTTGTACACATTGCAAAATCTTGCTGGCCAGGATTTTTGGTTAACTTGGTGGGCCAGGAGATTTCTCCTAAAGAATACTACACTCATCAGACAGCCCATTTTAAAGGGATACTTTAAATTAAATTATTTCAAATGCAATGTTAGCACACTAACAGGGTATTTGTCAAGGCTAGCAATGCATGTGCCAAAATGGAAAAACAGGGAAGTTGTACGTTTTCTTGCTTTATAGACATCACATTTAAATTCAATTAATTCTTTAAAAAATGCAAAATGTATGTAGGATCTATCAGTCAAACGAAGATTCTTCAGAAACTGGACACAAACAACATGGAAATGGTTATCTTCACCATTGCTCATTCAGGGATCTTATAGGATGCTGTTGGAAAGACGAGGCAAGCTAATCCAGCTATCAAATTTACAAGCCACAATCATTAACACTAGTGGTTATAATTAATTTGAAAAACTATCCTAAAAAAATCCAAAAGAGCAGAATAATAATAGTAAGTTTCTGATTAGTGGTGTAAGAGAAAATCAGAAGAATTAAACAATAATGATGATGAGGTGCAACCAGGGCATATAAGAAGAACAAGATAAAACAAGTATTAAGAATAAAACAATCACCTGAGAGAATCAAATTTCGACTTCAAAATAAAAAAAGTTGCATCTGATACCAGTAATGTATATCTGTGCAAAAATATGCTGTATTAAATTCACTAGGATAGCTGTGAACAAAAATATCAGCCTAAGGCTACAGTTCCATATATGAGATTCTTCAAACAAATTACTTAGATATATTGGACTTCCAATTTCAGAATCCATTAAGGAGAGGCTACACTGACAGGGGGATTATGGCAATTGACAATATCTAAAATATATTGGGAGAGTACCAGGCTGGAAAACATTACAATACACACTATGTGGTTGACTGAACAACTAACAGCCCCCCTATATAAAGGACTGCACTTCAGGTCTCATTTAGAAAAATAACAAATACTACTTTTAATAGAGTGCCATCTCAAATTCTCTTTGGAAGAGCAAACCTCTGTCAAATTGAAGTTTTCATAGATACTATCCCCAATAAAATAAAAGTACGGTAAATGTCAACCTCAGATACAGGACACAAAATGACTGCATTATCATTCGAGAAAGGTTAATAAAGACTACTTACCTGATAAGTTAATTCATCGTGGTTAGCAGGTACTGAATGTGGAGCATGACTGACTAGTATGACCTGCTGCGAGTTTGAATTGGTCTGCCCAGAGAGAGTAGAATCTGTGAGTAAAGCAGGAAACTGTTGACCCTGGCAAAGAAATTTCCAAATGTTCAGAAAAATGTGCAATTAACTCACATCATCGAAGTCTATGCAACTTAACTTATTTATTACTTAAACTTTCCATGCATAGGTAACTAAGAGTTATCAATAGATAAGGTCATTTGTTTGTGAAGTCCCCATGATAACACAGGTGAAATGTTTAAGGCAAGCATCTATTAATAACCCTAAAATATCTAACTTGTTGAATGTTAGGGCTCACCTTGAATGCACTAATATATAATGTAAAATTAATTTACTGATAGCCTATAGACCAGTGGCCCCCCAACATTTTGGGCACCAGGGACCGGTGCCATGGAGGAAGATTTTTCTGCGGACCAGAGGGGGCATGGTTTTGTGTGCTCCCTGCACCCAGCGGATGGGGCTTTGCTTCTTTGCGTGGATCAGTTTCTGGCATGCAAAGGAACAGTGCCGGTCCAACAAATCACACTTATGGCACCATCAATTTGTTAATATGTAGAACTAACAAAATTCAAGGGATTTGTCACTTGTTAATAATTTAAAAAAACTAAACATAAGGGAAAAAACCAAAGTTGAAAAGGTTATATAAAAGACTAATAAACATTTATTTCAGTTTTACATACTTCGAATTGGTTCCTAAGAGGAAAGCAATGAAGATGCAGCATTATATAACATATTGTGATAAACGATTGTAACTATCATAACTGTTTACTGTCCATCTCGCCTATATGCTACACTTTGTTTTAAAACCATACAGCTAAAAGAAGCACCAATTCGTATTATCCAGATTCATATTTGTATCACACTCTGTGTCCTTCCTTAACACACTTCCAAATTCAAAATATCTCCCACAGATGTAACTCTCTTCTGTATTTTCTTCTTACTGCAAGGGATGGGTTTGTATTTAATCTATGGATATGCTACATGTAGATAAATTAATGAAGGGACGTGGTGGCTCAGTGGGTTAGGACACTGAGCTTGTCGACCAGAAGGTCGGCAGTTTGGCAGGTCGAATCCCGAGTGCCGCGTAGCAGTGAGCGCCTGTTACTCGTCCCAGCTTCTGCCAACCTAGCAGTTCGAAAGCATGTAAAAAAGCAAGTAGAAAAATAGGGACCACTATGGTGGGAAGGTAACAGCGTTCCGTGCACCTTTGGCGTCTAGTCATGCCAGCCACATGACCACGGAGATGTCCTCGGACAAGCGCTGGCTCTTCGGCTTTGAAACAGCCCCTAGAGTTGGAAACGACTAGCACGCATGTGCGGAGGAACCTTTACCTTTAGATAAATTAATGGTGAAATGAAGGGAAAACAAAAGTCATTTGCAATTGATGAGAGAGGTCAGCTGGATTCAAACTATTGTTCTGCAAACAAAAGGGCACAACAGAGTTTCTAGTCCCACTAATTCAATGGTTCCTGGGGGCGGGGAGAGAAGGGAACTATATTTGTTAATCTGTGCTTCCCCCTGCAGTTGTCATGCCATCTTTAGAATTCCATATTATCTGGAGCAAGTTTTAGGAAGCAAAGAGAATAGTGAGAAGAGGGGGAAAAACAACAGAAGTTTGAATGCAAAGCCTGACTGTCCCATCTTACCCTTAGGAAAC
This sequence comes from Vipera ursinii, assembly GCF_947247035.1. NCBI lineage: Eukaryota > Metazoa > Chordata > Lepidosauria > Squamata > Viperidae > Vipera > Vipera ursinii. Next base: position 153,883,061 of record NC_139516.1, read on the forward strand.
ATAAGCAAAAATTCAATCATAGTGACCCTGAAATATGCAGCACCAGATATATCACAAAGTCAAAACCACATGAAGAGTGAGGTATATGGCATACTTTAAAAAATATCTTTGGTATTCATTGCTATACAGGCAGGATTTCTTACTTAATGGTTATCTTAATATTTTTTTCAAATTCTATACATTTAGCAAATGTTAAGAACAGGATAGAACAGTTCAGAGAAATGATACAAACCTGTGAAGTGATATTAAGTGTGACTGCATCAAGGCCAGCAGATAACATACTCTGAGTATCTGCCAGGGTCAATGTGACACTACCATCTCCTCCCACACCTGGGGATGACATTACTAGATTCGGAGCTGGCTGAGACAGGGGTGGTGTCGCTGGAAGGTTTCCGTTTGAAGTGTTAAGTTCTACAAAAAGTATTTTGTTAAGAATTCAAAATCAGAACCACATTCCATAATTAGAGATGTACAACATTCTTAGACTCTTCATTATTTAGCCATTTTGTAACCCATGCAAAATTTAAATTCCAGCTTCAACTAGAAGTTTCATACTCCAAAATAGTTCTCTGCTACTTACCACCTGAAAAAAAGTGTATTCCTAACAATTAAAATAAATGCTCATTAACGTCTGCTTGCCCTCATATATTCTGCAGGCAGCAAACAAATTCAACAGAATAGACTGGAATCACAGAGATTTTAACAGGCGCATACATGACATTAACCTATATTTTGTGTAATATCTTGCTACTACTTCTCCTGACTAATGTGCTTAACATGTGTCTGATTTAGAATGTCAGGATTAGGAAGGCTGCACTAGTGCAATTTGTAATGGGAAAGTCAGCATGTTTGGTGGGAGACGAAACTGAGCAACTTTGGGGAATTCACTATCTCAGCAGAGGTTTGGAAACGGCCTTGAAGAAAATATATACCAGTCATTACAAAAATAACAATTTTGACTGGAAACACAGGAGAATTCAAGACTGGTCCACTATGATTATCTTGGGTATAAGAGAGAGGGAGACAAGCTGTCAGATTTTCAAGATTCTGCTATTCTAGCTTATACAGGTAGTCCTTGACTTACAACAGTTCATTTAGTGACCATTCAAAGTTGCAACACCCTGGAAAAAGTGATGTATGACCGTTTTTCATACTTACAACCATTGCAGCATCCCCAGGGTCACATGATCAAAATTCAGATGCTTGGCAACTGGTTCATATTTATGACGGTTGCAGTATCCAGGGGTCATTTTTGTGACCTTCTGACAAGCAAAGTCAATGGGGAAGCCAGACTCACTTAACAACATTACTAACTTAATAACTGCAATGATTCACTTAAGATCGTAAAATGGGGCAAAACTCACTTAACGACGTCATTTTGGGGCTGAGTTGTGGTCCTAAGTCAAGGACTACCTGTACCATAACATATTTTCCTGGGTATTTGTCTCCTAACCTGGTCTACCTCAAAAGGTGCCACACTTTTAGCTCAACCTGTCTTAGAAGATTGCTGTGGAGAAAAACAAGAGAAGAGAATGCTATGTGTGTTGCCTTGAACTCCTAAGTTAAAGCTAGCAGGCAAACAAGCACAAAGGGCACTGAAATTTAGATAAGGTGACCAGGCATTTAGATTACAAGGGTGTTCAAATGGGCTTTCAAATATTCAAATGATTACTTTGGTGTGAGAAAACGCTGTGCAAAGCATCAGTTTGAAGACACCATGCAAAACAACATAGCCTCCCCACCACAGTGAAATGTGATACTTTTCATGACTGCCAAGCTCTTGTTTGGCAGTTCTAGCGCTGGAAGTGACTTCTGTGGGTGCATATTTTTGGAATGAACTTACACCCCTTGGGAAGGTAAACCGTGCCATGACATCCTCTCCATGACCCTATTCCTCCAAACCATGGCTGTCTCACCTACTTCCTACTAAAGACAGTCATATGGTTCAAACTAATAATTTATAACATCTTTTCAAATGTAAATTCCACTGAGTTCATTGTAAAGTAGTTTTAAGTAACTATGTGCAAGCGAGCAAATTGGAGGAAAATAAATGAAAACTCACCTGAAGAACTATCCAATGTTGGGGTCTGAGACAGTAACTGATCATTATTTATAGTTAATGTAGTAGCAGGCGATTGATTAGTGATATTAGGTGTTGCCAATCGTAGGTTTTCATTCAGTTCATTGTTGCCAGAGGAAATGTGTTGAATAAGATCTTGGCCTACATGGAAAATGGAATTGTTTAGCCACTTCAGATCTCTCCTTTTTCAGTAATAAAGCTCTCAGCAATTAGTGCCAGTAACAAAGCTCTCAGCAGTTAGTGCCATCATGAAACTTTATACATTTTATTATTTAAAATGAACAATTTTTCATTTTCAAAAGGGAATAATTTATTTTTAAACTTCAGAGTAAGAGTTTAAACATGACAGCCCTACACTTAAAAGGTCCACTGCATCCTATTTTAATACAAATTGACAAAACCAGTATGTACAGAGTGCATATCTATAATGAAACAAAGCACAGAATTACTGTCACTTGTATAACAAATTAAGAGACAAGCATGATAAATTTTGTCAAGTTCCAAGTATAAAATTATGAATTCTTTCACAACATAAACTGTACATTGCCAGTGCAGTTCCTGTTCACAAAAGCCTCAAAATTTTCAAAAAAAATTCTAATATATACTCAATTAGTACTAATTAAAGATCAAGGAGAGCTTGTACAAAACTTACTATAACATTACATTTTTAACCCCACCAAATATAACCCCACCAAAAATACTCTAAATTTTCCATCTAAGACAAACCTGCAAATGAGTATGTTTCATTAAAACAGAGTCAACTGAGAAGAAACAGAATGACTTCACAATTATACTTGCCAGATATAGTAAGGGTGATCTCTTGAGGGGTTCCTGATGAATTTGTAGTGGTTGAACTAGAAGCATGAGTTAAAACATGACTCAGACCAGAACTATTTATTGTCAGTGTAATCTCATGTTGACCATTGGCAGTTGATACCATTCCCTGTGAAGTCATAACTTGAGAGAGATCCTGTGAACCTGAACATGAGTAAAATAAACTAAATAAAAGTAGCCAGGCTTTACATTATACATATTTAATGTTATAATAGGGTTGGATGCATAACTGAAAAATGTAAGGGAGCTGGCTTTGATATATATCACGTATTACTAGTTGCCATATAAATAATCCCACAATAGTGGAAAAACAGGTGGTCTATCTGGGTTAGATCTGAAGGAGCAGAAGGTTGTTTGTGATTCCTGGGACTAATCTGAAGAATTTTCTTCCAGACTCCTGCAGGGGACCATTTGTAGAACCACCCTTCATGAGGGATCAAACCTTTGCTTTTTCAAAAGAATTAAGCAATCATATTTTAAATTATTTAAGCAATTAAAAAACAGACAAATATCCCTTAGAGATTGGGCCAGCTTTTTCTCAGGAGGATCACAAGTGATTCCTGAGAGAAGTTGAATTTCTGGCCTGTGAGGATAAGATGGCCCTATCTTGCTGTATTTTAGAAATTTTTGTCAATAGAAATATCTGTTTTATCAGATTATAATGGTATGATTATAAGATAGGAAAATAACAAGAATTTAGATAATTTTAATCAAAGACCTTCCAGATGAATTTGCTTTCCTACTGTATTTACCTGTAGTAGTTGTGGCCAATACAGATTCTTGCTCGGCCATAGGCCCAATTGTCATATTTGCTGAAGAAGTAACATTGGGCTGTAAGGACAAGCCTGATAAGGGCTGTATTACCACATTTGCTGCTGACACTGTACTTTCTGCTGTCTGTAGGGAGGAGTTCTGAGACACCATACTGGGATCTCCTGTTAGCTGCTGGCTCAGTACATTACCCTGTTGAAGAGTCTGTTGCAAAAGACTGGGGTCAATCTAGAAAAAAAAACAGTTCGGTAGGAAATATATTCCATTTTTATTTTCTAAATCCGACTATAGTAAAACTATAGTACCCAAGTAAAAGATGTTGGTTCATGTCGTAGATAAATAACCTGTTCAATCTTACAAATCTGGATAACTTAACATTTTGTGGCAATGTTACATTGGCTTATTTTGAATATCATCCAATAAAATACAAATTCTGCCAGAAGATGTCAACAGGATATTTCATGAATCTGAGCCGTTTCATTTTCCTTTTTAGCATTAAAAGATCTAAATTTTCCATGTCCACTGGCACTCAGCAGACTTCTTATTCCATCTGAAGACCTTCTAGAACTACTGTTTTAAAGTTGGCTTGTTCAAAGCAAAGTGTTTATAAGAAAGCTTCTGAACGTTACATGAACATAATTAGCTTTCTTAGAAAGTCAAAATGTTGTAGAGCTGCAGGTCAAGTGCTTTCTTTTCACAGTGCCTCATCTCCTGCTAAAAACTTTCAAATATAAGATAGGAGATACTGGGTCAGAAAGATAGCAAAAAACATTATCAGCAATATGACTTATGATAACATATGAGCGATTCTTCACATTCAACAATTCAGCTCTTCTGCAGATGGGTAAATCCCCTTTTAGAAGGATGCCGATACAGTTCTCTTAGCATTTAAAAATTTTGAGTAATTAGGGAGAATTAGGAATCCATATTCTAAGTAAGCAGGCAATAAAATAAAGGTTGTTGTTAGCTGCGAAGTCGTGTCCGACCCATCGCGACTGCATGGACAACGTTCCTCCAGGCCTTTTCTGGAGTCCATTTAAGCTCACGCCTACTGCTTCAGTGACTCCACCCAGCCACCTCATTCTCTGTTGTCCCCTTCTTCTCTTGCCCTCAATCTTTCCCAGCATTAGGCTCTTCTCCAGTGAGTCCTTCCTTCTCATTAGGTGGCCAAAGTATTTGAGTTTTAGCTTCAGGATCTGGCCTTCTAAAGAGCAGTCAGGGTTGATCTCTTCTAGGACTGACCAGTTTGATCGCCTTCCAGTCCAAGGGACTCGCAGGAGTCTTCTCCAGCACCAGAGTTCAAAGGCCTCAATTCTTTGGCGCTCAGCCTTTTTTATGGTCCAACATTCACTGCCATACATTGCAACCGGGAAGACCATAGCCTTGACTATACACACTTTTGTTGACAGGGTGATGTCTCTGCTTTTTAGTGTGCTGTCTAGATTTGCCATGGCTTTCCTCCCAAGGAGTAAGCGTCTTTTAATTTCTTGGCTAAAGTCCCCGTCTGCGGTGATTTTTGAACCCAAGAAAATAAAATCTGTCACTACCTCCATTTCTTCCCCATCTATTTGCCAGGAATTGAGGGGGCCGGATGCCATGATCTTGGTTTTCTTAATGTTAAGTTTCAACCCAAGTTTTGTACTCTCCTTCTTCACCTGCAACAAGAGGCTCTTTAGTCCTTCTTCACTTTCTGCCATTAGAGAGGTATCATCTGCATATCTTAGGTTGTTGATATTTCTTCCGGCAATCTTAATTCCAACTTTTGATTCATTTAGCCCTGCCTTTCTCATGATGTGCTCTGCATATAAGTTAAATAGGCAGGGTGACAGTATACAGCCTTGCCGGACTCCTTTCCCAATTTTGAACCAATCAGTGGTTCCGTGTACAGTTCTCACTGTTGCTTCTTGGCCCGCATATAGGTTTCTCAAGAGACAAATAAGATGGTCTGGTATGCCCATCTCTTTAAGAACTTGCCACAGTTTGTTATGATCCACACAATCAAAAGCTTTAGCATAGTCAATGAAGCAGAAGTAGATGTTTTTCTGGAACTCTCTAGCTTTCTCCATGATCCAGCGTATGTTGGCAATTTGATCTCTAGTTCCTCTGCCTCTTCGAAATCCTGCCTGTACTTCTGGTAGTTCTCGATCCACATACTGCTGGAGTCTAGCTTGTAGGATTTTAACCATAACTTTACTAGCTTGAGAAATGAGTGCAAATAAAATAAATAAAATTATGCAAAGAAAAATTACTTGTAGGAAGGAGAGAGAAAAATAGCACTTAAATATTATTTAGTCATTAAATGAAAGATCTGGAGAGTAAAAGGGATTATGGGCATTTGTCTATGTATAACATATTATACAGCTTATGAAGGATAAAATAGAATAAACCCACCTGTAAAGTAATGTTGTTAATGCTACTAGGATCTATTCCAGAAATTTGAACATTCTGTCCAACCAAGTTGGCAGCAAGTTGCAACTGTATTCCTTCAAGGGTGGCCAAACTACCATCTGTCAAGGATAGAGTTAAATCACCTCCAGCTACCAAAGAAAACAGCCATATTTTATATATATTTCAGTTTTTATATACAAAAACTAAGATTAAACATGAATTAATCCCTTTTCTATATCAGTGAATTAATCAAGCTATATATACTACCATAATTAAAACTGAAATCCTAAAGTCACTTATTGAGGAATGCCTTACTGAATAATGAATCTTCTTTTTAAATAAATATGCAATACTGCATAGTGGTAATACCAATAAAACTGGTACTATATACTGTAAAATTGATTAATTCTGATTGATTTTGATAGCAATGAAATCAGAGAGTATGTGCATTCTACACATACAAATGAATATAAGTTAGTGGGTGTACATAGAATGGGAGTGACACAACACAAATCCATACACACTAAATGACTAAAACTATTTGTACCAAAATAATTAGCATTCCATAAAATAAAACAAATCAACCAGAATTTCCAATAATTTTGCTATTTTAGTACTGCAGTTTACTACTAAATTTAGGATGCAACCAATTGAATTTTTAAAAATATTTTACCATTCTCTTCCAATTTATTAGTTATTATATGTTATTTCCAAGATATCAATAATCAGGCAGAAATCCTGAAATCATAAGAACTGCATTTTTTTTCTAATACAACCCAAGTGTCTTCCTGCAAAAAACCCCCACAAACAAATGTCCTCTGAATAACCTTCAAACACATCTGTAAATCTTAAGATGGAGAGACTCAATTAAATATCTGTGGAAGCCCCTATTCAGTAAGCCAAAACTGATGTGACTTTACCAACATCTGTCTTGAAAGTCTCTCCGTCAACATTAACAGGAGCCACAGAAGAGTTTGATTTTGAACAGCATAAACATTTCTACATCACTTTTCTCAAACCGAACCCCCTAGAAAACAGAATGAAACACTTCCATGTTTACCTGACATAGAAGCAGGAAGTATAGCCTGACCAACGATACTTTGCTGGAGCAAATTTTGATCAAACTGGCCTGTCAGCACAGAATTATTCATGATGAAAACATTAGGATCATTTGTGGATGAATTAAGAAGATTGACTGGCTGTAGACCTTTAGCTGTAGCACGAGAACCAGGTTTCCTGGCTTTCTTGGCCTCTGATTTAAAATGGCACTGTATGTGAGTCTTTCTGCGTCCAGAAGTCCGAAACCTTAATTCACAATGAGGACACTTAAAAGGCTTTGCTCCAGTATGTAGGCGCATGTGAACTTTCAAACTCCCTTTTGTAGAAAATGAATTACTACATACATGGCAGCTGAAAAGTTTCTGACCTGGAGAATAATGAAATAGTGTACAGCGAAATATACATTATTTCTGATCACTTACAAAATTTCTGCTAGATTTTGCTTGGACATTAAAAACCCTGCATTGATGTTTTATAGTATTTCATAAAACAACTTGTTTAGAGGGGACTTCCTCCTAAATCATGACTTACTCTTAAGTTTTCAGAGTTTTGAAGAAAATACTTTTAGGTCATAACTAGACAAAGTCAGCTAGTATATGTCAACTATATTGGTTATACTATAACCATTTAACCAGCTTTCAGACAATTAAGTGGAAGAAAAAATGCATGGGGGGGAAGGAGGGAAACCAAACGGTATCCTTAAGTATTAAAAGCTAAATCGTTAATTCATTAGAAAGTCAAGTATCTTTGTCAAATTACCAGCCTAAAATACAGGGTACAGTATATATCTGATGTTTATTCACTTGTTATCTAATTAAGCTGGAAGTACTCATGATCTTACATACCTGTGTGCGTTTTTACATGACAGTCCAAAGTTGACTTTACAGTAAAACTTTTTCCACATTCATCACATTTATAAGGTTTTTCTCCCGTATGGATACGTACATGCCTAGCCAAAGATATTTGTTCTAATCATTAAAAGGTATATTATGTTTATTAAAATAGCTAAGAAGTTTCAGTTGGGCCTCATCTTCAATTAGGCCTCATTTTCCTATAGAATTATCAAAACTCTATGGTCTACATTCAACGCAGCCTAAGCATATAGTAAAAATATTTTTTTAAAAAATTGGCCTGTAACATACTATACTTTCCAAACTTGATTCTGAGTACAGATTTAGGAGATACACATTTGTAAATAAATTGACATGAGGGAAGAAATTGTTATATACAGTCCACTTTAACTCTGAGAGATTCAGTTGTTATATCATCTTCTCCTGTACAGCGTTAAATGACTTTCACTTCCACTATTGGGCTGGGGGAGGGGAGGAATTTCTGTGTTTTTATAAAGTGTATAACCTGTATAGTATTTTCAGTTGTACTGATCACCAAGATGCAATATATGTCTAGTTTCACCCTTAATGGGAATCATCAGGCATACACCTGATGAGTCTCAATAAGGATGAAGCCAATCACATACTGCCTCCCAATGGTTAACGTAACTCTGTAAAGAGTAAAGAATTATTTGATGGAAAAATTATAATCTGAATATAAGAGGATGATAAAAATAGTATTTAGCCAAGAAGTCCATAGACCAGTTAAGTAATCAAAACTAGTGCTTTGCTGCAGATGATCACAAGTTGTACGTACATGTATGAGAAAAACATTAGACTATCAAAACTGCCTGTGCATGCATTTAATTGTATCACTGAATATAAACTCTTCAAAAGTAATAAAACATATGGCATTTTACCGTAACTACTAAAATCCAAAGAACATGAGATAATACAGCTATATCTACGCTTTACTGCAGAATGCTTTCGAAATTTGGTTTCAGTGTGACCAGCTACTAAATGGAAAATAATGTCATCAAAATACTGAGCATGCAGTTAGTACTGAACTGGCAGATGAGACCCTGCCAATATTCAGAAGTCAGACTGTCTTGTAAAGAGTTATTCAGAGATAGTACAAACTACCATAGTTGGTGTGACAGGTGATACCCATTTGCTCAGGTTTATATGCAAATGACCATTGGAAGGTTGCTTGCCTCTTCCTTTTAATTAAGGATGAAAGACACTAAAATGCACAGTAATATAATTCATATTTCAAAACTAAAAAAAATCTACATCCACTTACCTAACTAAGTCACTAGGTTTTTTAAAGCTTTTTGGGCAGTAAGTACAACAATTGGCATATTTTGGCTCAGCCTCCATTTCTGCTTGTTTGTCTTTGATTTCACTAATCCTGTCCTTTTCTGCTGCAGACTGGACCAGTACTTTTTCAGAGACAGTGGCACTTTCTTGTGGTCTAATCTTGGCAAGTTCAGCTGTTTCCTCCTCTGTGAATGTGATAACACCTGGCCTAGATTTTCGAGAGCTTGTCTTTTCAGATGCTGCCTCTTCTTCTTCTGCATAATTAAATAGAAAAGCAACACTTTTAAGGACCTAATAATATCAAAACAAAAGCTTCTTGGATATTAATGCAAAATCCAGTTATTCATAGCAATTATACAAAAGTACACATACTCCAAGCTTAAAGGGCATCAGATATGTGAATGCAAGACCGCTGCATGGTCTATGTCAACTAACAACACGATATTGTGATGCATGTTCTCTTTCAAATTATAAAAATCTGATTATACAATTCCAGGCAAAAACAAATCCTATATTTTTTTATGCCAAAGAACATTTATAGCTAATTCTGAATTTACAATCACAATTGGGACCAGAATCTTTTTGAGCAAAGTTTTTGAGCAAAGTGGTTGCTAAGTGAGATGCAAATGACTGCTTTGCTCAATGACTGCAATCCTGGCATTCCCAGTTGTGATTGTCAAGTGCTCTCCCAGATTATTAAAGAGACAGAACGGAAGATCTACTTGCTGAAACTCTCCTGATAGCCCACCAAGGGCTTTCCTTCCCCTCTGTGCACAAAGAATTTCAGTTCCACTCTCCCCCCACCCCACACACCATCTCTCTTGGCTTCCCCACCGAATTTCTTGGGAAGCCAGCAGAGAAAATTGCAAATGACGATCACATGATCACAGGAAGCTTGGCAACTGGTTATAAATGTGAGCCAACTGTCAAGTACTGAAAATAGAGTCATGTGATGGGGAGGAGGAGATCCAATATTTTCACAATGGCCAGAAAAGCTTTATGGGTTGTAGACCATCCTTTTCAAGACTGTCATAACTTTGAATGCTAGTTAAACAACCAATTGTAAGTCAAGGCTAACGGTAATATGCTTTCCTGCTATACAGAGAAAGTTGCTTACCCCCTCCAGCTACTTCTCCCGTTGCTGTTGTTGAAGACACTGCTTGATGCTTTTTCATATGTTTTTTACAGTGAACTGTGGTTCTGAAGCTTTCATCACAAAATGGGCACTTGTAGGGCTTCATACTCATATGAGTTGTCATATGTCTAGTAAGGCTCCCATTGGTGGTGAAGGAAGTATTACAAATACTGCAACTGAATGCTTTAACTCCTGGGGGGGGAAACAGAGGAAAGTAAATACAAATGGGGAGTGGTGGTTGTATAATTCATCTACACATCAAAATGATACAAAACAAAGGCAAATGTGAAAACATACTCTGATGACTTCCAGTTAGTTCCACAGATGTATTTACTGTTATTTACTCACCACATTTTTAATCTACATTCAGCTGCAATATAAGGTTACTCCTCTCCTACAAAAGTATTCAAAACAATCCTATAAATTTATGGTAATAAAGACTGACTAGTTCTGTCACCAAATGAGCTTCATGGCTGCGTGAGGATTTCAAATGCATTCTCTCATTACTACTTCAGTTTTCTCAACAAATCACTACACTGATGCCACTTGTTGTGAATTTATAGGTGATTTTGTAACTGGTAACTATTAATCCCAATACAAATAGTCCTTGACTTACAACAGTTCATTTAGTGACCGTTCAAAGTTACAACAGTGAAAATAAATGACCTATGACAGTTTTTCAAACTTACAACCGTTACAGCATCTCCACGGTTATGTGATAAAAATTCAGATGCTTGGCAATTGACTCATGTTTATGACGGTCACAGTGCCCTGAGGTCATGTGACCACCGTTTGTAACCTTCTGACAAGCAAAGTCAGTGGGGAAGTCAGATTCACTTAACCATGTTACTAACCTAACAGCTGCAGTGACTCACTTAACAACTGTGGCAAGAAATGCCATAAAATGGGGCAAAATTCACTTAACAACTGTCTCAATTAGCAACAGAAATTTTGAGCTCAATTATGGCCATAAGTCAAGGACTATCTGTATCTCCAGGCTTGATCCCATTGTACTGTCCATTTTAAGTAATCTAAAGGGATTTGCAAGGGAACCAAATATTAGCAAAATTTCATCACCTGTATGTGTTTTCTCATGAGATTTAAGAACTCCAGAAGAGACAAATCCCCGGCCACAGAGTTGACATTTATAAGGCTTCTCCCCAGTGTGTGAACGGACATGCTGCTTCAAGTGGCTAGATTTCTTGAAGCCCTTATTGCAATACTCACACCTATTAAAATGAAAGTTTATGTTGAATAAAATGAATCAAAAGAATTGATGAATACCTATGAATATATGAAAAAAAATAATTACAGTTTCTGACTTAATGCTAGCAAAACACACATATTATATATCACTACCTTTCGAAGTATGACATACCTGTAAGATCTCTTGCTTTGATCATCGTTATCTTCCAGAAACTGGGAACGCTGGGTATGCATCTCAAGGTCTGGTGATTGATCTTGAACTAACCGGGTAGCCTGGTTATCAATAATTAAAATAAATCTTTTAAATCTACAATGGGATAAGATCATTGGCAGTTCCCTCCCTCCCATCAAAGACATAGTACAGAAGCATTGCTTGAACAGGGTCCGTAAGATTATCTGGGACACTACTCATCCTCTTCACCACCTGTTTTCCTTGTTACCTTCTGGGAGGAGGCTTCGTGGTATCCGTAGCAGAACATCCAGATTCAACCATAATTTCATTCCACACAGCATTAACCTTGTGAACTCTCAGGCTTCCTCCTCCCGTTATATATTCAAGATGGACAGTATTTAATATTTTATTGTTATGCATATGTAGGGGGGTGGGTCTATACATATGTTGTATACAGTATGTTTTAGGTGTGTGTCATGTGTTTCACTTTGAGAGGGGGCAACTAAATTTCATTTTTGATGTGTGCCGTTGTGCCCACAGTAAAAAAAAAATGACAATAAAGATTATCTTATCTTCTTATCTCATCTTATAATAACCTCTGATTTAGCCCATAAGAGTAGAAGATCTAAACCCAAGTGATTCCAAAATGCCACAATCTTATTCTCAGCATAGATTATTTCTCTGATTTAAATATTTTTTTTTTAATTTTGGGGGGAAAATATTTACATATAGGTAGCTTTTCTACCAAAATGCATTTTCAAGATAGCTAACTATGCACTACAGAACTCATGATCAAAACATAAAAAGCAAATAAAATACATGAAAAAGGTATCCAATAGTTACTTTACTTTACTTTACACTTTACTTTACCTTCTTACCTTACCTTACCTTACCTTACTTTTATTTTACTTTACTTTACCACTAAGTCAGTCTAAAAGTCAAGGCTTATGTGAAGAAAATTCTAGCATCTAGGTTCCAAATGTGGATTTCCAGCATTTGGCAGTAGCAACTGAAAAGGCCTGCTGTACAATTCTTTATGGTAGAAGTGTTTTTCAAATATCCTGCTTACAGGTTTTCACCTATAGTCATAACAGGGCTTAGACATAGATTTGTAACTAGTAAAATTGCAATAAAGGAACCATAACGTTATTTACAACTGGCTCTGATGAAGAATTTCACTGCAATACAATATAGGAAGTCATCCAAATGGGATGAATTTGGCAGAGATCTGATACAAAACCAGTACTGAGTACAATTGGTATATTAACTTTAATTATATAAAATAATAGACATTGCTGAAATATGATCATGAAGAACAGTTTTTGACACTGTTTCAAAAGGACAATAAATCCTCCCAAATAATTCCGAAGTTATATCTACCTTTTGACTGCGGTCTTATCCACATTAAGCTTCTATTAATTCTCCATTACCAAGCCGATCCATCTAAATCAGCTATTACGTTTAGCACAATCTTTTGAAATTGGATCCAAGGATCTAATTAGATTTCTAAGACTTGCCAAAAAAAATGCCTTCGAGCTTTTTCTCAATTAGACATACTATGGTTCTGTTTTTAAATACCAAGGTTCAAGAGACTGACAAGAGACAGACGTAAAATTCTTTCAGTTCCTGAAGCTGAGCATCCATCAAAGCTATCTCTGTCTTATTATTAGCCTTGAAATCACATAAAAAACAGATCTCATCCAAAATCTCATCCGTCTAAAATCAGAAACAGCACAAATAGTTTCTTCAATCTTTTAATGAATACTTACTACATTGATAGTGTCAGAGGCAGGAACCTGAAGCAGATTTGGTTGATGGTAGCTTGTTGAAAGAGCCTGAGATTCAAGAGTGCTTGAATCCTGAAGCTGCTGTACTGCTGGAAACTGATTTGGTTGACTGTAGCCATCATTAACTGTGAAACCTGGTACAAATACAAATGAACAAAACAACCCCCTATTTTTTTTAACACAAACACAGCTAAAACAAAGAAAAAAATCCTTCACAACTCAGGTTTTGCTAACTAAATGAGCTCTTTAACATGATTCATATAAAACAGCATCTTGAACTCAGCAAACAGGAATGCAAGGAAAATCTCTTTCCAAATCTCTGGGATAGATCCAAGATCGGCACAAATTGTTGCGCTGGTCAATAATCCTTCACTTCTCCTCTTTCTTGGCAAGACTGTGAGATATTGTTTCAAAGTTTATGTAAGTGATACCACCATAGTATCATATTTTAAAAGCCTGACACATTATGATCTGGATATAATGGGACAGCTGAATAATGTTAATGATCCTAACAGCATTAGCTAATCCATACATGTATTAGCTGCCATTAGGGTCACCTTCACCAATAAAATTGAAAGGTGAAGCTAAGAATAATTAAGGTAGGTATGATTCTATAGAAATGAGGAAAGGCAGCCCATCTAGGAATATGAAAACTAGAAGAAGACAATGACAAACTATTTATTGCTGACAAGAAAAGTATATAAACATTATGCCAATATGCTTGTGTGGCAGATGACAACACATTTTCCCCAATATAGACTGGCCTTCTCTCTAAATCAGACATGTCAAACTCATGACGTCACATGACATAGCGCAACGTATCGGAACAATTTTGCCATTGCCGGCAATGGGGTGGGCGCGGCTTCTGCATGGCACATCCGGCCCGCGGGCCGGCAGTTTGACACCCCTGCGAGTCTATAGAAAGCCAAATCAAAAATGCAAGAAGATTGGCTCCTGAAAGAGGAACTCATTTTTTCCCCTCTTCCATTCAATCGTGTCCAATTCTCAGAGACTGACTGGATAACCTAGATTCCTAGAACTAAGGAAAAATTTCCTGAGAGTTAGAACAATTAATCAGCGAAACAACCTGCCTCCAGAAGTTGTGAATGCTCCAACACTGGAAGTTTTTAAGAAGAGATTGGACAACCATTTGTCTGAAATGGTATAGGGTTTCCTGCCTGAGTAGGGGGTTGGACTAGAAGACCTCCAAGGTCCCGTCCAACTCTATTATTATTATTGTTATTGATAATTCCTTGCAGTTTCTTCAGCAAGGTTTTTTAGAAGTGATTTGCCATCATCTCCTTCCTAGGGCAGAGAGAAAGTGAATAACCCAATGTCACTCAGCTGGCTTTGTCCTGGTTTCTAGCCAGATGCCTTAACCACTACACCAGACTGGCTTTCATAGTAACAAAGAGGAATTCCTTACTTAGAAGGACACATATAACTGGAACATAGAATGTGAGATGCATGAAATAACATAGATAAGATAGGGATAGGCCTCTTTAAACCACATTATACATATATTATCCAAAGCATGAGACTACATGAAAATAAGGAGTGACAAATGATATTAAAAAGGTCAGTCAAATATATGATTTGATATAAGCCAACATATATCAGGATCGTATCAGAAATTAATATGTAGCAAGTAAAAATAAATTTTATACAAATGTAACCATCTATTAGCGGCTACTTAGGGGTGAAAGATAATGAGGAATATATTTGGACTAGGGAAAAATGTCTGACCTTGGCAAAGTTGCTCTCTGGATGGAAATCAAGAGATCACTGGAATATCTTTGGAATAGCTATGGATTGTCACTAGAGATGGTGTGACATAGGGAACATGTGTGGTCATGCCAACTTGATGTCATCTAACCAATCCTACATATTGCTACAGAAAAACAGGGATCCATAAAATCAGCAATATCTAATGAAGAACAATATAGTAATAGCTCATTATTATAATAATGGCTATGGAAAAATGGAAACTCTGTTCTCCAAACCTAGAAGAAAAGAACAAATGTAGAAACATTCTAAGGATTTACTAAATAGCCATAGTAAAGTCACTTACCTTTCATTTTCCTTCTTTTTTACGGTAATGTCCACAGAACATAAATTGAAGTTTCCTTTAATTCAGAGCCGTTCACATTTTGAATTTATGTACACATGCATATGTCTAAGAGGTTGACCCGGTACCCTTTATCTTCCTTATTACCCACCAAATAAAGCAGGAACAAATATTGATATAAGTGTGCGCCCTAATCCAAGGAAAAAATAATCACACAACAATTCTCCTCAAATTGAATCTACAACATAGAGCCTTATTTCTTCCTTTTAAATGATGTAATTTGCAAGTGCAATACTGCACAGAAAAGCACTGTCTCTTTGAAGTCACTGTTTTCCCTTCTACTGCTTGCTTCTTTTCTTAGAAAGAACAGAGTGCCATAAAAAGTGGAGGTAACTGTTGAAAATGCAGTGAAGGGAGGATGCAATAACTTTCCATATTTGCTTGTTACGAAATCCATGGCTACCATTGACCTGGAAGTCTTTCAAGCAGATTGGAAAATGATTTGCTTAGTGTATTATATGGTAGCTAAATCTGAGCAGCTTTTTATTCTTCACAATAGGCCAATTTGAATAATGAAGTCTTGGCTGCATAAACCAGGATATGCATGAGCTTTACGTGTACCACCTTTTAACCCCTTTCTGCTCTTCAGATTTATTGAAAAACCAGTCAGGAAGCCTCCCACTGATTCAAACTGGGGAAATTGGGGTTAATAAATTCTTATATCAGGATATGAAATCCATCTTTAAAGCAGATTTAAAAATAACTACATTTAGAAATAATGAATGCCCAATTTAGATCCAATGAGATAAGTCTCATAAGAAGGAGTGGTTCCCAGACTGTTAATTGTTAGGTAGCAGTAGTACCAAAGTAGTATTATGACCATGTCAAAGAAAATAAAATAAAGGTAAAATACAAAGTCTATTTTGAAGATAAAATAGGTAGAAGAAAATAATAAAATCTATACGTGTTAAATACAAAGAATTAACTTTTGGATAAATACATCGCCTTTACATGAAATCCGGATCTGTTCAATATAATGGATTTTTAGCTTAACTGCCTTGTGTTAGCAGTTCTGCTTACAACTTGTTATATATTAGATCAAATGGAACAAGCTACCATTCAGGTCTCAATGGGATGTTGATTCAAGTAGGGATTTTAAATATCTAAGCCTAAACGGAGTATGGAGTTAATAGTTGAACAAAACATGAGCAATATATTTGATGGTTGGGGCACCACATATAGATATCCTTTCAGGATATAACAAGTGATGAAGCACCCATATTTAGCCATCGAATCCAGCAACTCAACTCTTGCTCTAGCATAGACCTTGTTAGGAATCGCATGAAACTCATTCACGGGTATTTTGTTTTTAACGCAGCTTTTTTTTTGGCCAGTACCTCCATGTCTGTTTGGGCACTGATATCTAAGACTCTGTCTTAGACTTGATTATGTATTAGCATTTTATGAATCCAGATTGCACGCTGTTTGAAAAACTAACATATGTATGTAGAGGTTAAAAAAACAATAAAAAACTTTATAACCCTAAGACTCTGTTTAAAAATGTCCTTTGCCTAGAAGGCAGTTGAGAGTAAATATCTGATGAAAATCCATGCTGTAAAATTAATTTTGGTAAGTCAACTTACCTAGGAGGTAGGCTGAGCGATCTGTTCAGCTAATGCTTGAATATATAAAACCAGAATTTTTAAACTACGGTTTATTGATAAAGTCTTAGTGGTCAATACTAAACTATAGTGGTTGGGTTTGCATAAGCTAAATTTAATAAACTGACAAACCTCAATCTGGATTAATGTCCTATGTGAATCAAGTGACAAATAAAAAAATAAAATCAATGAGCACATGAAATTTATATTTATATCCTGGTTTATTAAGCCACGGTTCAATAGACCAAATTTGACATGGGTTAATAACAGTAAGTGTGAGTCATTTAATTATTGTTCTATAACAGAGAAGACCTGCAAACAGCGAGAAGTTGATTTTGTTCACATCTAAAGAGGAATTGTTGAAAAGGTAGAGAACAAAAAGATCTGCATTTTAATCCCTAGTATTCATGGAAGAGACAGAAGTATTTCAATCCTGTGTGTTCGGGCAATGATTTTATTTTAAAATAACTTGTATATTTCAGCACTTGTATTCATGCAAAAATAGTTCTCAGAACTAATGAATCTCCTGCACACAAAACAGAAAATACAATAATTCTCCAAACAAACTACGTAATGAAAAATATTAATGAAAGAGCCTTCGTAACATTTAAAGAAATTGAAAATGATAGTATTTTTTATATATGCATCATACAGGTGAGATATGGGTCACACCTTTAAGTTGTTAAGGTTTCTATTAACTCTTTATTTTAATGGAATTGTATCGCATTTAGATTTGATTAACTGTACTGAAAGGCTCTTGTAGTAAGAAAAATTATTCTAACTCTGAAGGGTGCAAAAATAATCTATCCAAAGGTTACAATGGAACAATCATAGTTATAACAGAAGTCATGTTTATGGTTCTGCTCCCTTTTCCTTCCAGGCATGTATGTGCTATTCCTTTAGTGTTGCCCTTATGGATCTAAAAGCTATCCATCAGGAGGAGAAGCTATGGGCATATAAAGGAGAACTGTGGAAAGAGCAAGAGAAAAGTACCAACCTTAACTGTCATCTAATAACAGAGCATGTAATGTTTTTCCTATGGAATCAATGAGTGATACCTAAGAACAATGCTGTCTGTAAGAACAAAGAAGCAAAGAGACAATGACCTGAATTGAGTTTTCCTCTCTAACTAGTAGAAAGGAAAATGGAAAAGAATGAAACACATATCCAGACAAAGGGATGGGGTCCACCATTTTAAACACATGTGTCTGTACACACCTACCTGAAATTCAAAATTTCTGAAGGGCTCCAGGAACTTCAAGGAAACTCCAAAGTATGGAAAATCTGTAGAGGGTATTCCAAGTTGAATAGGAATTGTGTACAATGTAGACTTTTTAATTATTCCTTCTCTAGCATTTCTAAGTAAATATATTTTTTTAAAAAAAAGCAAAAAGCACACCAACGATCAAGTATGCTTTCTAATTCTAAAAGGCGGGATGCAGTTTTATATTTTATGCAAATGTATTGCTGCTGAAGATCAGTCTAGCTCCAGACCCCAGCACAACGTATTTCAGTGTGCATAAAGACTGAAAACCTTTAGAACACTAGTGGGGAGTGGGATGGGGGAATAGGGAATTGTAGGAAATTACCATCCTTCTCTTGTTGGAAGTTTCCATTATGATCCTAGCTCTTTCTGAGAACAGGAGCATTTTCATCTGCAAAGGGTTGCCTTTGGATGCAACTCAGTGAAGATAAACTTTAAGGTTCACAGATTAGCAATTTAAAAAATAACTGGACTTTAGCCTCTAGCAATAGAACTGCATTAAGTTCTTACTGCCTTCTATTTATGATATTTTGGAATTGAAATAAATTGCTCGTGAAGCTTCCAAATGCAACAAAAACACTGTCTGACACAGTGTCTGTATCTTTACCAACCTTGTGATAATCCTTGCTGATCAAACGACTGCTGTACTATAGTTTGCTGCTCAAACTGGTTTATATTTTCTTGCAGTGCATGCTGGGATGTCACAAATCTATCTGAAATTAAATATATGTATTTGAAAAGGAAATGACATTAAGTAGTTCGGCAGTTGCTGTGGAAGCTGTTTAACAAAAAAAAGAAATCCTTGATTTAACAGACTAATGGAGAAAAGCAAAATGTCTGTTAAATACAACTCATTTTATCCATGCATAAAATAGTGATACACATAGAATGAACAAAATTTTACACATTCATAGAAATATACACTGTATGGACAAATGTAATCCTTGCAATGTGTGTTTTTACACATAGGACAAATTTTGTTTGTTGCTTCCAAAGTTCAGTAATAAAACCCCCTGAATTGAGTGTTACTTTAACTGGAAAAAGATGTTAAGTAAAAGAGGAAATTATAAAAGTCTAATTATTTTCTACTTTGATATTTTTAAAACCCTGCCACTTAATTTTTACATTTCATTCATCTTCAAAATACCTGTGAATTGCCAAAAAAGTACTACTAAGGAAAGAAATTCCAAATCTGGAATTTGGAAATGTAATACACACTTATCTCCTTTTCTTAGGAAAAACCTTGATCCAGGCAATACAATATTTATTTAACACCTTAACTCTCTGGTATCACCATCAGTGATACAACCCTGTGGATTTTAATCCTGTAATCAGCCATTCACTCAGTAGTTTACCTTCCTCTTGACCTAATGACTGATCAGTCAACTGTGGCCTGAGTCCACTTTCTTCAGTGTCAACAACCTGCTGCTGTTCTAAATCTAAAATAGCTTCTTGATCTGTTGCAACAGCTTCAGTTGACTGCAACTCTTCACTTTCAATTTCCACTTGCATTTGAGTAGAAACATGTATATTCTGCTGATCTACAGCTGTGTCATCAATGGAAGCAGCTTGTTGATGTTGCTGAAGCTGCTGAGCAAGCTCATACCTAGAAGAAAAGGAAGAAGCATCTTTTGCAATGTCAACATATTAGAACTTTGGACACATTATGCAAAGACATAGGTCAGTGGTGGCGAACCTATGGCAAGCGTGCCAGAGGCAGCACTCAGAGCCCTCTCTGTGGGCACGTGCACCATTGCCCCATCCCCGCCTCCCCCCACGGCCCCACCAGCAGCCCCCCCTAGAGGAGAGTTGTTCCCGAGCATGACCCACGCAAAGGAGTACAGCCAAGGACATGGCAGCCGGGCAGCAAGGACATGACTCCGCCCTCCTGCCCTGTCGCGTGCAGTTGATGCTACAGGGCACAGGTGGAAGGTGTGCCT
Source organism: Vipera ursinii (assembly GCF_947247035.1). NCBI lineage: Eukaryota > Metazoa > Chordata > Lepidosauria > Squamata > Viperidae > Vipera > Vipera ursinii. Next base: position 153,903,576 of record NC_139516.1, read on the forward strand.
GCCATAGCACTGCTGGGCCATCTGGCTGATATACAGCAGGCTGTAGAGGCTGTGGGTGGTCCTGCAGGCAGGGGCGGATCAGGGGTGGAGCGGGCAGAGGTGGGGGGGTGGGGAGGGGCCGGTTTTTGGGCACTTGGTCTCTAAAAGGTTCGCCATCACTGACATAGATCTCTAAAGAAGACTCTAATGCTGGGAAAGGTGGAAGGACAACCAAAGTAAGGTGGAGGGACTCGGTTAGGGACAGATCATGGAGAAAATCTATTTATTTCTGTGACACAAACTTGATGTAATATAACCAATCACTCAATATATCTAATTTGAGCTCTTTCTGAATTCCCCCCATCTGCCCACATTTCTACTTCTGCTATATTATAAACTTGAAAATATTAAATAAAATGAAGCTAAGAGAAACTAACAAGGAATTAGAGTTAATAAAAGGAAGTTACCTAATTGGCAAAAATATATTTAGCTACTATATTATGCCCACAATAAATATATTTAAAAATCAAGTGATAATGAGACTTTTGGCTTTTTCTCATCCTGTGTTTTCTTTTTTAAATTGATCTACTCATTAAAAATATTGGTGTGCAATTCAGCCTAGGTCCCCAGTCTCTGAAAAATAATGCCCTAAAAGTTCATTCAACAACTTGAATTTACCGACAGGCCCCATAAAAGTTCAAAACAGCATTGTATAACAACTGTAATTAATTATAGTTCAGGACTGAATTTCAAGATACACAAACCTGTGCGTTTTCATATGTTTTTTACAATTTAATGAGGTTTTGAATGTTTTTTGACAATAAGGGCACATATAGGGTCGAAGGTCATTATGGATGCCCATGTGCCTCCGCAGGCTCCCTCCAGTGGTGAAAGCTCCGTTGCATATAAGACATTTGAACGCTTTTAATCCAGTGTGGGTTCGAATATGTGCCTTTAACACTCCAGCTGATACAAAGCCTCTTCCACACTGAGAACATTTGAATGGTTTTTCACCAGTGTGTGATCTTTGAAACAAATCAAAGAAAAAAGTCAGAGGAACAGATAGGGAAATAAATACTAAATAAATAGTAATTAAGAGAGAAAAGGGGACACAAATAAGGTAGCAGAAATGGCTCCTGCAACAATCTCCTGTTCAAATTCCTACTCCATTCCCTTTCCTCTTATTTTCTTCTCCTCTTAACCCGAAATGAGGACTTATCACTAATTATGTTCAGCGATCACCAGGGAAATTTCAAGTCTACACCCATTGTTTACCTTTTCCCTTTACTTTTTTTTGGTATGTCTCTGAAGCTCAATTAATTGAGAACTCCCCTTCTTTGCACTGACTTGTCTTTCAATACAATCAATTTCACGGGTGCAGCAGAATTTGTGATATCACCTTTGGCAGAGATAACACATTTTCTATAACAAGATAAGACACTTTCTGTTTTAAAATATTTTCCATTCTTAAACTACTCTAGTTCAGAAATATGCACTGCCTGTTTTAGACCTCTTCACCGAGGTCTAACAACATTCAAGTCTGGGAACTATAAAGCCCATTCCAAAACATAAATTTCTTTTCTATAAGTCTTCATGGTGTGTGTTTGTGTGTGTGTGTACAAAAATATATACTAATTTTAATTTCTATAACCAGTTGGTCCCTCAGTTAAACAAGCATAATTGGGCTGTCTTTAATGTTGAGTATTTCTTGAAATTACCAAAATAAGATTTGCAATAGGGAGCTTGAAAAATAAGAAAAGAACCATTTGTTTTCTTTACTTTTTATAATAATTTTAAATGTTCTATTTTTAACTAGAATTTACCGGATATGTTGTTTAAGATGACAAGACTTCTTATAAGCTCTGTGACAATAATAGCATTTGTATGGCCGGTCTGCTTCATTCACAAAATTATTATTGAAATAATTTTGGAAAAATTGGCTATTCCTTGGGATTGGCTGAATAAGACCTGCAGAAAGAATGGCAGCTTAATGCTATTTCAAAGCCCCTTCCCCCCCCCAAAAAAAAACATCCTTCCAATGTTTACCATATTCTGGTTCTTAAACAGAATTGAAAATTATGCATTTTTCATAATTACTTTTTTTCCTTAATTTATATAAACTTCTCAGGAGGGCAGTACATTGTACTAGGCCAGGGGTAGGCAACCTCGGCTCTTTTATGATTCATGGACTTCAACTCCCAGAATTCCTGAGTCAGCTGTGCTGACTCAGAAATTCTGGGAGTTGTAGTCCAAGAGTCATAAAAGAGCCCAGGTTGCCTACCCCCTGTACTAGGCCAATGATCCATTTTCAAAATTAAATATTTTAGCAGTAACATTATTCAATGTGTCAGATTCAAAGACATAATGGACCTTGCAAAACACTTGTGATTATGAATGCAGCAACTTCATAAAGCAGCCATGCCTTTTCTAAGAGCACATGGCTGTCCTCTGCATCTTCCATGCAGGCCTAGGAAAAGACACCTTTAAGAAATTGTACGCTGGTTTTAGGTTTGTAAGCCCACTGACTCTTGAAAACACCATTTTGTCTTCAAAGGTGCAGCATAGCACTAGACTAGCCTTTAACTTATGTGAATAAAATCTTTATAAATTGCACCATTAGAAATATTCCTATGAATCAATTTTAAGAACTCTTTTGAAAAAAAGAATGCATGTTTTCAACAGAAAATACCAATTGATTTCTCCGAGACTAAGGTAGCCTAACCATTAAAACTTACTAGGCTGTTTAAATATCAGGAGATATTTGCAAATGTAAATAATTATTTTCTTATATCTTCCTACATTAAATTTTGAAAAATAGGTAGTCCGCCCTTTAATAAAATTGTGTATTTGTAAATCTCTTGAAATATGAACACGCTTAGCTTATGCACGGATATACTGAATTTATATCCTCAATGAAACTCTAGCCGATTCGATCTGTCCAAACTGTTTAAAATAAGTGCACTTATTTTCAAAAGAGTTAAAGCAGCTGTGCTAATTGTGATTACTTAGAAAGTCTCCTCCATATAGATTATTTTCAAATTCTTTCCAAAGCCTTCTTAAATATAAATACAGTATATCAGAATAGGTACTGTATTTTATCTGCAGTTTATTTCTATCTTAGCTAAGTAAGCCTGACACACTAGAGTGAAATTGCTTTTCAAATTAAGTTTCTTGCATAATAATAGCTAAAATATTATGCCATGCAAAAATATTTTCTCAAACTATCTGAATCTAGCTTGATCAAGTAGACACATTCCTTTCATTTCTACTCTCTTCTATGTAGAAAATGAAATTCCTTTCCAGCAAAATTATGTTAAACACTTTACCTAAATCTGTGATGAGGATCGGTTCTTGCAAAGGAATATCAGGTACTGGCACATTGCTCTTGCCTATTCGAATTTTTGCAGGTTTCCGCTGATGCCGCATTTTTCTCAGTTCAGTATGTTTAAAGTGAGAAGCAATGTGCGTCTTTCTGTGACCTGAAGTTCGAAACTTTTTGTCACAGTGTGGACAAGCAAACGGTCTAATACCTACAAAAGACACAGAGATTACATTTTTATTCCCAACTTCTAAAAAGGGAATAGATAAAAAGATGATATGGTAAACAATCAAATACACTTAATTCGTTCAAAAGCTTTGCCTTAAAACATTCCTACTTAAAATTAAACTTATAAAACTACCAAGACAAGGCCTGCTTTCCCCAGCATGGACATAGATGGCCTTGTAGGATCATGAGAAAGAACAAATGTTTTCCACACAATAAAGTACATACAAGCTTCACCTAGCCCACTCCTTGCCCCAGTGTGCAACGGGCAGACTAAGCAAATTATGGCTGTATATGTAAGCGGAAGATGTGCAAGACAAATCTGCTTCCTTCTGAGCACAGAAGATAGTCCAAAAATCCTAGATGACCCAAGCCTTCCCCAGAATAAAAGTAGTTTGCTTAGCACCTTAACTAAGATGCCTGCCTGTATGACATAAGGATAAGGCTTCAGATAAGGCCCCAAGGGTGCTTTTTCCAAAAGGCAACCAGACTTTCTTCCAAAAAAAGTCCAGTTATCTTTTGGAAAAACACCTTTGGGACAACCATACCCTGGATGATTGAAAATCTCCATATACACTCTGAATAAGACCTTGCTTAAGGCTCCACAGTAGCCATACTGGATCCAAAGTCTCCACAAATAATACACAAACACTGTAATACGAGCCCAGAAAAACTCAACAGTACACAATTTATAGTTCTATTGGTCCTTTCTTTCTGGGTTGACATATATTAAATTTAACATACGTAAGCAACAGATATATTTTACAATGAAAACCTGATATTGTCGGTCCTGCTTCGCTATGTTTGATCAGAATACAACCGAGAAGCAAATAGAGTTACTATAATACAGAAAATTTTCATTTTTCTTTTTTTGCTAAGATTAAACATAAGCAGGGCTTCCAAACATTAGAAGTCCAGTTGCAAGATCTTACCTGTGTGCAAGCGAATATGTACTTTCAAACTTCCTGAGGTAGAAAAGCACTTCATACAGTATTGACACTTAAAAGCCTTAATGCCCGTGTGCGTTTTTATGTGTGCTGTGAGAGTACTCTTCACAGCAAAGGCCCGGAAACACTGTGGACATTTGAATGGCTTTTCATGAGTGTGAATGCGTATATGCCGTACGAGATCACTGGGTTTTTTAAATTCCTTAGAGCAGTATGGGCAAATATGCCATCGTATTCCGTTCTCCTCACGTATGGACCCTGAAATATATTTTTAGAGTAAACAATTTAAAAAGGTTGACATGCTAATTGTGAAAGAATAAAAGGCTGGAATTTGAAATACACTTAAGGTTAAATTTTGGCAAATGTCATCAATCGGGAGACTGAATTGCTCACTATTAGAGGAATAATGTTTCAGTGAAACAGACTATTATAGCTACCCTATGAATTAATAAGTTGAGTATGACTCAAAATCTGAAAGCAAAAAAGCAGTTCCTGGAAAGGTATGTCTGAATTTTTTTCTGGACTATATTTTTTCCCAGATCTCTCTAGATTTTCACAACACTTTCTGGAAAAACTCCCTTAGACAACATTCTCCAAATGATTATGTAGATTTTAAGGGCTCACTTTTGTATCTAGTATATCTGCCCTTTCTCTTAGCATGAATAGAACTTTGGGGGGAGGTTCTCCTTATTTTTTTCATCTTTTCCCACCTGATTACAGATCAGATTGACTAGGAATGGCACTTTAAAGTACATTATTCCTGGATCCTACAATTTATTAGATATGCTATCTCTAAACAGCTAATAGTTACACAATGCAATGTCTGTAGAGACTTTTTTACTTTAGAAACCTGTAGAGACTTTTTTACTTTAGAAACCTATCAAGCAGTGAACAGAAAGGTTATATTCAGATTGTACTACTGTACAGAAAAGCAATCAGCAGGGATAATGCTACAATATATATTACTAAGTAACGCTTATACAGTGTATGTTACCGTCAGTGTGTGAAATTTGGCATTTTATAGAATACTAGGAAATTTATAGAAATGCCAACAAGTGGGATGTCAAAGTATGAAATGCTTAATATTTCACACATTTCCTATGCATTATTCTAAGCAATTCCAAAGGGCAAATCCACGAAGTATAAAGTACTCCTGCTAAAATGCCACTCTAGCTTTCCTTGTTGCAACAAGTAGGTCAATAACCCTAACCCAACCCTGACTAACTCTTTTCATGACTCTCTTTTCATACTTTGCTTAAATAGTTCTTGTCATTCTGCATAATGCCTAGGTATTATACATATATTAAAATACACAGCCATTCCATATTTTGCCTAAAAATGCCATGTATTCCATAGATTTCCTAGGCATTCTATACAATGCCAGCTTTTCACACATTGCCGGTAAGATATATACTAGTCAATAATCCTTAGGTATACTGTAGTGGACAGAATGAACCTTTCGCCATTACCAGGTAAAAATGGGGATTTTTTCTTCAGAACCCTTTTCTCTTTTTTATCTACTTTCTCTGGGTTGTCTCGCTCTTTAACTTGTTCCATATTGCTGGAGTTGACTTGATGGCTGGAGAGATTCTGAGCATCTGCAGTCTCTTCTGGGCTTGGAGGAGTCTTTGTTTCACTGCAGTCGGTGTTTGCTGAAACTGGTATTGAGGATAGCCCACTATTTTCCAAGGCTTGCTAAGACAAACATAATGAATTAAACTGAGAGCAAGATCCATGTGTAACTTTCAAACAAGACAAGACTATTTTAAACTGTCCTTTGTTTTCAGAGATGTCTGATTTGTTTCATTCGTTAAGGATCTAGCTAACTCAAATTTGAACACTTCACAGCTTTGTTTTCTCTATTCTCCAGGTAAGAAAAGCACAGTAAAAGCGTAAAGCTCTATTGAGGTTCCAAAAGTAACAACCCAATTGGCAAAAAAAAAAGAGGAAAGCGTAACTCCTAACACTTTCAGCCCAGAAACAACTAGAAATTTGCTGAAAGGTTTCCTTCTTCAACAACTTAGTATAATGAACAACTCATTCATGTTCTGTTGCTCATTTTAAACAGTATTTTGTCACATAATATCATCATTTATAAGATACATTTATTTCTTTTCAATGTTTTATAGTCCTATTAACACTGAAAACTGGAGTTTCACAGGTATTTTGAAAACCCTGAACCCAGTGGGAAGAAGTACCAACAGCTGCCAATGGCATTCCTGTAAGAAGACAGCACTCAAATAGCAAGCAGCCATCCCTTACATATAGCTCTCTCACTGGAAAGAGAGGGGCAGAGTGAGGGTAATATTTGGGTGAGGGTAATGCCCTTGTGGGCATTCAGCACTTTTCCTTCCTAAAACAATCACAATCAGCACATAGTCCTGTTTTCAGCCACCAGGAGCAGTCTGACTTTCAAGCACCTCTTCCAAAATCCCAAAGGTGCTTTTATCAAAGAGCAACTCAATTTTTTTGTTTTTTTTTTCCTTAAAAACAATTAACTTCTCATCCAAGAAGCTTCTTCAGAACTGAAAAAAAAAAAACAAACAAGAAAGTCCAGTTTCCTTTTGGAAAAAAACACCTGTGGGGCAACCATGATGAGGATGATTGAGAATCTCCATAGATTCAAGCGTTCCTTGAATCCACACAAGAAATTAGTCTGAGATGCTTTGTTTATTCCTTTGCTCCGAGTAAGGAGACTGCAATATGTTAAAAGAAAAGGTGACCGTTCCAAACAGGTTATCCTACCTGCAAAATATCTCTGCTGATTCCCACAGCCATACTGAGTTGCTGACTAGATGGCTGGGACTGATTATTTTCCACTGGCTCTGACAATTCAAGGAGTTGTTGAATGACATCAGTTACTGATTGCTGGCCTTGATGTCCTGCAGATGGAGTTATTGGATTTTCTGCCTGTGGATAAGTCATTTGTGAGTATACAAATGTGATTTGCAAACACATTTTAGGTATTATAGAACACATAGGACATTTGAAATTAAACCGCTATTTTTAAATGAAATTGCACCATACTGTTTAATAACCCAACAGCAAGCAAGGAACAATATTTCAAAGCTGGACAAAAAGTTAATTTTACTTTACCGTGGCACTACTTCGGCAATGTTAAATTCAAACGTTTCACATTTTTCACAGAGACAGAGACCAAAAAAAAAGCATATAGGCGGGAAATAATTACCAAAAAAAAATCCAGTTCATTAACTGGAGCTTTATTGCATAACAAAATCAAGAAAGGCACGTGTATTGTTTTATAAACCATGTAATCTAATAACTTTGAAAAGATAGTAGGAGGCTTGATGTGTGCTCTGCTGTGAGAATATATTTATGAAATGCAACAATTCTAGTGCCTTGTAACTTTAGGCTCATTCTATTATAAATATTTGTGGGGATACTGTTAAAGCTGAACAATTATTAGCAATTCTTGTCCATGTCTAAAACAGCAAGGCTTATAAATCAGTATCAAATCAGTGATGGCCAGCATGTATAACCTAAATTTTTAAAAAATGATATTATTGTTTTCTTTGCTTTTGCTTTATGTATTCTTTTAAACTCTTACTATACATACTACTTAGTATAATGAGGAGTATAAGCCACTGAATCTTTTGAGCTGAGTGGTGTAAAAAAAAAACCAGTAACATATATAAATAGCAAGCAACCAGAAACATAATTCTCTGCCAATAGAACAACTAGTTCTTATTGTTCTGGTGCTTTAATAAAAATACCTAATTGTTAAATGCCATGAGCTGGAATGGAATTGTAAGCACACAAATTGATTAATAAGTGAACAAATTTACTTCCCTTGGAATAGCAGGTTCATAATTTTTAAGATTTCCTGTAACCACCATACTTTCTGGTTTTGTAGACAGTTCAGGAACTCCAGGTTCTACAGAATGCTGCTATAAGTGCTCTTTTGCTGAACTGCCTCTGAGCGCATTGTTCCTGATTTGTTAATATTCCACAACAGTTAATTATCTGCAAGAACCTTCCTACCTATTACTTTAAAAATATATTCTAAATGGGCTGATTAGAAGTTCCCTAATGCGTTACTTTAACAGCTACCCTGTAATTTATTCAGCTTCACATTTTAACTGTATTAACCTTATAGGGTACTTTGTAAAAAAGTAAAAGCAGAAAAGCAAAGAGTTAAAAAAAATCTCAGATATACAATATATAATACATTTAATCATCTTGTAAGCTACAAATACTACTGATTTCATGTCTAATTTTAGGTTATTTTTCAGGATCATTTTATTCCTTGCAGATTCCAATGGTGTCTGTTAGATAATCCGTTTCTGGCCTTTCTGGAATTTTTGGTATTCATATGGGCTATTACATCTGAAGTCCACAGACATTTTCTGAACACTATTTTGGCAGTGTTTGTCTTCTACTGGATTGCATTTGACTCTTTTTTTAAAAAAAATAGGCACCCAGCAATGTCTGGAATAGCCATGCTAATCTCCTCTTTGCTGCCAAATTGCAATGCAAGAATGCTCAATATATTCTCTGGTTATGAGGATTAGTAGATCACTCAGCATTCCTGCAAGCGGCACAAGATTATCCTTATTTGGTAACAGCAAATTCAAGAAATAATATCATAAAATCTCTCAAGATTAACTGTAACACCCTGAGACAATTATGTGGAATACATGAAATATATAAAAATTTCTGCAATGAGTCCCATATGAGGTTTTACAACACTAATAACACCTCATTAAGGTTAGAAGCAGAATACTTACATTTTTCCATTTATTGTCAACAGGATGCAGTAAATTAACTGTTGCTAATGTCAATGGCTGAGCCACTGAATCCTATTTTAAGATAAAAATATATATAAATCTACTTTTCAAAACAAAACATGGTAAAGTAATAAAGAACTAGTTCCATTTAGGACTACATTAGGCTAATCCTGTTAAAATCCTGATACAAAATACATAATTCTAGAGAATTTATGCACTGAAATTACTGAGTATTCATTAAAGGATGAAAAATCATTAACATACACTTTTTTAAGACATGACTAATAAATGCCTTTTTTTTGAAAACTCAAATGATTTTTTTCAAGTGTCTCTAAAGGTAAAGGTAAAGGTTCCCCAGCACGTGTGCTAGTCGTTTCCGACTCTAGGGGCCGGTGCTCGTCTCCGTTTCAAAGCCAAAGAGCCAGCGCACTGTCCGAGGACATCTCCGTGGTCATGTGGCCGGCATGACTAGACGCCAAAGGTGCACGGAACGCTGTTACCTTCCCACCGTAGTGGTCCCTATTTTTCTACTTGCATTTTTACATGCTTTCGAACTGCTAGGTTGGCAGAAGCTGGGACGAGTAACAGGCGCTCACTCTGTTACGTGGCACTAGGGATTCGACCTGCCAAACTGCCAACCTTCTGATCGACAAGCTCAGCGTCCTAACTCACTGAGCCACCGCGTCCCTTCAAGTGTCTCTACTTCTGGTCAAAAAAAATACTAAGAACATTTATGTTTGCTTTTTTCTATGTCCTGATGAAAACTGCTAGTGACACATGAAAAAATTATCAGACTGCTAGACTGCATTTTACATGTTCTGCAAACATTTACTGGGTCATAAGATGGTTTTAAGTAAGAGAAAATGCTCTAGATGCTCTAAAAACTCTGCTTTGTAAAAACATTTATGAGTAATATCAAGAAAAGTGAATAATTTCTCTATTATGAAAAAGCCTATTGTGGACATGAGGAATAACTATTATCTAGCAGGTTTATTTTTTACTTTTCATTAGATTAAAAAAAAGTTTGAAACTGCATTAAAATACTACAAAAGTTTACAGAAATATTTTCTCACTCCCCTCTCCTCGCCACTTTGAAGTTATATGTCGCTTCAACAATCAGTGAAAGATTTTTTTAAGTAAAAGAATAACAACATTTCTGTAATTTATAAATGACAGTCCTGCGTTCTTGCAAAACAATTCATTTCTTTGTGAATTTTGTTCTACCAAGACATACAAGGCATACATTTCATACATGCACAAGCACACACTATAATGCAAGATATCAGAATATAAATGTTACCGTTGTAATATGAGCTGTTTCTGTAGTAGAGTTTGTTGTGTTTTGTGTGGAGCTCATATGCATCTTGCTGATATGAGTATTTAAGCTGCCTAAACTTTTGAAAATACAACTACACTCTGTACAATTATACATAGGGCCATTCTTTACCTTCAGAAACAAAAAGAATATATGTTACCACATGTATTCTTATATGCAAAAAATATTACATACATTATTACATGGGTACTTAATATACACTATTTTATTGTAATTGGTTTTATTCTGAAAATAATTTAAATAAAATCAATCCTATGTAATAAAACTTCTCTGTCATTCTTAAACATCTCTAGGAATATCAAAAACAGAGAGGTTTGAAAAAGCATACTGCATGGAACAGAAGGCTAGTTTCAGTGCTGCAGTATCTACTATATGGAGTATCTATATCTCATTTATCTGAGATATAGCAGTCAGCATACAGCAGAAAAAGTTTTATCATGAGAATGGAAAAAATCAGGGTCCAAATTTTTTTTTTAATTTTTTTTAATTCCATTTATATCCCGCCCTTCTCCGAAGACTCAGGGCGGCTTACAAGCTTAGCAGTAGCCTTCATTCTCTGTATATGCCTGCTTGTTAGGGCTTTCACACATACACCCAAGCGGCATTATTACAAAGTCAGCTTATTGCCCCCAACAATCTGGGTCCTCATTTTACCTACCTCGGAAGGATGGAAGGCTGAGTCAACCTTGAGCCTGGTGGGATGCGAACCTGCACTAATTGCAGGCAGCTGGTGTTACTTAAGGAGGCATTAGCCCAGGCATCATATTGCAAGCTCTTTGGGATACATGCTACATAATAGCATAAATAGAAAATGATGCAGTAGGCTTTCCATCAAGCAAACTCTTCATTTACCTGACTATATGTAGAAGTACCCAAGGAAGATACATTGCAACAAGAGACAAGAAAGATATAGGGAAATTCCATAATAATGTACAGCTAGCCCTCATTTAGCGACTACAATTGGGACCTGCAGCTTGGTCAATAAGCAAAGCAGTCGTTAAATGAAACCATAACTGCGCTTATGATCTTACTTCAGCTTTTAGTTCAGATAGATTTAAGAAGGTCATAAATTTGAGGACTGGTTGCAAAGTTACTTCTTTATCCATATTGTAACTGCAAATGGTCACAGAACAAGGCAGTCACTAAACAAGGACTATTTATACAGTGAAACCTTGACTTGATGGACCTTCATTAAGCAGAATTTGGATGGAATAGATTAAACTTGTGTTCAGATTTCATTTCTAAAATAATGTCCAAATACATATTGCATAATACAAATTATAGAAATTGACACAAAATCTATAAAACATCAGTTATGTAATGATACAAAGATTGTACAAACAAGAACATTGGGCTTTTGGATTTAATGGACAGCCATCGACCCCAAATAAGGAAAGTTTTATTGTAACAAAGAACATTTCTTCCTGATTTCACCTTAATTTAATTATGGTATACTTGTTTGTTTTCCCCAGAAGCATCCTTTTTATGTACGGAAAATGAAAGAACGTAGTATAAAATTCAAATGAGTAGCAAATTGTGGCAAATTGTGGTTGCTTGAAAAATTCTGGAAACACAGAATGTTAGTAACAAAATTAAAACAAAAAAAAAATCAGACTTACCTCTGAGTGTACTCTTTGAACGTGTGATTGAAGGTTGCCTTTCTGAGAAAAGGCTGCAGGGCAAAAGGCACAAGGATGCGGTTTTTCACCAGTGTGTTTGATCATATGGGTTTGCAATGCACCTTTCTGATTAAAAGCTTTTCCACATTCACTACACTTAAATGGCCTTTCACCTAAAAACAACACACACATCAAACAAAGAAATACTTTCTCATCAATAAAGCAGCATTAGGGAAATGGAAAAAAGAAAATTCTAAAGTCTGCATAGTTAAAACAATATACAATTATTTAAGCTACAAACTCAACACATTTATCCCTAATGTATGCCCTATTAGTGGCTATTGATAGATGCAAAATTGTCCATTTATACCGACTGCTTTTTTTCTAAAAAAAAAAAAAAAAAGGTGCCGGAACTCAGAGGTGCTGTCACTGGGAGCGATGCCGGTGTCTTGCCACAGCGTCCGCCCGTCCTTTGCACCCCCGCCCCTGCGGCTCAGAGCCACATGCCACTGGGATTCCCCTCCCTACAGCCGCCGTGGGGATTCCCCTCCCCGCAGTTGCCACGCCGCAGCCCGTGCTGAGCCCCCACCCGGAGCTGCTCCGAACCCCGACCCAGAGCTGTGTTCCTCATAGCAGTGGTCTCTGGCACCAAACAGCCTCTTTCCAACCACATCCAGAAAAATTTGTAACAAACATTAGAATTTTCAAGGCCATGTTTGGTATTTCCTGTTCTGAACCAGCCCTCTTCTCGCACCCCTAATCAAAAGAAGAGTCTGGAAAGCGTCCAAGACCAAAAGGCTTCTGCCAAGTTTTAATTACACTGTTACAAGAATACAAGAGCTTGACTTCTCAAACGGAAAAGTTGCTTTCAGCAACCAGCCCCTCCCCAAACACTTCTTTTATAGAGAGCTCAGGGCGTGGTCTCCCTGTGCCTCCTCCCGAGGAGTCCCATAGCCTTTCTTTGTTTGTCCCTGCTCGTCTGCCTCCTGCGTCGGGCGTCCTTGAACAGGGCCAGCTGTGGGTCATCATCCTCCGCACTCTCGGGCTCACACAGCTGAGAAGAGGTTCCCGGCTGAGGACTCTGCAAAGTCTCCAAATCATCATCAGCCGGTTCGTTTCCCTCCTCCCCCACATCTGAGTCCTCCGATACATCGGACCCGGCTGTCGGACCCACAGGCTGGCCCTGAGTCACAACACTATCCCGCACCGCAGGGCCCTTCCCCCGGGTCTGCCGATCCGTATGCGGTCGGGATGGGAACTGTTCGTGAAACGCAGTCACCAACGCAGGGGCATGAACGGCGGTCGCGTCTTCCCATGTGAAGTCCTCCGGCCCGTACCCTTTCCACTCGATCAGGTACTGGAAGCGACCTTTCAGCCAGCGGGAATCCCTGATGCTGGCGACCTCGTACTCGGGGGTGCTGTCGCCATCACGAGGTCCTGATGGGGGAGGTTCCGCTTGGCGAAGTGGACAAGCCGGTTGTTCGGGGACCAACAAGGACCGATGGAAGACGGGGTGCACGTGCAGGGAACGTGGCAGAGTTAAACGATAGGCGACCGGGTTGATGACGGCCTCGACTGGGAACGGTCCAAGGTAACGGTGGTCCAGCTTCCTCGCCGGCCGAGTGGATGGTAGGTTCCTGGTGGACAGCCAGACCCGATCCCCCACCGATAATGGAGGCGTATCCCTTCTCGACCGATCGGCGAACCTCTTGTAGTCGGCCTTGGCCTTCTCCAGCTGCCGTCGCACCAACCGATGGATCGCCTGTAACTCCGCCATGAATTCGTTCGCTGCCGGCTCCGGTGAGTCCACGGGAGAAAGGGGGAAAAACCGAGGGTGATAACCCACATTGGCCAAGAACGGTGTCATCTGCGTGGAGGTGTGCTGCGAGTTGTTAAAGGCAAACTCGGCTATGGCCAAATAGTCCACCCAATTGTCCTGCTGCAGGTTAACGTAGCAGCGCAGATACTGCTCCAAAATGCCGATGACCTTCTCGGTACCCCCGTCGGTCTGAGGATGATGCGCGGACGAGAGGCAAACCTTAATGTCCAACGCCCGCATCAACTCCTGCCAGAAGCGGGCTGTAAACTGGGCCCCCCTATCGGAGACGACTCTATCGGGAAGGCCGTGCAGCCGGAACACCTGTTGGATGAACATGCGACTAGTGGCGCGAGCTGACGGTAAGCCGCGACAGGGGATGAAGTGCGCCATCTTGGTCAACATGTCCACCACCACAAACACTGTCGTGAAGCCGGAGGATGGGGGTAGATCCGTCAGAAAGTCCATGGACACAGCCCCCCAGGGTCTCTTGGGCGTTGGCAAAGGCTGCAGTAAACCAGGCGGGGCCCCTGTCGCTGACTTGGCCTGCCTGCATGGGACGCAGGAGGTGACATAAGACTGGACATCGTGTCGGACTCGGGGCCACCAGAATGTACGGGAGACCAGGTTCAGAGTCTTGAACAGGCCAAAATGCCCCGCAGCCGGGTTATCATGACATTGGCTGAGGACGAGTCCCCTGAGTGGCCCTCCTGGAACATAGAGCCGGTCACGATAATACAGGAGTCCATCCGTGACCGACCAAGGCGAATCTGGCCCCACCTCTTCCTTCCGCTGAGCCACCCACGCCTCCTGCTGCTGCGCCTCCCGGATCCGAGCCCGTATATCCACCGGCTCCCGCACCGCAGCAAAAGACTCGACGGGGATCACGGTCCTGGGCGGAAGCTTGTCTTCCACTCGGGTGTACTCGGGCTTCCTGGACAGAGCATCCGCTCTCTGGTTGTGCCCGCTTGGTATGTACCGCACCCGGAAGTCAAACCTCGCAAAGAAGAGGGACCACCGGATCTGGCGTTGGTTCAAATTCCGAGCGGTCTGCAGGCTTTCCAGATTCTTGTGGTCCGTCCGGACCTCGATTTGATGCCGCGCCCCCTCCAGATGATGCCTCCAAGCCTCGAACGCCGCCTTGATGGCCAGCAGCTCCTTCTCCCAGATGGTATAGTTGCGCTCCGAGGGATTCAATTTCCGTGAGTGATACGCACAAGGGAAAAGGGTACCGTTGGGCGTCGCTGCCTGGAGTAACACGGCCCCAATGGCAATGTCGGAGGCGTCCGCCTCCACGACAAACGGCCGTTGCGGGTCAGGATGCTTCAAGATGGGCTCCTTCATGAAGGCGTCCTTCAAAGCTTGGAACGCCTGTTGTTCGGGGGCGTTCCACTGGAACCGAGTCTTCTTCTGCAGGAGCCGGGTGAGGGGGGCTGTCAAGGCAGCAAAGCCAGGGATGAATGTCCGATAGTAGTTGGCAAATCCAAGAAGTCGCTGAATATCCTTCACGCGACGCGGGGGTTGCCAACTCTGCAACGACTCAACTTTACTCGGTTCCATGGCGATGCCCTCAGGAGAAATGCGGTGACCCAAGAAATCAATGGTCACCTGGTAGAACTGGCACTTCTCCAACTTGGCAAACAGCCGATGTTTCCGGAGGCGCTGCAGGACCTGACGGAGATGCTGATGATGCGCTTCACGCGACGGGGAGTAAATCAGGATGTCGTCCAGGTAAATCACAACAAACTGGTCCAACAGATCCCGAAAGATGTCATTCATAAAATGCTGAAACACAGCGGGGGCGTTGGTCAGGCCAAACGGCATCACCGTGTACTCGAAATGTCCATAGCGAGTACCAAACGCCGTCTTCCACTCATCACCCGGCCGAACCCTGACGAGGTTGTAAGCTCCACGCAGGTCCAGTTTCGTGAAGATCTTAGCCTCCCGGAGTCGGTCCAAGAGCTCGGGGATGAGGGGCAGCGGGTAGCGGTTACGCACCGTGATAGCGTTGAGTTTCCGGTAGTCACAGCAAAGCCGTAACTCGCCCGACTTCTTTTTGACGAAGAGCACGGGCGCAGACACTGGCGAGGACGAGGGCCGGATGAAACCACGAGCCAAGTTCTTCGTCAGGAAGTCCCGCAATGCAGCCAACTCGGGCTCTGACATGGAGTACAAACGCCCCACTGGGAGAGGCGCATCAGGGACTAGGTCAATGGAGCAGTCGTAGGGCCTGTGCGGGGGTAATTGGTCCGCCTCTGACTCGCTGAACACGTCAGCAAAGTCGGACAGTTCGGGAGGCAAGGAAACCCCTGGGGAACCCTCCACCTGGCCGGCACAGATATGGCGGGTGTGGTCCACGCACTGCAAACTTGGGAAGGTGACCAAGTTCTGAGACCAATAGATCTGTGGATCATGCGCCCGGAGCCACGCCAGTCCCAAGACCACGGGGAAGTGCAGATCCGAAGTGACGTAGAACTGAATGGCCTCCACATGGGTACTGATGGCCATACACACGGGTTGCGTGGCGGCCGTGATAGGCCCGGACAGGAGCACTCGACCATCGATGGTCTCCACAAGCATGGGCGGATCCACTGGACACTGGGGAACAGCCCATTTGGCCACAAAGGCCGAATCCATAAAGTTAGTGGTAGCCCCAGAGTCAATTAAGGCATGGACCGGAATCCCCTCTGGCTTGCCAGGAAGGATCAGACGTGCCTCCAAAATCAAATGCCGTGGAGGTTCACAGGCACCGTCGGAACAACGTCGCTCGGTGTGGATGTTGTGGGTCGCCCGATCTTTCACACCGTCTAGATCGGGCTCGGGCCGTTTCCCGATAGCAAAGCAGGGGACTTTCTCGGGGCAGGCTTGGTCACTGACGCCCGCTGACGCTTCTTCGGGCAAGAAGCAGCCAAATGTCCAGGGTCCCCACAGTAAAAACACAACCCCTCCGATCGTCGTCTGTCCATTTCCGTCACCGATAGACGGGACCTGGCGGCACCCAGCTCCATTAGCTCCTCCCTCTGGACTGGGGGCTCACGCACAACAGGGGTGGCAGGGGTCTGTGGGGTGGCACGGCGACTCTTACGCTGCTGCAGCCGGGCATCGATCCGCAGACAAAGATGGATCAGCCCATTCAGGTCTGAGGGAATGTCCACGCGGGCCAGCTCATCCAACATCTCCTCTGACAAGCCATCCTGAAATGCATCCACGAGCGCAGCCTCATTCCAGGCGGAATCCTGGCTAAGCAGCCGGAAATCGCTGATATAGGCCTGTAGAGGGCGCTGACCCTGCCTCAAAGCTTTCAGGCGTCGGGTGGCCGTCTGCGCCTTAATCGGGTCCTCGTACATGAGGCGCATATGGTCACAAAACCCCCCAAAGTTATCCAACAAAGGGCTAGGCTGTGCCAACAGAGGCGTGCCCCAACGAGCTGCATCTCCCGACAGAAGGCTCAATACGAATCCCACCTTATCTCGGTCAGTGGGGAAATCAGCTGCTCTCACGCTGATATAAAGCTGGCATTGTCCCAGGAAGGCAGGAAACAGTTCTGGTTTACCAGCAAATTTATCCGGCATAGCTATCTGACATTTCCTCCTGGGTGGGGGGGCAGCATGTACCTGAGCCTGCAGTTGTGCCACCTGAGTGGCCAGCAAGGTGAGTTGCTGGTTGAGCTGGGCATTCTCGGCAAGAAGCTGCTCCATCGTAGTATTAAGGGGTGGGTGGCTGAAAGCAAACTGTTCTGAACCAGCCCTCTTCTCGCACCCCTAATCAAAAGAAGAGTCTGGAAAGCGTCCAAGACCAAAAGGCTTCTGCCAAGTTTTAATTACACTGTTACAAGAATACAAGAGCTTGACTTCTCAAACGGAAAAGTTGCTTTCAGCAACCAGCCCCTCCCCAAACACTTCTTTTATAGAGAGCTCAGGGCGTGGTCTCCCTGTGCCTCCTCCCGAGGAGTCCCATAGCCTTTCTTTGTTTGTCCCTGCTCGTCTGCCTCCTGCGTCGGGCGTCCTTGAACAGGGCCAGCTGTGGGTCATCATCCTCCGCACTCTCGGGCTCACACAGCTGAGAAGAGGTTCCCGGCTGAGGACTCTGCAAAGTCTCCAAATCATCATCAGCCGGTTCGTTTCCCTCCTCCCCCACATCTGAGTCCTCCGATACATCGGACCCGGCTGTCGGACCCACAGGCTGGCCCTGAGTCACAACATTTCCCAGCAATCTGTTACTGGAAGGAAAAAGCAATCCCTGCTGCGTTACTGATCCTAGAGAAGCATTTGCATATATGCAGGTATCCTTAGGGTGTCATAGTTATGGATGAGAAATATTGGTTGCAAAGTTGACATTTCTGGATGTAATACAGATATTTTGGACTTATTTTTGTTTCTTTGCATGTCTGATATTTTTAAAAAGGCATATGCTACTGACTACGCTTATGCACATATGTAACATCTAGGATACATGACCACTGCTTGTCCAGAATGTGAAAAGTGAAAGATTGTGACTAAACAAAATTTTAATGTACAGATAATACCACCAGAAATTATTTTAGCCTTTTTAATAAATGTTGTTATTGATGTTAAGTTCACCATGAAAAACATCATATATTGTTATGTATATACTGGGTTAATTATTTAAAGACTGAAGTGCAACATAACTAGATTCTAAATAATCTATTTTTCAAAACACACAACAGTCCAAACAGTAAAAGTAAAGTCTAAATCAAGAATATTTCATTCTTAAGAATTGTTTAATTTAAAGTGGTTTAGTTGTAATAGATGGTTATAGATTCAAAATAGTTTTCAAGAGTGTACAAAAGATACTATTTTTTCTAGCATCAGCTAAATTAGACATATTACATTGAGAAAAATGTTTCTCATTTCTTTCCTTTTACTTTTATTGCTTTCATTGCAGATGAAAGAAATAGATTATTAAGAAATAGATTATTTTGTTATCTAATTTTATTTTATTTTATTTTTTTATTTTAATTCCATTTATATCCCGCCCTTCTCCGAAGACTCAGGGCGGCTTACAAGCTTACAATTTTACCTTCCAAAAGACAGAAGCAGATGAAAAATGTGAGGTTCTTTCCTGTTGGCTTTTTTGAATTAGCTGTTTTAGATTCTAAAAGTTTAGTTTCTAAAGAAGTAACCTTGTAAATAATTTTAATGTCCTCCTCTAGTGCAGGATAGGCAACCTTGGCTCTTTTATGACTCAAGGACTTCAACTCCCAGAATTCCTGAGCCAGCATGGCTCAGCTTGGAAACCTCTCTCTTTCCCCTCAGCATGGCTGGCTCAGGATTTCTGGGAGTTGAAGTCCATGAGTCATAAAAAAGAGCCAAGATTGCCTACTCCTAAAGCCAATAGAGGGAGCTTTTTCTTTTTTTTAAAAAAAAGTGCCGGAATGCCGTTCTGAGCGTTCTATGAGAAAAAAAGCCCTGTTTATACCAACAAATTAACTTTAAATTTGCCTGACACTTTTTTCTTTGATGGGAACTTATGGGTTGGAGACACATATCAGGCACCCTGCATCCCGCTTGGTGCATGGAGTTTTATACCTTGAAATCCTTTGAATGCAATCCCTATGCAAACAGATAGATATGATTTGCACAGAGCTGTTTAGGACATATATGGAAAAATTCAGCAATCTGGAATTTGCTGAGAAGCTAATTAATTATTTTCTGATATTTTTTTCCCCAAGGGCTGGATTTTTTGTGATGACTAAGATTTTTCATTTTTTTCTTATCCTTTAATTAATATTCATCTAAAAAGTCTTACTGTACTATTACAAAAATTCATTAAAATATGGGGGGAAAGGGCAAAAAATGATTGTCAAAGATTTGTAGGAATGAAAACTTTTTGGGGGTATCTTTACTGATAAATTCAAAAAGTAAATTCACCACAAACCCTAGCAATTACTGCATTGGTTCAAATGTATGTTATACTTGTCACAGTATACAATATATTTACAATTTTGAAAACTGAAGTGCTGATTTCTCGCACAAGAAGTTTTCTTGTCTGATGCAGACAAAACCAAAGACTGCTGTAGACAAAATTCCCATTGCCCCATTCTCTCAATAATGAAAATGAACATCTGAGCTCTCCATATAGGATAATCTTGACCACAGAAGATTTCCACAAACAGATGGGGCTCATTACTTCAGAGGTTTACATTCAGTGAAGGGGGAAATGTAGCGCACTCATATAATCCTCAACTGTTCTAAGGATAACTCAGTGGTAAGATGTGGATATTTACATTTTTTAAATAAAATTTGTGCCAGATCATTTTTATGCTTTTTTTATAAAGAATTAGCAGGGCATTACATGATTTCTTTAAAAAAAATCGAATTACCCTAAGCATACACACAAAGCAAAAAAAAAAAGGATTTCATAGGGCTACCAACAAATTCAAATATATGCTTGATGCATATGTTCACCTTACCTGTGTGTATTCGAACATGTCGTGTTAACTGACTTGGTTTCTGGAAAGTCTTTCCACAATGTGGACACGAATATGTAAACCCACTTCGGTCAATATTTCTATTATATGACCTGGTATTTGATACCCTATGAACATTTAAAAAAATGAAACGTCAACATTATTTTAACCATATAATCATCAACAGATCTTAAAGTAAACTAGTTTTCTTATTGTTTCACTATTAACAATATACAAAATTACCATTATTTTGTTCAGATATACAATAAAATAGGTGCCTTGCTAGTAATATTATATAATCACGATTATGCACCAAATATCTTATTTTAACAAGCATTATAGGTGATACTGGTAACAAAGAGCAACAAATTAGTGCCAAAACAGTGATCATCTTAAGTCTAATTCTTTTTTTTCTACCAATGTCCAGAAAGCTTGGACTATTTAGGACTGCAATTACATTTGTATTTGATCAAAAAGATGTTCTAATGTAATAAAAAGAAAATGCAGATAACAAACACCATATTAAAATAGGAATTTTTATATGGAGCACGTTTACTAAGATTATGCATCTGACACATGGGCATTAGCAAAAAAATGCACAATTATCCAATAAATTAGCTGATTAATCAATGAAAATTAACATGATTAATACATCGATATGTCTTCAAATCAAGTTGCCGTCCTTGTTGAAATACATGCAGTGGGACTGGACTGAGACACACTGTTAGTGCTTCATAGAAAGAAGAAATGCTGTCTACAGTATCTGAGATAAAGAGTAGGGAATTTGTTACATGAAAAGGTGGGACAGGTTCTCAGCCAATTTTTCACACACAGAAAAGGAGGGAAATGTAGGTAGAGGAGACCACACATAATAATCCACTGAGCATCTGGGCTCCACATGGACACTGTTTGTCCACACACCAGTATCTGCCTGCTGTAGGAAAGGAATTTGCGCTGTTCCTCTACCTCACGAATGGACATGCTGTCCCAGCGAATGCATAAATCGGGCCTAAGAGTGTAAGTAAGGTATCTAAATTGCAACTGACCTTTACAGGAAACTTTCTCAGTTTCATAAATTCACATTTTAAACTGAAAGATGTATTCCTGTCAGCTCCTCACTCTAATAAATGCTAAGAGGTTATTTGACTTCCAAATTCTTTATCCTTTGTTATGGAAACATTTTTACTGATTGAGGACATCAGTAAAAACTTTTCTACAACCAAGGATAAATTGCTGCATTCTTTACCTAAAATAAATCGCTGCATTCTTTACATATCCTCCATTTTCTGCTCCTGATTATAAGCAGGACATTATATATCTTCAGAAATCTGGAGATAGCAAACTCTCAATTCTGCTTCCTGCCATTATAGGATGTAAGATGTTACATGATGCTGGCAACAACTGCTCCTAGAATGGAAACAGTGCTAGAGATTATGAGGAAACGTTGGTGACAAAGGAAGATTATCTGCTTGCATCGATGACGGTGACATTATGCATACTGACATCAAAGGGGGGGGGAGGTAAATCACCTAGTCATATGAGCAGATCACATATAAATGCAGGTAAAGAGATAGACTATGGCTGGCTGGTTATGCCGACTGGGTTATTTTGTTTGTACATAAAACTTGCGTATCTTGTAAAATGGAACACTGAAATCAAGGATGGGCAATTCCCAGCCAACAAGCCTGAGATGATCCCTCTGAAATTTCACAGCAAAATACTGAACTTCACCAGCTTAAATATTGGTTTACAAGAATAAAAATAAGGATAACACAGGAGTACAAACCTTTGGAGGGTGGAACATTCCCATCTCCCCACTTAAAAGTCATCAGCCCCTCCCTCCTCAAATTACACAAAAATGTGGCAGGAACTGAAAAATGTTAAATCCCAGTCCCTCTGTAATACTACATCCGTTTGACTGGGAGACAGACTTGGAGACCTCATCTGAAAAAACATTGCCAAAGTCTGACTGAAAGGTAGCTTGGCTTAGACTGCATTGATAACTTAAGCAAGAGGAAGCAAAATAGAGCAGGTAGTCAAAAAGCTTTAAAACAGGTGCCTTTAACTTGTACTGATGTTTTATTTTAAAAAATAGATGAGAATGAGCCTGGCAGAAAGTCTCCACAATCTGCCATGAGGATACACTTTTTAATAGTAATAGTAATAGTAATAGGAAGAAGAAGAAGAAAAAAAGAAAAAGAAGAAGAAGAAGAAGAAGAAGAAGAAGAAGAAGAAGAAGAAGAAGAAGAAGAAGAAGAAGAAGAAGAAGAAGAAGAAGAAGTTGGAAGGAACCTTGGAGGTCATATAGTCCAACCCCCTGCTCAGGCAGGAAACCCTATACCATTTCAGGCAAATGGCTGTCCAGTCTCCTCTTAAAAACTTCCAGTGTTGGAGCATTCACCACCTCTGGAGGCAGGTTGTTCCACTGGTTAATTGTTCTAACTGTCAGGAAGTTTCTCCTTAGTTCTAGGTTGCTTCTCTCCTTGACTAGTTTCCATCTGTTGCTTCTTGTCCTGCTTTCAGGTGCTTTGGAGAATAGCTTGACTCCCTCTTATTTGTGGCAGCCCCTGAGATATTGGAACACTGCTATCATGTCATCCCTCACCCTTCTCTTTGTTAAACTACACATGCCCAATTCCAGCAACCGTTCCCTATATGTTTTAGCCTCCAGTCCCCCAATCATCTTTGTTGCTCTTCTCTGTACTCTTCTAGAGTCTCAACATCTTTTTTACATCGTTGTGACCAAAACTGGATGCAGTATTCCAGGTGTGGCCTTACCAAGGCATTGTAAAGTGGTATTAGTACTTCACGTGATCTTGATTCTATCCCTGTTAATGCAGCCTAGCACGGTGTTGGCTTTTTTGGCAGCTGCAGCACACTGCTGGCTCATATTGAAGTGATTGTCTACTAGGACTCCGAGATCCCTCTCACAGTTACTACTACTGAGCAAGGTACCACCTATACTATACCTGTGCTTTTGATTTTTCCTGCCTAAGTGTACAACCTTACTTTTTTCACCATTGAATTTCATTTTGTTAGATAGCACCCAGTATTCGAGTCTGTCCAGATCCTCCTGTATTTTAAGCCTATCTTCTGGAGTATTGGCTATTCCTGCCAGCTTGGTGTCATCTGCAAATTTGATGAGTTCCCTATCTATCCCCTTGTCCAAATCGCTGATGAAGATGTTGAAGAGCACTGGGCCCAGAACAGAGCCCTGGGGCACCCCACTATACACTTCCTTCCATGTAGATGCAGTTCCATTGAGGACCACATGCCTGTCAGCCACTAATTTTGTGGACCAGAGGAATGCTGTAGATATAATTTACTTGGACTTCAGTAAGGCATTTGATAAAGTAGATCACAACCTACTACTTGATAAGATAGAAAAATGTGGGTTAGATAGCATCACCACCAGATGGATTCATAGCTGGCTAACAGGCCGTACTCAGCGTGTGGTCCTCAATGGAACTGCATCTACATGGAAGGAAGTGTGTAGTGGGGTGCCCAGTGGGTACACACACACTGAATTCCTCTTGATTCCTCCATTTACAAACAGGACATACATGGCTAGCCTTCCACAGACATTTGCTACATTACCAGCAGCATCAGGTTAATCCGTACCATTTCAATGTGAAATTTTTGTTGTTGTTGTTAGCTGCGAAGTTGTGTCCGACCCATCGCAACCCTATGGACAACCTTCCTCCAGGCCTTCCTGTCCTCTACTATCTTCTGGAGTCCATTTAAGCTCACGCCTACTGCTTTAGTGACTCCATCCAGCCACCTCATTCTCTGTCGTCCCCTTCTTCTATTGCCATTAGGCTCTTCTCCAGTGAGTCCTTCCTTCTCATTAGGTGGCCAAAGTATTTGAGTTTTAGCCTCAGGATCTGGCCTTCTAAAGAACAGTCAGGGTTGATCTCCTCTAGGACTGACCGGTTTGATCGCCTTGCAGTCCAAGGGACTCGTAGGAGTCTTCTCCAGCACCACAGTTCAAAGGCCTCAATTCTTTGGCGCTCAGCCTTTTTTATGGTCCAACTTTCACTGCCATACATTACAAATTGTGAAATTACTGTGTATATTGAGATGGGTTTTATGCTGCTTCAAGTCCTAAAAGTCACTCTAATTAAAAAAACAGTA
The DNA here is from genome assembly GCF_947247035.1 of Vipera ursinii. Lineage (NCBI taxonomy): Eukaryota > Metazoa > Chordata > Lepidosauria > Squamata > Viperidae > Vipera > Vipera ursinii. The sequence goes on from NC_139516.1 coordinate 153,928,129, forward strand.
CTCTATCAAAAAGTATACTTTTACATGGATCTAGCTTTTTTTCTTCTGAGTTAGTCTTGCTAGTCATAAGCCTTCAACCAATATTTGAAGTATAATTTTCTCCTGCATTCTACTGACATTTAAGGTATACATAAAATCAAGTGTGGATTCTTAGGAACTCCATTTATGCTTTACATACGGTCACTCATGTGCTCGTCACCTCCCGGGTAGATTACTGCAATGCTCTCTACATGGGGCTGCCCTTGAAGATCACCCGAAGGCTTCAGCTGGTGCAGAATGCGGTCGCGCGGGTTGTGATGGGAGCATCCTAATACTCCCATATTACACCCCTGCTGCGTGAGCTGTATTGGCTACCAGTTGCCCTCCGGGTGAGATTCAAGGTGCTGGTTCTTACGTATAAAGCCCTACATGGCTTAGGCCCAGGATATTTGCAGGAACGTCTGCTGCCAGGAATGTTTTCCCATCGCCCTGTCCACTCAGGGTGCCGTCGGCCAGACAATGTCAGCTGGCGACCCCCAGGGGGAGTACCTTCTCTGTTGGGGCACCTGCTTGGTGGAATCAACTCCCCCGGGAGCTCTGGATGGCCCCAGACCTTCGGTCCTTTCGCCGTGACCTTAAGACATATCTTTTCCAACAGGCCGACCTGGACTGATGATAATGGGGTTTTTAATTATTTTAAATATTTTTATTGGTTTTAGTGGGACTTTGACACAATTTAATTCTTTTTTAATATTTGTATTCATTTGTATTTTATTGTTGTTAGCCGCCCTGAGTCCTTCGGGAGATAGGGCGGCATAGAAGTCTCATAATAAACAAATAAGTAAGTAAGTAAGTAAGTAAGTAAGTAAATAAATAAAGGCTCTATTTTTGTGTATGAACTCTCCAATGTAGATTTCAGGTATGAAATCTGTTCCCCCTGCCCCAAGATGTTGAAAATCACAAGGTATGAAATCTGGGGCTTTTATAGGATTACTAAAAATCATCCAACCATGTTTCTGAGAATGAGACAGTATGGTAAGTCAACCAGATCACTTTATTATCATTTAACCTACTTATGAACATATGTAAAGAATCGATGATTTTCACCTTATTTTGTAGTGAGTTTTCATATGTTCCTTTAGTTGGGAAGCCGTTTCAACCTCTTTCTTACAGGTTTTACAGATATGGGTTTTGCTTCCAGACAACTCTTGCCGATGTTCTTCCATATGAAGGGCCAACTGGCTCTGCAAAGTGAATTCATCTCCGCATTCTGAGCAGATGAGATTCTGTAAAGGTAATGTCAGCTTGATTATTTTCTGGAAATGTGGAAGTATATTTTATGACACGTACAAAAGTGAACAATTTTTTAAAAAATCGGAAAACCCAACAGACTTAGAGGTAGTCCTCAACTTACAAGCAATCGCTTAATGACCAGAGTTATGACACTCTACTTACAACCTGTCTTCAAAGTTATAAGTGCCACAGCATTCCCAACGGTGATTGCATTTTGAAATATATATATTTTTTGCCATTTTCTGGCAAAAAAAAGCCCATTGGATAAAGTGGATTTGCACTTATGACCATGTAGTTTGCTTAACAACCACAATTATTTGCTTAGCTATCATAAAAATGGCCCAAAAATGAGTTTAATTACATGCCTCAAGTTATGACCACAACAACTTATGACCGAAATTCCAGTTCCAATTGTGCTTGTAAGTTGAGGATTTATCAAATCTTTTCTCACCCCTTCACCAATATTAAACTAAGGCCCGAGTAAATGCAGGAGTTCATTATCAGATTTTATAAATTTGTAAAATCTTCTCAAAACTACAATATATACAGCACTGATATATTTATAAAATCAAACAAATCACATGATTTACCCAATTATACTTTGGTCAGAGATGTATTTTTCAAACTAACTTAAGATATTTGGGTAAGTATGAAATTGGTATCTAAATGAAACATCATATACTGATTTCGGACTTGAATTTCATGACATTTTGCAGCTTAGATATGTATAAAAACATACTTTTAGATATGTAGTTTGGGAAATACAAATTGTCAATATGAAATAAGATCATCAATCTGATCTTGCCATTATTTGTGAATTTGCAAACAATTGCTGCATTTTGCTCCCCTAATAACCACTCTGATGCTAAAACTATACTTTCAAACCCAATGTTATAAATGCAAATCGTAATACATAAATTTGAATCTTAATTCCAAATTGGAATCAACTGAACTATAGTATATAAAGGGAAAAACCATACCATAGCTAGGGTTAAATCAAAAGGTATTTGACATAAAATCAGATATTTTCTCTGTTTGTAATATTATGATCCTGAAATGCTTTGATGTAAGACAGAAGAAAATCTATGCATACTATTTGGAAGTAAGTACTATTAAATTTATTTAAGAATAAATAAAAAATTAGTAAAAAAAATAGGTTATTAAAGTTAGAAAATATATACTCTTCTTTTCTTAAATAATATCAAGAACCAATTTAAGGACTATGTCAAAATACACACATTAACTTCAAATGCTCATATTGTACAAATACTTAAAAATAAATACATTTACCTCTTCCTTTTCATGAAGCATAATATGAGCTTTAAGACTAGCCACTCTTGAGAATTTTTTGTTGCAAACAGGACACATAGGATCTTCCCCATTGTGAGTACATTTGTGCAATGTAAGATTGAACTCAACATTAAATGACATTGGACATTGGTCACACTGATGAGGCTGTTATAAAAAAGAAAAGTGAAAAGTAAATTTAATAGGACTATAAAGGAGGGAATATAAAGTAATTATTCTAAACTCTCTTGGAAATTATGTCATTCTTGACAGTACATTGTATATATATGTTTAGATACAAACATGTCTTATAAACCATTTGCATGTAGATACCCTGAAGTCTAAATGAAACAATCCCTATCATCAAACTTTTTTTTATAATGCCACTGAACTTTAAATATTTCCTTTTAAAACAATGTCTTTCTATAATCTCAGATTTTTAATTTCCAGTATAAATTTTACAACAAATACATTGTTTTTATAATCTTTAAAAACTGTCTATAGTCGGAAACGACTAGCACGCATGTGCGGGGGAACCTTTACCTTTACCTTTTTATAGTGAAAACATTCGAAATAAAGTTTAGGTTTTATGACATGTTTTTTAACTCACAAAAACACTCAAAGAATTCTACAATAGCTAAGAGCTTGTCACTGGAATAAAATATTGTTATAAAATGAGGTTTTTTTCTGTTTTTCATAAATACAGGGGGAAGGAGAAAGAAAATTCCATAAACCAAATCTTTTGCAAAATTAGGAATCTTGAAATTTGATTCATGAAGAAATTGAACAAAAAATGCATACTTTTTTACATCAATTTTCTCATTATTTTGTTCAAAATTAAGATACATACCTTGTCATTTTGCTCATGATCCCTCATGTGGCGCCAAAACAGTGTGTCTTTTGAAAAAGACCAAAAGATTCACACTTACAGAAGTCTGATATTTGCCAGCAATGACTATTATTCTGCATTCAGTGCTAAAACACCATCTACAAGTAAATGCAAAATACTTTTAATGGCATTATACTATTCATTAACTAATTGTGCCTATATTACGTGGATGAACTCTCATTTTTTTAAAGAAGATATATGTGGCCGAAATGGTCTAAACTGATTCATCTTTATTTTTTTTACATTTCTATCCTGCCTTCACTCTATATTTTACCACAACAATCCTGTAATCTGAGAAGAAAAGGTCTATGGAGATTCTCAATCATCCAGGTCATAGTTGTCCCAAAGATGCTTTTTCACAAGGCAACATCTTCAAAGGGAAACAAGAAAGTTCAATTGCCTCGTGAAAAAGCATCTTTGAGAAGTAGAGGCTGTCTCAAAGTCAGTCAGTGAGCTTCTCTGATTTGAGTATAAACTTTAACTTTGGTCCCCCAACATTTTAAACACCATATCAGCAATTGTTAAAAATCCTTTATTTTATTTTAAATGTTAAGCTTAAAAAACCAGGGAAACTAATGATAAAATAATTATAGTACTTTAATAACTTCTTATAGTCATTTCAATAAGTGTTGCAATCAAATATCCTTGATAGAATAGAACAGAATAATTTGTCACTTCGAATGTACACTAAACAGCATACATTAAAATGAAATTTCATTGCATACAGCTCTCAAAGGGTCACCACCTCCAATATACACTACATATGACAAAAATAAATAATTATACATATACCCACATATATTATATGATACAGAGAAACAACACAGTCTAGTTCAGATTATGTATATATGTGCACGGCGAGAAAAACAAATCTTGTGATTTTACCAGATCATGAAAAAGATCTAAAGTTTTAAATACCAAGAACAAAAATTAAGAACATATTTCAAATATTTTTATTTTTTTAATTTGAAAATTAACAATTCAGAGGGCACTGAAATATTTTACCTTACTGAATAAAATAAATACTTCAAAAGGCCATTTTTATTTACTGAATATCTGAGTATGAGATTGGACATAGCCTAAATATACTAGAACTATAATTATGTTGAGGTTAATATACTATATAAAACAAATCAAATTGTATTATTTGATTATATAATAAATTCATGTCTTTCAACTATTTTCATATTGCCAAATTTTATACTTTAATCACTGCACTAAAAAAAATAAAATTTAAAACGATCTGAATGTTCATCATTATAATCTATTATTTAAATGAAATCCAATGCTACATTAGGCAAAGGCTTATTAAAATTATATTACATATGGTATCAAGATTCAGTCGATAGATAACTTTGACTTAATTTTACTATCAATATTAATTCATTATTCAAATGATGGTAAATATTCACACAAAATTAATAATCACAAATTTTGAATTCCAAATCCTACATTTGTGTAATAGGCACAGATATTGGCTCCTTCACTTCTACAATGATACTTTGTGGGTTCATATGCAAACTAAACAATGATTAGTTTAGCCACAATTTCCTGACTAAATCACAATAGATTAACTTAATACATTAAGTTTCCAAAATACAACTGCGGGATTCAAAACTTTTAGGGCAGGGATTTATTATGAAGCAAAGTATTAAGATTTTTAATCATTTCAAACTGGATTTGCTAAGTACAATCCACGACAACAATTTGCCTACTTGTTACAATATTGACAATGAGATATTGTAAGGAAGTTTTTTTGTCACAATCTTTTACCACGCTTGATTTTATTCAGACCTGAGTAAATACAAAAATGAAAAATAAACCTTTTCCCTATTAAACCCATAGCAACATGATACACTCATACTGGATTATTATGTTCACTGGGTATACATTTTTATCAATTCTGATAAAATAGCAAACTCTTAACACAAGATTTAAGGAAATAATGTCATGGTAAATTGGGAAAATACATGCAGAAATCAGGGCAAGTTAGAACTATTCTAGCATCTTATGTTGTCAATTATGGCTCTTCATGTAATCTGAACTAGAACTAGCATCAGCTACAGTGTGGGTTTGTTAAACATGTTATATACCTGCTATCTGAATGATCCTATACATAATGAACATACAGCAGAAAATATATGTCATTGTTATAATGCATCCATCAAGTGGCTATCCAAAATTTACTCAATATGCATATATTTCAGATACACCAGTCTGAATTATGAAAATTGTTACATCAAGGGAAAGGCCATTATTACACATTTTCTGTTTGCAGATACCTTCAGTTTGAAATGCAGACGGATGGAATATGAACAATATATGAACAAGTAGAAAACAGAGTTTGAGATATCAGTATGTATCAGTATGTATCAGGCTCATATATACTGCTCAAAAAAATAAAGGGAACACAAGATAAGACATCCTACTATTAAATACAGTACATTGTGTTGTTTAAGTGTTCCCTTTATTTTTTTTTGAGCAGTATATATCAACTGTAATGTGGAGAAGCAATGGGCCAGCCCAATGGTGTAAAAGATGAAGGGAGCTACTGTGGAGAGGTTAAAAGCAACACACAAGTTCCCACTGGATTACAACTATCCAGTTTTGCATTTCTCACCTTAGTTCTGTTTGGAAACAGTTCAAGGAACAGATGTTAGGGCTGAGTTTAGGGGCAAAGAGAAATACGGTTCCCCAGCAACTGATTTCAAACTATTTAAAGAAAATCTAGGGAAAACAGACTGATGATGTGAGGAAATAAAGTATTAAATAAGTAAATCCTTATTTCTGGCGGGTGGGTGGGGAGAAGCAAAGTGGAGGATCTAGCAAAACCATCAATTTCAGATGTGGGCCATCCAGGGACCCTTGAAGTTTACAAAGGAGGAGGAAAGTGTGTGTTGTGGATTCTAACTTCTGACGGTCAGATAAAATGCGGACCATACTCTTAATCCCGACAGATCAGATGTCGGCTAGAAAGCCGACATAGTGTCCTGCCTGCGATAAATTGTTGGGGATGGGAGTTTGGTTCCCCCCCCCTTTTTTTCCCCCTCTTTCTGCTCTACAAGCGAGCTAAAAGCAGGCCCAACCAGGAAGCTTCTCAGCAAAGGGGGTGGGGTGGGTTGATCCTCGCTTACTTTCTCCGTAGACGAAGGAGACTGTTTTATTTCTTTGCCTCCTCCCACTCAAAACAACCCTCCCCTCTACCCGGCCGCCGACCTACGCAGCCCTGCAAACGTCTCCCTAACTGCACTGTCCCAATTACCGGCCGAAGTCAGCAGAGGAAAGAAACGGGCAGCCCTCCCTCCGTCCCTCCTCTCCCCTGCCCAAGCAAGGGAAGACAGAAACCGCCACCCTCGCCCACCTCGCCGAGAACGAAGCGGGCGCACATGCCACCCCCCCAGTTCCGAAAAGCAGGAGTCAAATACATTTCTACCTACCGCCGGAAGCGCAGCTGGCGGCGGAGGGAGGAAGAGGGACGGACGGTACCTACCGCCGGAAGCGCGGCCGGGAGGGTAGAAGAGGGAACGGACCCAGAGAGGAGGAAGGGGAGGAGGAGGAGGGAGGAGGCGGAGGAGGAGGAGGCGGGGATGTTTCTCAGGGCGGAGAGCCCACGTGACCCGGCACGAGGCGAGCGCGACTCGCGAGCCGAGGAGGAAGCGGTTTAGGGTAATGAGTGAGAAGGAGGGCCCGTCAAAGCGCAAACTGACGAATCGGAAGGAAGAAAGAGGGTGGCGGCTGCAGCCCCCCCTCCCCTCACCCATGGAGAATTTTGGGAGTTGTAGTTCCAGTTTAACCTCTAAAAAACTGATTCCGCCCATCCAGACAACCGAAGTTTTGGACTGAGGAAGGATGGTTCCTAGGTCTCTCACAAAGTGGCCCAGCTGGCAAACCTTCCATCGTTCTTGTTTTGATTTTGGACACGAAGACTAAAAAGACCCTGCTAAAACTCGATGCAGGACAAGCTGCTTGAACAGATTCAGTAGAAAGCGTAGGTAGGATGTAAAGGTTCAGCCGTTAGTTGGGTTGTGACTTAGTGAGATATGCATGAAGAGCGGGGTTTTTTTTTCCCTACATCCTTTTCTCTTTGGGATAAAATTCTTTCATAGTTTATGTTGTAGATGTAATCATAGGGCTGGAAAAAGAAAAATAAATACATTGCCTGTCTGAAACTGAGAAAAAAGAGAAGGATGTAATAGAACTGAGTGATCTGGTGTTGTTGAAAATATATAGGGAAGTTAAGGTATAGATTTACTTCTGAATAAAAGGACTAAAATATACGGCAGAAAGTATTAACTGATCTAGATTATTGTGGGTGTATTATAAAAGTAGGATGCCATGTATTGCGATTATTGCATAGTAAAGGTAAAGGTTCCCCCGCACATGCATGTGAGTTGTTCCCAACTCTAGGGGCCGGTGCTCATCTCTGTTTCAAAGCTGAAGAGCTAGCGCTTGTCCGAGGACGTCTCCGTGGTCATGTGGCCGGCATGACTAGACGCCAAAGGCGCACGGAACAATGTTACCTTCCCACCGTAGTGGTTCCTATTTTTCTACTTGCATGTTTACGTGCTTTCCAACTGCTAGGTTGGCAGAAGCTGGGACGAGTAACAGACGCTCACTCTGTTATGCGGCACTCGGGATTCGACCCGCCAAACTGCCGACCTTCTGATCAACAAGCTCAGCGTCCTAACCCACTGAGCCACTGCATCCCTAATTATTGCATATTAAGTTGCTGTAAATGGTGATAATAGAACCACACAGGAGTGTTGAGGTAAACTCCAATATTCTATATTATTCTAATCACTGTGTATTAAATATTTTATTAGGTGGGACAGAATCGTAGATTAAGGCTTGGAAGAACCTTGGAAATAGCTTAGCCAGCCCTTTGTTCAGAGCATAAATTCATTATTATAATATCCTCAGCAGATGGCCAAATGTTTAAACACCTCAACAAAGGAAAGCCTGCCTCTCCCAACATAGTGTTTTCCATTGCATAACTTGTAATTGTTAGGGATTTTGTTAGGGATTTTTTTCCCCTTATGTTCAGCCAATATCAGCTTCCTATTAATTTATTCTACAGTATTGTTTCCAGAATGGATAAGAGGGAACAAGATGAGACAATGTAGAAAAAGTGATTTAGGCTACCTGGAGACCTAAAAATTAATTACACTTTTGACTGTTCTGTAGCAGCTTTGAAAGAGATTTATCTTCCTCTCTCTTTAATAGATGATTTAAGCATCATATATTTACACAAATAAAATATCCAAAAGCAAAATTGTTTTCATTATAATGATAGAGTGAGAGAAGAGGACAGAGAAGGGAAAAAAGGTAGTAAAATGACTACAAGAGGAAAAAGCAAGAGATTTATATGAAAAAAGAAGTACCAGATAATCTCCCAACAATGAAAAAGTTGGACTTAAAAGAATCGTGTGAATGTTGCTAAGATCATAATGAAAACCGTTATTTTGAACCGTGACATAATGAATAGTTATGCTAATTGGAAATATGAAAAAGGATGATTGGGGAAAGAGTTTCAGGTGACAAAAATGCTTGTAAGAATGCTTACAGGTAGTCCTTGACTTAACAACCATTTATTTAGTGACCGAAGTTACAATGGCACTGAAAAGAGTGATTTATGATTGTTTTCACATGACCGTTGCAGCATCCCTGTGATTATGTGATCACAATTTAGACCAGGGTTATATGATCATCTTTTGTGACTTTCTGACAAGCAAAGTCAACGGGGAAGCCAGGTTCATTTAACAATCATTTTAATAACTGTAGTTATTAAAGTTGTTATTCACTTAACGGTGGCAAAAAAGGTCAGACCTCACTTAACAACTATATTGTTTAGCAATGGAAAAATTGGGCTCAGTTGTGATGGTAAGTCAGGGACTGCCTGTATTAGTATTAGTATTTCTTCTTCCTCTCATGCCTTTAATTTTTTTGACTTTGAATTTCTACCTCCATTTATTTGCTTTGTATAAATATTCCTTATCCAAACAGAATAATGTGTGTACTGCATGTGTAGTTTCATTCTCACTGTGTATTAGCAATGTGCAAATTAATTCCTAACAGATGTTCTAATTTGGGTTTTGCTGAGCATGTACATTATTCCTTTTTAGTTGTGCTTGCATTACACATTCATGGATAACCTTGATTTGTACCATTAATCCAATCATTTGGGTTTGTATGACACAGAACCATAAATTAAATACCTGCCTCAATTTAAAAGTTTGCCATGCTTTTTATTTATCCAGAATCTCAAGGTGACATATGAAGCACTTTCATCATGTTTTTCCTCACCCAGCTAGTTTCTTATTACTTATTTGGCAGCAGCTTGGTGTTTTCTTTGGATCTGTGAAGGTAGCCATTTCTTTTCTTATTTTTTCATTGTGTGGTGATGTTTGTACAATTTCCTTAATTGTTGAGAAACAGAAGAATGAGCATATCACTGGGATAGAATAAATGAAAAGAAAGCATGTATAGAAATAACACATTAATATTACAAAAATAAAAGCACGTGCAATGGGCTCTAAAGGTATAAATTGCCAGCAAATAACAAAAAACAGTGTGTGTGTGTGTGTATCAACATGCTGACTCAGGAATTCTGGGAGTTGAAGTCCATGAATCATAAAAGAGCCAAGGTTGCCTACCCCTGATACTATACTATAACCTATTTACACAGGAAGGAAGGATACAGTACCGGTAATAGAAAATAGGTCAGTTAAAAGGTTGCACTGAAAGGGTTGAATATAAACAACAGAAAGTATTCCTATTATTGACCCATTTCCCCCCACCCCATTGAGCTTTTAATTCTGAAGTAAGCTGGTCCCAAACCATTTAGCATTTTAAAGTTTAATAGAAGCACTTTAAATTAGGTTGGAAATTCAGTGAAACTGGTGCAAAAACCTGTGTTGAATACTTTGTGGGCACATTTTGCACCAAGTAAAATTGAGTCTCAAGTTATCTTTTAAGAATACTGTATTTAAGGCTTAATCTCTGAGTTAATTAATGCATGATACCTGTAATGAGTCAAACTGCTCCAGCTGGATCTGCAGCTAGAGTAACAAGTTTCTTCTTACTACTTGTGCCTTTGTAACAAAGGTTAGATGCTCCACATACCGTGTACCTGGGTGTTAAGAAAATGGAATCCAATAAAGACCGCAGCTCTATCCATATTTCATAACTCAGAATGCTTTTATCATATATAGATGCTTGAATAACAGTATGAAGTTTCTGTTGTACATAAATTCTAATTCCTTATCAATTAACTGTGGGATGGAAGAGATATAAAGTGTTCCCTTAGAAAAAGTCTGTGAAAGAGGAAAAGTAATGTTCATTGCTAATGTGCAAATTAAGTCTGTTTAAGCATGTTGCTGCAACTTGTTATAACATTTATTTGCCTGGATAGGAATATATATACCTTGAATTGCAATCTGTAATTAGCCTTGTTGTTGTTGTTGTTAGCTGCGAAGTCGTGTCCGACCCATCGCGACCCTATGGACAACATTCCTCCAGGCCTTCCTGTCCTCTACCATCTTCTGGAGTCCATTTAAGCTCACGCCTACTGCTTCAGTGACTCCATCCAGCCACCTCATTCTCTGTCGTCCCCTTCTTCTATTGCCCTCGATCTTCCCCAGCATTAGGCTCTTCTCCAGGGAGTCCTTCCTTCTCATTAGGTGGCCAAAGTACTTGAGTTTTAGCTTCAGGATCTGGCCTTCTAAAGAGCAGTCAGGATTGATCTCCTCTAGGACTGACCGATTTGATCGCCTTGCAGTCCAAGGGACTCGCAGGAGTCTTCTCCAGCACCATAGTTCAAAGGCCTCAATTCTTTGGCGCTCAGCCTTTCTTATGGTCCAACTTTCACTACCATACATTGCAACTGGAAAGACCATAGCCTTGACTATAGGCACTTTTGTTGACAGGGTGATGTCTCTGCTTTTTAGTGTGCTGTCTAGATTTGCCATGGCTTTCCTCCCCAGGAGCAAGCGTCTTTTAATTTCTTGGCTACAGTCCCCATCTGCAGTGATCTTGGAGCCCAGGAAAATAAAATCTGTCACTACCTCCATTTCTTCCCCATCTATTTGCCAGGAATTGAGAGGGCCAGATGCCATGATCTTGGTTTTCTTAATTAGCCTTAAGATTTCACTAAATGATAAAAGGGGACATTTTAGCATGAGTACAACCCCTTGTCCAATGATGGAATATAAATTCAAGTGTCCCAGGCAAATGACAGTCTAACTAACCTATGCTTGAACACGCTCAATGGGAGTTTTTCTGCTACTTCCTAGTTTTGCTTCCCATATTTCTTTCTTTTTTAAAAAATGGGCATGTTCAAGCATAGGTTAGACTGCCATAGCATTTGACTGGTCAATCTTAGAATGGAATTTGGGCAGAGTTTGCAAATGCTCAAATTGTATATCTCCAGATATCCAGCAGGGAGCAGTCAAAACGGCTGTTATCTGGTGTCTTCCCTTGTTCTTCCCTCGGAATGATACTTCACAGTGTCCAAAAAGGTAGTAAAATGGCAGTCAATTACAAAGGAAAGAAAAGCAAATCCATTGCTCACAGTGGCTGGGAAGGATGATGAAATTGTGGCAAGGCATCATGGCACTGATTGCAGGAAGAAGAACAGGGCAAAATCTCTGGCTCTGGGAAGCTAATGAGATGGGCATTTCCATCAATAGCAAATTAATTTCCCCAAAGCTTAGATGAAATGTTGAAAAGGTATCCTGTCAATATTCTTCAGAAATCTAGCCAAAGATTGAGGCTAAACATCTTTGAGCCCCATGCAAGTACTGTGACATTGTAGGGCTATAGCCAACATAACCTCCATATCCTGAAGGAGCCGGAGTCTGAAAAAATACGAACCCAAACAAGGACTAGAGGCTGTCTTTTTCTTGCAAACACATACAAACCTCCAACTAACTTGTATGTGTTTATATACGATACAATCTGATCAGCAAGCCTCCAGCCACGTTCTAAGTACAGTATATGCAAAGTTTTATTTACATACAGAAGATTCAGATCTAAATTCCCATTGATTGACTATATGGGAGCAATTCATGGTCATTTGGGTGAATAAATCCCTTTTTTTTAAAAAAAGAAAAAGCTAAATTTCATTGGATTTGTAAATGTCAGGCGTGAAAGATCAGGTCCACACATAAAGGTGCAATAGGAATTTATTGCTACTTATGCCTATGCTCGGGAATATTCTCAACGGTTAGTTCCTGTTAGGAGTTAGATAAGGGTCAATGGAATTCGGGGGGGGGGGATTGAAATTAATCCATTGGTAGCTATGTAGAGATTCTAGGCTGATCTGCCTTTTATCTCCACCCCCAGGTTCTGCCACCCCTTTCCCTACAGTAAATGAGAAAAGTGGTAGAGAATATAAATTAATATAAATAAATTAAAATAAAGAACACCTATGATGTCACAAGAATAAACCTCTGGCCTCCTGATGTCAGCATGATAATATTTATTACAGGTTTGTCAGGGTTGTGTGTTTTTTTTACATTTGAAGCACAAAAATGTAAAAAAAAAGCTAGGAATCAAACAATGCCAAAAGCAATAAAATCACTTTGCCTACGAATTGAGAGGGTGAATACGGCAACTAGTAATTTTCTATTTTAGTCTGTTTAATGAAAGAAAATCAGGAATGGGGATGGCTCTGGAGAGAATACAAGGCTGTAATTCACTTAATGGGAGTGGGCTGATGTCATCAACCACAAATATATTAAGTATCTGAGGAATAGAAAACATGTTCAGAGCTCACTAGAGCAAAGGGATCTCAGTGGAAATACAACCAAGTGTTGTGTATGGATTTTTAGGAAAACAAATATGTTTGGAACAGTAACTTTCAAATATGTCAAAATGAGTCTCAAAATCCTTTCTATCTAGCTCCATGCTTTCTTCACTGTAGTTACAAGACAAAATAGATAACAAACAAGAGAGTAAAGGAGGGAACTGCTATTCCTAGCCAACTTCTATTCTGCCGCACGGTAAACAGTTTTTAAAAATAAATAAAGGCAAGTCCTGCAGCTATTATGGAAGTTAATCATGTTTAAATGTTGCCATTTCTGTGCTCTTTTGTGTGCTACTTCACATTCTAAATTTGTAAACAGAAATGCTATTTTTATTAGCATTAATACCACAAGAATGTACAACTGAATTGCAGCATAGGGAAATGGCAGTTCCATGCAGCATTTGATATGGTAGGCTGCAAGAGAGTGACTGGCCCAAAGACACCCAGCTGGCTTTCTTGCCTCAGGTGGGGCTAGAATTCTCAGTCTCCTGGTTTTTAATCTGGTGCCTTAACCGCTGGGCCAAACTGGCTGTCTTTTAGAGTAAAAGAAATATGCAGCTGGGATTCATCTGAAGGAAAACGTCTGGATAAGAAATATAATGTAAATTCTAGGATAGCACAGTCTCAGGCAAGACACAACTCCACTCCCTTTGGGAAAAAGGAATACGCTGTAGATAGAACCTTCAGGTCATGTTGACCCTCAATGACTGCCTGGGCTAGTCCCTGCAGTCTCCAACACTGGAAGTTTTTAAGAAGAGATTGGACAGCCATTTGTCTGAAATGGTATAGGGCAGAGGTCCCCAACCTTTTGGACAACAGGGGCTGCTTCCGTGGAGAGAGGTATTTCCACGGACTGGATTGGGCATGGTTTTATGTGCTGCCTGCATCCCACGGATGTGCGGCTCAGTTACTGGCATGCTGCAGCCCGGTACCAGTCCATGGACCGGGGGTTGGGGACCCCTGGTATAGGGTTTCTCACCTGAATGGGTATTGAAGTAGGACAGAGGTCCCCACTACCGGACCATGGCCTATTTGGAACTGGGCTGGATGAGAGGTGGGCTGGTATGTGTGCTTGTGTGCCAGCTCTCCATTCATGCAGCTCGATTCCCCTCCTCCCCCCACAGTGAGGCCGCCAAGCCACCTCCCTCTCAATGCTCCAAAAGTGGAGCAGCGAGAGGAGAGGCTGAGTGGGACAAGCGTGCCCTGCTCAGCTTCACTGACTCACCGAGGATACCTGATCCGCTTTTGGAGCGTCAGGCAGCCTCAGTAAATCTGAAGTAGGATGAGACCAAAAGCTTTTGAAAATGGACGTAAGGCTTTGGGGGAGCGGTCTTGCACCGCTTCAGGCTTTCCGTCCCTTTGCAAAAGCTTTAGCCATGGAGAAGCCTGAAGGAGCACGAAATCGTGCCCCAAATGCTTGTCATCTCTCATGTGTGAGTGGAGCTGTGCATGTGTGCATGCCAGGCCCACTAGTTGCACAACTCTCCCCTCCCAGCCAAAAAATCATTTGCCAGTAACTGCACTCCAGGGCCCAAGGTCATCCAGATGGTTTCGTGCCTGAGGTGGGACTGGAACTCAATTTCCTATTTTCTAGTCTTTAATGTTGATTTTATTCACTATATTGAATTGGTCCTCTGTATTTTTTTTTCTTTTTACAACCCTCTAATCCCTTTATTCAGAGTGGAGTCAGGTCAACTGAATGGAGCTGAGGTTTATTGGCCGGATGCCCTTCCTGATGCCTAAGCAGAGTTTGCAACAGATATTTTCTCATTGCACCCTGATAGAGAAACATCTGCTGCCTAGGATTGAATGCTCAACCTTCCAAGTGGGAAGAGAGCGTCTTCACCTCTAGGCCACTGCACTGCTTAGTTGTCTGTAATAATAACAACTGTAATTCTTACTACACAGATGAAATACACAAAATAATCCATTTGCTTTCAAATTGGTATGACTTATTTATTATAAAATGCCTGTTTCTATCCTCTTTTGTGCACTTGAAGATAGACTTTCTTATTCCTATGTCTTACTATAATCTTTCTTGATTTCCATTGTTACTAGTTTCATTAAGTCTCTGTTTCTACATACATTTCTTAAAATTCTGTATTTTATTTTCTTTACCTTGTATGTATACCATACCACCTATGTTATTTTTTTGTATTTCAGTTATATTCTTTTCACCTGCATCCTACCTGGTCAAAATCAATCTCAGTTGCTCACAGCAAGGTGTGTGGTTCATAGTACTCTCAGGAATATACGATAGTGCTTTTGGGGACCACCATATTCTTGACTACATAGGAGACGTAATCTTTATGCTGCCGGTCTGCTACTTCTGGCACTTGGTTGCCTCTGGTTCAGCTGGGGCCAGTTTCTACTCTTAAGTAACTATTTATGCTTTTGGCTGTCCTTCTGGGTCTGTCAACTTCTCTCTGTACCTGTCTTCACCTGTCCAAGAACTTTTTACTTCTGTGAATAGTGCATTACATTTCAGGATATGTGCATAATTCTCTGAAGGGAAGGTCATTTGGGAAAGGTTTTATACAAAGACTGAGAACACTTCAATTCTGAATCAGGTAAAAGAACTTACAAGAAATTGACTTTGATTCTGAGAAGAGATCTATATTTTATATCAGGAATCTGCTCAGAAATTTATTTAGATCTACTTTACTTTCTTTTGGTATATATGAATTCTTGTTACAAAAACCCCCAAACCAATTGTGTACATGTATTGGAAAGTAAAAATACGAATTTATTTTGATCTGTGTTAAACTCTGGTGCAGAATGCGGCTGCGCGAGTCGTGATGGGGCTCTCCCGATACTCCCATGTAACACCTCTACTCCGCGAGCTGCATTGGCTTCCAGTTGCCCTTCGGGTGAGATTCAAGGTGCTGGTGATGACCTATAAAGCCCTAAATGGCGAGGGTCCGGGATATTTGAGGGAACACCTGCTGCCAGCATCAAGTTCCCTTCATCCAGTGCGCTCCCACAGGGAGGGTCTCCTCAGGGTGCCGCCGGTTAAAGACTGCCGGCGGGTAACACCCAGGGGTAGGGCCTTCTCAGTGGGTGCGCCTGCCCTGTGGAACCAGCTGCCTGCGGAGCTTAGGACTGCCCCCAACCTCCGTTCATTCCACCGGGACCTGAAGACCTGGCTCTTCGAGCTCTCTGGCCCAGGCTAAGAATATTTTTAATTTTAATTTTAACTGGGTTTTAATTTTCTCAGGGTTCTATTTAATCTCTTTTAATTTATTTTAACATTTGTATTGACTGTTTTTTAAATGCCCTGTAAACCGCCCTGAGTCCTTCGGGAAAGGGCGGTATATAAATCTAAATAAAATAAAAATAAATAAAAATAAAAATATAGTACTGAAAATTGAGCAGTTGGCCTGCTTGGATTGTCGTGATAAGCAACCATTGAACATATATGCAAAATATACTTGGGTTCCTATGTTTAAAATAGAACATAATTGGAACTGCTTTAAAGTCACTGCTGGTAATATTTATGCAATCCTACATATACTTTTAAGAACAACAGAGCTTTGTGGTTCACAAATACTAAAATATTTACTACAGTATTCTGTGGATTAGAATTCACACTATCTAGAATTCTATGCTATAATATATTTGTTCATCTTTTAAAGTTGCAAAAAGGTTGTTTGTTGTAATCAACTTGTTCATGGTCAAACCATAATACCTATTATTTCAGTTTAGGCTAGTGTAGTGTTAAGATGCCACATAACATTTGCAAGAGATTGAAATAGCTCCATTAATAGATACAAGAAGAAAGGTCTATTGAACTAATGGACTAATTTCCAATTTAACATGTTTGTAGTTACTTTGTAAATCTAGTATCTTACGTTAAATGGATCACACTAATTTGTTAAAGCAACTTGTTATTCATTTCTCTATGAAATGTACCATAATTAAATCCATTA
This sequence comes from Vipera ursinii, assembly GCF_947247035.1. Classification (NCBI taxonomy): domain Eukaryota; kingdom Metazoa; phylum Chordata; class Lepidosauria; order Squamata; family Viperidae; genus Vipera; species Vipera ursinii. Next base: position 153,945,311 of record NC_139516.1, read on the forward strand.
AGATGGTAAAGCAGATTTCAGCAGTGGAAGCCACCATATTCTATATTTACTAACAGAGGAAAATAAAATATACAAATCCAAATATCTAAATGACATAAAAATCAAGAAATCCCATTCTACCCCCAACAGCTGTAGAAACACTGCTAGTTGTCAAATCCTATAGCCCTATATTGGATGTAGCTTAAATAAGGACACAAAAGAACTGTTACAGATTTATTTTGCCTTACCACGTCACGATCTGCCAAAATGAATTTGGCCACAACATGGATGGGAGCAATAAATGGAATTTGCTGGCGTCCATTGTTCTCAGCAGAGAAAGATTATACCATGAGAAAGTGATATAGAAAATCAGCATAACGCTGTACACAAAATCAATATTTATATTGGCCAAAAATTATTTTAAAGATACATGCTGTGGAGAAATAGATAGCAAATAAAAGTAATCACTTATAAAAAATTATGTATATATATATGTGTGTATGTGTGTGTATCTATATATGTATATCTATCTATCTATCTATCTATCTATCTATCTATCTATCTATCTTGCACAGAAAAATATGTAGCTTGCAGAAAGAGAAGGAAAAAAAATCCATACAACAACTGAGATTTTCCTGGACATTTAAAATAGTATTTCTGAGGAAAATATTGGGAAAAAAATTGTATGAATACATACAACTCTAACAGGGAGAAGATTTACACATTCCTAACTCCAAGTATACTGTAGGCTTTTTACCATATTCAGTGCTTAATACAGATCATATGTTTACTAGAAAAAACTGTTTTTTCTGATTTTCTATACTAGTGGTATTGTTTACTGTAAGTGCAGCAAAAGTTAACATTCAGATCGTTAACTAGCTGATTGTAGAGAATAAGAGATGGCCTTGCTGGAGATATGCAGGAACCATTACAGATAGTCCTCGACTTACAACCACAATTGAGCTCACAATTTCTATTGCTAAGCGAGACATTTGTTAAGTGAATATTGCCCCATTTTATGACCTTCCTTACCACACTTGTTAAGTGAATCACTGCAGTTTACAGTAATTACTGTAAACAAATACAGCAGGCATTAACATCAGTGGTTCCCAGCTTCGCCTTTAATTTGCAGGTAAACAGAAAAGCCTTCAAAAATTCTTGCCATTGAGGATTATTTATTTAACAATTTTTAATGAAAATTCCCACAAAGTTTGGTTTGTATACTTCCATAATCTCCAATGGAAAAGATTTTCAGAGAAGGTAGCCAATAGGCAAATATATCAGCTGTGATGTCAGTTTGTCTTATTTCAATAACAATCACCATGGAAACCAACTAACTGACCTATTTCTTTTTGTACCTCTGAATAAACAATGCAGCTACCCATTTTCAAATATCCCATTTTAGATACTAACTGTTTACCTTCTTTCTTCATGTTAATTAAGTGCCATTGTGTTCTTTATATATTCCCTGAAGGCTTATTTTCACAAAGTCTATTTCTGGGGCTTTTATAGTTTATTTTCTTGTGCAATGACAATAAAAAGCCCAAGGCTATTATTAGGGAAGCGTCTCTTCTTCCATGCGCATCTAATATTCTGTTCTGAAACCTCCCTCAACGTTCCAACATTTAATCCCCATATACTGTATATGGGGTGGGACTTTGCTACATATATTTTAGTATGTTTTCTGACACCATTGCTTCAGTTTCATTTGTTGATTCATAATTCAAAATCACTCCATTGCAAACTCAATATTTTAAAACAATAAGGGCCCCACACAAACTGAGATGGATTAGCAAATGTCAACACAATAAAATAGTGGGTGTCGGGTAAAAGCAGCCAGACCACTTGTGAAGATAAGACTTCAAGGATTCTGGGGAAGGTCAGGCCTGTGTTTCTTTCTGCAGCACAAGGACTCTAAACTCAGTCCCCTCTTAACACAGCCTCCAGCTTGGCTGGAAATTCCACCACAGTGTACACCAACAATATTATTATACCACAGTAATAATAATATAACATCATCATATAATGTTATATAACATTAATATTATATAACATATACTGTAAGGTAAAGGTAAAGGTTCCCCCGCACATGCGTGCTAGTCGTTTCCGACTCTAGGGGCCGGTGCTCATCTCCGTTTCATAGCCGAAGAGCCAGCGCTTGTCCAAGGACGTCTCCGTGGTCATGTGGCCGGCATGACTAGCACGGAACGCTGTTACCTTCCCACCGTAGTGGTCCCTATTTGCCTACTTGCATTTTTACGTGATTTCGAACTGCTAGGATGGCAGAAGCTGGGACGAGTAACAAGCGCTCACTCTGCTACGCGGCACTCGGGATTCGACCCGCCAAACTGCCGACCTTCCGATCGACAAGTTCAGCGTCCTAACCCACTGAGCCACCGCGTATATATACTGTAGCATCATCCAAAACTAAGTTAAATAAAATGAGTTTAGTTATCTGAAAGGTGGATTTGATTTGATTTGATTTGATCTGATTTGATTTGTGGATATAATTTATAGTGTACTCCCGACAATTCTGCCAGTTTGCAATTAAACAGTTTACAGTAAAAGAATAAAAGCAACGTCACAAAGAAAAGAATCCATGAGTTGCCCAGAGAAAGACATATCACAAAAACCTCATACAGCAGGCACTCAAACATAACCTCGCTCTCAATATTGCTTTACCATTGATCCTCGAACATGTGGCCATCATACCATCTCTGCAGTCAAGTGGTCATGATTCAGGCACTTTACAACTGGTAGCTGTTTATTTTGGTTGCAGCATCCCATGGTTAGATGATTGCCATTTGTGACTTTCACTGCCAGCTTCCAACAAACGAAGTTAATGAGGAAGCCGGCAGTAAGTTGCAAGTCACAGTTGCTTAATGTCCTTGGTGATTCCCTTAACGACTCAGTTGCAAAGCAACATTGTTAGTCAGGCTCAGTCCCAGGACATCTCACTTAGTGACCGTGTTTGCTTAATGATGGAGTTTGTGGTCCCTATTGTGATCAGTAAGGACTACCTGTACTCTATCACTTATAAGAAGGTCTATAGTGGCGAGGAGTCTAGTAGCACTTTTATTGACTAACAAATCTTATTAAAAGGGTTAGGGCTAGGGCTGTAGTTCATCAGATGCTACTCGAGAACTGCAGCTCACAAAAGTTTATTTCTTTTAGTAAGATTTATTAGTCAGAAAAGGTGCAACCAGACTCCTGATCCTTTATCACTTGTTTTGTTACCATTTCAAAATTTGGTTTAATTCTTTATGCTTCTTAATAATCTTGGAAGGCAAATCACGACAGACAGATATACTATAGTATTTATAGTTATTGCTGCCCGTAACCCACTTATGGACTTTTTGTGTAAAACAGAATAAAAATGAACTTATGCTTCATTTTTATTGGCTAGATTATTGGAAGAAGAGAGCCATGATGTAACTTTAGAGAAAGAAATAAATTTATAATTGTACTTATGTAAAGAAGTTCAGAAACCACTTCTTTATGTTTTTTTCTTCCTTTTCGATTATCTTTCATTTGTTTCTTTCTTGCACTTTTAGCTTTCTTCCTGATTTCTTTTTTTGTCCTTACTTTGTACTAATTTGTATTAGTTTTTAACCTTTGTTTTCAAAACTTTAAATAAAATTATATTTAAAAAAGATTACTTTGGAAGGCAGATCTGAAAGATCATCAATTTCTTTCCAACATCTTGCACAGAAGAGCTGCAAGTAATTATTTCATGTGAGTCTCTGCCGCAGCCGGACTTGGCTCACAATAAAATTAGAATTCTGATAGATCTCCATACAACTTTATAAATTTTGAATAAATACTCTGAGAGAAACAGCTCTAAAAATCCTTTCTCCATAATGGCCACTAGGATGCTGTTCATCAGCTCTGCAAGAATTACTGTAACATACTAAATCTTTTTTCTTTTCACTTTGAACCTAATTCACTTTTCTTGCTTTAACGCCAGCTCCTTGTTGTTTGTTTTGCCTTTTGTCTGAATAGCTTGGACATTTTTTTTCACATCATTTTCCAGACTCTTTTTCATTTCCTTTTGTCTGAAATCAGATTTTAATTCAGGCATCTGATCTTGAAGCATATTCTTCGTGAATTTTCTACTTGTTGATTACCTTATAACAAATAGCTCAAAGTTAGTCATTTCTCTCAGCTTTAATCTGGGTGACACTTATCAAATTAACATCTATGTCAGAATTGATCCTAAAAATGGTCAAACAAATAGGTTTTTCTGATGTGTAACATTCTCTGAAGTTAACTGGATCCTTTACAGAAGCTACTAAAAATTTCATTTTCATTTTCTCCATTAGGGGTAATGTCATACCATCAGGCCATACAAAGAAGAGTGGACAATCTGTTTCTTATGCTTCTATCACCTGCTCCAAATTCCAAACATAGAATTAAAATTTCTACTTAACCATTTTAAAAAAAACAAGCAGTTCAAGCTATAGTTTTCAGCAGATCGTGGATGGAGAAACAAGCAAAATGCATGTCAGGGCTTTGACCAGAAATCAAAAATCAGTTGAAGTTCTGCTGTGTCTGAAGCCTGCGTGGTCTAGCAGTGGCATCCACCTGAAATAAGAAGTCTAATCCTGACTCCTGTCTGCAGCCACTAACTTGCAATCCCCCCTGCCCAGTTAACAAAGTTACTTACTACTGTACATTGCTAGTTTATTAGGCATATTACTACAGTAAAGAAGAAACAAGTGTCCATTAAAGATAAATGTCCATTAACTGGTGAATGAGTCTTTTCAAATCCAAAAATACAATCAGTACTATTTGCTAGCAGTAAATACCAGTTCTGAGGTGAGGTAGCAAACATTGTCCATATTGATTCATCAAACAATAAACTTAATCTTTCAGGCGAAATCCATTATTGACAAACTCAGAACAAAACTTGAATCTAGCAGGTTTTTGTCAAAGCCAACTAAACAAAGATTCATTGAATCTTTGTAGCACTGGGTAGAAAATGATCTTCCATCAGCAAAAATCATTGTGCAATTGTTTTCTTTTCTTCAATTTGGAATTCATCTCACCTGTTCATCTTCCATAGGCAACTGTCAATCAGGTCTGCTGCTAGTGATTTTTCCAGTCTTAGACCCCTGGCTAGGTGGTGGAAAGCAGAAAGTAACTTTTTTCATGTTTGTGAGCATGATACATACACGTGATTGGATTGATTTAACTAAGGTTATTCCAGAACTTAGTAATGCCTTATTTTAAGTTTGACAACAAAAAAAAAATTCTATGGAAAATTGTTAGTCATCCATAAGCAAAGAGATATGTTTAGGATCACAGTGAATAGTGAATCAATGCAAATGCTTAATATTCAGCATCCAAATTGTTACATATACTGTACATATACCTGAGAATCTCCTAGCAGCTATCAAAATAGCAACCTCCACCATAAGATAATTGATTGCTACAAACTAATTAAAGTGATTGTATTACTACTGCATGGGAAAAAACAGTATGTAGTGTTCAGTAGCACAGCTGTATGTTTTCAGTCCCTTACGTAAAGTGGATTGTTGTCCCACATTTTTGTATACATCTTTGTATTATCATTTGGTATTCTCTGTATATAATGGATTACAAATTCTATAACTCAGGCTATTACTAACTGGTTATTATCAGAAATTGCAATGTAACACATGGATAATACAAGAGTGGAACAATTGAATTATATAACTGCATTGTATATAACTCACATATCTTCTAAGAAATCCTGCATTTTAAAGAACATTGCTCATATTTTTAATCTCACTACAGATACAGTAGTAAACTGATTTCTGATTTCTATTTCCTCTTTATAGCATATTGAAAACACCTTATAAACAGAAGGCTCTAGCTTGTCATTTTGGGCTTGCTAAATTGCCTTTCTCTGAACAGGAAGCCATCAGTAATCCATAATAAACTGACTGCTGATAGACCGAGTTTGATTTATTAATCTGTCATGGTGTTATGTTCTTGGGGAAATGTATCTACTTTGTAGCTCAAAGTAGATATAAAATCTAAAACTTATTAAAGGCTGTAATAAGCAGCAAATAAGCTTTGTTCTGTATCTCAACAAGCCCCATAGCACTAGAGTAGACAGTCACATTATAGCTCCTTTGCAATGCTTTCCTCCAATATTTATAGCTAAAATGTATATGATTTAACAACATAGAAGACAGCTACTATACTTTACATGCCACCATCTGATGTTTTAAAATTGCCCTTTTCACTTCGTATTTTTTTCAGGGACACAAAACATTTGTTCCGTAATATCAAGAATGTAGGTTTATGCAGTTTGTAAAGAGAAGTATGACAACCAAGAGATATGATGAAGTACAACCAAAAATATAGCAGGACTAGTAAAATCAGAGAAAAAATATGTAGAATAATAAATAATAAGTGACATTTTTGGAAACTAAAAGTATATCCATAAAACATTATTACAGAATAGGGCCAGTCCTTTCACATATTATTAAATCTATCTATGTAAACCATTTATTGTTCCATCTTAGAACAAAATAGAATAACAAAGTTGGAAGGGACCTCGGAGGTCATCTAGTCCAACCCCCTGCTCAGGCAGGAAACCCTATACCATTTCAGACAAATGGTTGTTCAATCTCTTCTTAAAATCTTCCAGTGTTGGAGCATTCACAGCTTCTGGAGGCAAGTTGTTCCATTTATTAATTGTTTTAACTGTCAGGAAATTTCTTCTTAGTTCTAGGTTGTTTCTCTCCTTGATTAGTTTCCATCCGTTGCTTCTTGTCCTGCTTTCAGGTGCTTTGGAGAATAGCTTGACTCCCTCTTCTTTGTGGCAACCCCTGAGATATTGGAGCACTGCTATCATGTCACCCCTCGTCCTTCTTTTCATTAAACTAGACCTACCCAATTCCCACAACCATTCTTTATATGTTTTAGCCTCCAGTCCCCTGATTATCTTTGTTGTTGTTCTCTGTACTCTTTCTAGAGTCTTAACATCTTTTTTCATCGTGGTGACCAAAACTGGATGCAGTATTCCAAGTGTGGCCTTAACAAGGCGTTGTAAAGTGGCATGAACACTTCACGTGATCTTGATTTTATCTTTCTGTTAATGCAGACAAGGACTATGTTTGGCAGCTGCAGCACACTGCTGGCTGATATTTAAGGGATTGTTCATTAGGACTCCAAGATCCCTCTCACAGTTACTACTATTGAGCAAGTTTTAATACAATATGTTGTTTTCATACAATAATATTTATATAATATGTTTAGATTGTTAATGTTCTGTTGTGCACACACAAATACATTTATTTTGATGTATATTCTTTATTTTTTTTAGTTTATTCATATATTCATTACATTTAATTTTGAAGGAAAGTAAAATAATTATGTTTGCAATATTAATATTCGAAACAATAGCTAATATTGATAAAATATCCACATTTTAGTACCTTGAATCTTATTTATATTCATACTCTATGGACAGTTTTCATTCTTGCTGAGAAAGGAATTACCCTTCAAAAATGCTAACTTTTGATATTTTAAATGGCTCATAAAATAATTTCTGAGTTTGACACTCTAAACATAAAAGAAATCAAATAGTATTTTTAAAATGGGAAAAAAGAAAAACATGTTTATAAAGTGTAACATGAGGTTAAATGAAGATAGATCATTATAGGTACTTCTTGACTTACAACAGTTCATTTAGTGACTGTTCAAAGGTACAACAGCACTGGCAAAAGTGACTTATGACTGTTTTTCATACTTATAACCATTGCCACATCCCCCACTCTTTTGGAAAAAGCACTTAAGTCTATGCTTCCTGGCTTTGTTTACACAGGTTTGCTAAGCATGGCTTTTGTTAATGTTTAAATGCTTAAAATACAGTAAGCCATGGGCATTGGGGGGAAAAATGCAGGGGTGATAAATGAGACAATGTCCACTGGATGCAAACCTTTCCCTTTTCAACTTGCATTGTGAGGTCACAACACACGTTTTCTTCACTGAGATGAAGACTTCAATTGTTGGGAACACCCATGAGCCTAACTAAAAGCATCATTAATTATAGCATATAAAATTACCCCGCAGGGTCTAAAATTTTGATGAGACGGGATTCCAAAACAAAAACAGCTCTTTCTTCTAAATTTGTATAATTCCATTATGCCCAGAGAAAAATAGCCAAGTATTTCCAGAATGGTGTTAGAGAATAAATTAAAAAAAGAGCAGGTTTTAACGTTCATATTCGTATCTTCCTACTTCATACAGTCAGTGATCATTACACTGAGCATTACATATATTGAAAATGATGTCTGTATTGTCTGGTGGAGCAGCGGGCTAATGCCTCCTTAAGTAACACCAGCTGCCTGCAATTAGTGCAGGTTCGAGTCCCACCAGGCTCAAGGTTGACTCAGCCTTCCATCCTTCCGAGGTAGGTAAAATGAGGACCCAGATTGTTGGGGGCAATAAGCTGACTTTGTAATAATGCCGCTGGGGGGGGGGGCGAAAGCCCTAATAATCAGGCATATACATAGAATGAAGGCTATTGCTAAGCACATTGATTTGTGCTTAAAATTGTAAGCCGCCCTGAGTCTTCGGAGAAGGGCGGGATATAAATGGGATTAAATAAATAAATAAATTGTGCATGACACGAATGGCTGATTGCATGATACTTTTTTATAGTATTGGGATCCTTGCATAGCTACAACTCCCAATTACCTGGAAGCTTATATGCAGGAAGCTACTGATGAAAATGTTATTTCAGTACAGATGTCCACACCAGTGTAGAGAATGGAGGCTAGCAGGATGGCAGGTAAAGTTGTGGTTTATTTTATTTGAGATGATTAAAGGTAAAGGTAAAGGTTCCCCCACACATGCGTGCTAGTCGTTTCCGACTCTAGGGGCCAGTGCTCATCTCTGTTTCAAAGCCGAAGAGCCAGCGCTTGTCCGAGGACGTCTCCGTGGTCATGTGGCCGGCATGACTAGACGCCAAAGGCGCACGGAACGCTGTTACCTTCCCACCGTAGTGGTCCCTATTTTTCTACTCGCATTTTTACGTGCTTTCGAACTGCTAGGTGGGCAGAAGCTGGGACGAGTAACAGACGCTCACTCTGCTACGCGGCACTTGGGATTCGACCCGCCAAACTGCCAACCTTCTGATCGACAAGCTCAGCGTCCTAACCCACTGAGCCACCGCGTCACACTTTTATCACACTTTTATTATGTTGATAACTAAGTCAAGGCCGTCAACATACCTAATATTCCTTTCTCCTCCTATTTTTCACAGAACAACCCTGTGAGGTGGGTTGGGCTGTGAGAGAGGCATCAAAGCCAAAATCGCCCAGCTGGCTTTGATGCCTAAGGCAAGACTGGAACTCCTGCTGGATTAGGTTTCCTGTTTTTTAGCCTGATGCCTTAACCACTAGACCAGAATTCTGGGAGTTGAAGTCCACGAGTCATAAAAGAGCCAAGGTCGCCTACCCCTGCACTAGATCAAATATATATCTTTATATTCCATAAACTGTGATTCAAAGGAGCTTTATTTTACCAAGGTGTGTGAACTCATTAATCTGCCTGGCCAAATGCTCGATGCAGCAGGCTGACGATTTTGAGTAACATTACTATAATTTAATGAGCAGAAAAGTGAGGGATTCTTCTACTGAATCATTATACACACACACACACACACACACACACACACACACACATAGTGGTGTTTGCCAGGAAAAAGAATGACAACATAGGCAATGATGTCATCACTCAAATGCCACAAGTCATTAGTTTTACTAAATTTATTTTATTTTATTTTTATCCCATCTTTATTGTTTTGATAAATAACTTAAGGTGGCCAACATATCTAATGCTCCTTTCTCCTATTTTTTCCTACAACAACAATCCTGTAGGTGAGTTGGGCTGAGAGAGAGTGACATCTAACCAGCTATCATACATAAGGCAGGATTAGAATTCCCCATTTCCTGGTGTCTTAACTACTAGACCAAACTGATCTGATAATAACCGCTACACCAAACTGTATTGATTTGATTATCTCAGCAGACCCATGTTTTTGACTGATGCCATTGAAAGCTAGACTAGATTTCCTAGGAGTGGTGCTGGCTTTTGGGGGGGGGGGCTTCTTATTCTGAGAATTTCCAATAACCATGAATCATGAATGGCTCAGGATGTTGTATGCCTCATTAATACCTAGATATATATTTGTATTCTGTTCAGATGGTGTTAATGATCTGAGGGCACAGGAATGTATTGTAGCTCCATAGTCATAAACAGATCACCCTTCGGACAGCCTTGTTAGGAATGCCCCTGCTGTTTGAGTTTTGTTAATTAGGAATCAGTATGAGACATGGATTTCACCTACTTTGCTCACAAGTAATGAAAAACATCCTCACAGGAACTGTGTGCCCCATTTTTCCTACCTTAAGGAAAGAAATTAGGATTTTAAAATTATTTTTATGGGTTACTTTATCTGCGTTAACCTACTTTTCTTTTGAGTTTTTGTGAACTGTTCTGATCATTTTCTGAGATGGGAAGACAAAGGAATACAAGAAACAATCAATGATTAAAATAAATTATTTTTAGATAAAGTAATTGTTGCACATGTGCAAACCCCTTATAAAAGTGAATTCAAAAGAAGCATCTGGTGTACAGAATCTGCAATTTTCTTGATTCCCAGGAGATGGCATCTGACTTCTAGAGAATTACTTGCCAAAACTATTTTATGACTTGTACACAAGGACAGAAATTTGAGAAACATCTAAATTAAAATAAAATAGTAGCCAATTTTAAAGAGAGAGATTTAAGATGTCTTTAATATTAGTTATAATAAATAGGTAATATATATACATATGATTATTTTAATCTAAAATAATAAAATGAATACTCAAGTTTGCTTTTTAAAAAGACCTCAGATTTACTTTACTTCAAATTATACTCTGAAAACTGGATCTTTGGGTTAAAAATTATGACAAAATAAAATAATTATATATTTAAAATATTGCATTGGATTTACCTTGGAATTAATCTTGTGTGTGTATTTATATGATATACATTCCACAGATTCTTTTATTAAATATAATAAGAAATCCTGTGCATATTTGTATGTATTTAATGGGACCAATAATTATATCAAAATATAAGTCCAATGGTAGTTGAAAATCAGGAAAACTGCAAGTTTTGTTTTCATGTGAAAGTTATAAATTAGGTTTAGGTTAATTTAAAAAATACTTAACAGGAATTAATATAGGTTATTATACACACAGAGAATCTATCTATCTATCTATCTATCTATCTATCTATCTATCTATCTATCTATCATCTATTATTCTTCCCCATAAATTCAGGCATTTCTTTACTCATGTATTTATAATATTATCAATCTGAATTAGCAATTTGAAAGAAAATGTTTTCAAACAATGAAAATACCTTAGTATTTATTCCAAGATATTAAAGGGATCCAAACAACATGTAAGGCCTGGTTTTTAATAGATTTCCATAGGCATTTTAGATCCCGCAAAAATATATATATTAGACATTTAAATTAATTGAATAACCCGACAAAGCGTACAATGTCCATAAATGTTGGTAAAGAACATTGATAGTTACCAATAAGACATAAAATATCAGCATATAACAATAATTTGTTTTCTATATGGGTTAGTAGCCAATTCTGTCAGAATTCCAGAGCAGCAAGGAAATTGAAAATGAATAACCAAGAAAGCAACATTCTGAGCTCTGATGATTTAGATTTTATGTATTTATTTATTAAGATTATGATAAGAAGATAAAAATTCTAACCAATACCTTGGCTTTCAAATGGCAGCTACATACATATGATATTCAAAGTATTTAATAGCTCATTCTCTGTTATACTTTCAGTGAATATAAGGAGCAGGCTGTTGCTTCAGGGAATGTGAGCCAGCTTGCATCTGAGCAATATTTACACAATAGTTGCAATATTTCTTATCAGTGTGCGAATTCAAGCTCACACAAAATGTCTTTAGATTATCCAATAAAACAGGCCAATGGTTCCAAAGTCAAATTAAATAAGGAGGAGAAAGGGTGAGTCCTTGACAAGTTCAATGTAACATACTAATGACTGAAGAAATAATTCCATTCATCATTTCCCTAGTTAACTGACAGATTAGATATACACATCCTTTAAACCAATAAGTAAACATGGAATGAAAACTATATTTAGCTGAGGGATTCTAAAAATTCAAATTACACCATATCAAAGGTCTTTGCCTCCAACAAAATAACCCACTATCGAATCCAATTATACCTAGAACTGTGCAAGTGTGTTTTACCAAAGAAAACCATCACAATATATAATTCCAATGAAATTTTTATTAATTTAATGTATATTATTTTTGAAAACAACTCAAAGTAGCTCCTTCTTCTTCTTGATTTCTTTACAACAGCAACCTTCTGAGGTGACTTGTCTCACATCACTATTCAAAAATTCATTTAACTTTATTTTTGAAATATTTATATTCCAGTTTGTGTTTCTTCTTTTTAAATGAAGCATAAAGAATAATCTAATCTCCACTATATGCCTTAAAAACATTCTATAGATGAAATTCTCAGGGTATTTATAGTTTTTTTTAAAAATTACATTTTCATTTCATCTGTTATATGAATATAAACCATTTAATAGCAATGTATTTACATATCATATTGAAATAGAATTGTTGATAATGTTTCTGGATCTCAATTTGAATTTGCAAGAGATCCTAATCAACTAAAACCTAAGAAACTTTTTAAAAGTCCAATAAAAATGATACTAGAAAGAATAGAATAAAAAGTGTACTCAGAGATCACATCAGAAAATGCTGTATATCTACCAAATTAAAGTCCAATAAATTAAATTGTAGCACTTTTAATCAATAAGAGCTCAATTTACTTAGAACCATGCTATGATCAACTAAGAACCAAAACTTCATTAAAATCCCCAGCCATGATTATCTGATCAACAGCCAGACTAAAATGATGAGCAAAACATCTATGCAAAACATCTGAGTGATCTTTGGTTGAACCATACTAGTTAATAAGTGCTAGCCTATCATTACAGCTTCTAATTACTAATATTGAAAAGTAACTTTCTGAATCATTTCTGTCTTCTTCCACAGTAGATTTAGTTAATCAGTAGAATCCCTCTTGGCCCCCACCAGATTGTAACTTACTATTAATATATGTTTGAGCTATCCATTTTTTAATTAATTAGTAAGGAGACTGCAGTTTACATTAATTCAGAATTGAACTAATCCTTCTGTCATAAATTGTATGAACATCTTTTTTCAAAAACAGGTTTTGGACCACTTGTTTTATTAAAATATTTTTCCCTTTAGAAGGACACTATCTGTCTAGCTATTGATGACCAAATCCCATTGGGAACCCTGGAAAAATAAATCTCAACACAGACTGACAAATGAATAGTGCATCAACTTACTGCTTACATGTGAAGGGACCCCATTTGACTCTAAGTAACAACAGCAACATAGGTAAGAATATTAAATAATTACTTGCCAAAAACTTACTTAAGACACACCCATTCCTACACTATATTTTCCTGCTGCTACATAATCTAAGCCAGGGGTGTCAAACTGCCAGCCCACAGGCCGGATGCGTCATGCAGAAGCCGCGCCCACCCTGTTGCCGGCAATGGCAAAACCATCCGGATATGTTGAGTGACGTCACGTGATGTCGCGAGTTTGACATGTCTGATCTAAGCCTTGCTCTTCCCATATTTTGCTAATGCAATGCATGAAGTGCCTGTGGAAACATTATGCAGTACAAGCCTAAATCCTGTTGAGAATGGATGAAGTCAATACATGATGGCTTATCATCATGTCTGGCCTTAGTGTGGTTCAAAGATGTCTTGAGAGACCTGTCCTCTTACCTCTGTTTCATTCCCAGCTTGCTGTTGATGTAGCCTAGAGTTAATTTTAATTGTTCTGGTGGTTAGTGGTAGGTTTCCTATTCCTCTAATACAATATTTGCTGTATAATATTGGCAGAGTGTTGCAATGGTCTAAGTAGAGATGTGGTCAGGGACTGGGAATTGCCCAGTTCCATTTGGCCAATGGAGGCAGCTGCATAATCCTTCCCATCTGGTTGCTGGGCTCTGTCTGTATGGCCATTATGGTTTGGATGTTATTTATGTATTTAAAGGGACGCAGTGGCTCAGTGGGTTAGGATGCTGAGCTTGTCGATCAGATGGTCGGCAGTTTGGCGGGTTGAATCCCGAGTGCCGCGTAGCAGAGTGAGCGACTGTTACTTGTCCCAGCTTCTGCCCACCTAGCAGTTCGAAAGCACGTAAAAATGCAAGTAGAAAAATAGGGACAACTACGGTGGGAAGGTAACAGCGTTCCGTGCGCCTTTGGCATCTAGTCATGCCGGCCACATGACCACAGAGACATCCTCAGACAAGCGCTGGCTCTTCAGCTTTGAAATGGAGATGAGCACCGGCCGCTAGAGTCAGAAACGACTAGCACGTATGTGTGGGGGAACCTTTACCTTTACCTTTACCTATGTATTTAAGCCATCTATTTTATGAACCATAAATCTGGGTGGCTCACGGCAATAATTAGAAACAATAAAAAAATGAAAGAAAAAAAAAGAAAACTAAAGAACAACTCCTGGCATCCTGAATCAACACACCTCAGTAGCTAGAAAAACACAGCCATTGGGTTCCAGACTCATCCAGCCCAAACATTTAGGAGAATGCCAGCTTTTTAAGGGTTGTAAGAACATATTTTTCCTTCCCTCTTTTTTTAGATTAGAATATCAATCTCCCAGGAGATTGACAGACATGTCAAACAGGATTGTTTTTTGTTTTGTTTTGTTTTGTTTTGTTCTAATAGGAAAGTGGGTTTTACAGATTTTTTATTATTATTATTATATCAGTTGGGAAGGGTGACAATGCTGCTATTTGATTGTGTACACTGGGGAGATTACAAAGTAGGGAAAGCATGCAAGACACAAACATATAGTAAATATGCAACAGGAGGTGGGAGAGAAAAGACTGTTTTGCCTGACCCAAAATGCTGGCTTAATCATTAGAAATTATAAACCCCACAACTTTATGAAGTGGTCCGCAGGAGCTGGTATTTTGTGGAGTAAAATATCCAAGTTTCTCATACCAGAATTCCAAATGGACTTTATTTAAATTTTTATCTTCCAAAACTGCTCAAATATCTGAGCATGCTAATTCTTTTGCTGGTCTTTTCCAGAAGCCACATATCAAGGGATATTATGTATCAATTATTCAAGTATCTTTCTGCATGAGCCTCTGCTAGGAAAACATCTGATAAAATCTGCAACATAATCAATCGTGATGTGCTAACCAACATTTTACATTCTTTAAATAAAGTATTTGAAATATTGCTATCATGTCTCCTGTCACAAAAATGGTATCTTTCTTTTCTATCTATTAAAGAGTCAGGGTATTTCAGATGCAACAATAAATTTTCCTTTTTATTTTTTTCCGGTTTGTAAATTATAAATAATAAGTGATAAAAAGTAACAATATAGATATTGTTTCTGACTGAACCCTTCTTATTCCTGATGCAACTTGCATGCCATTTTTATTTATTAGTAATTCTTTGGATAACAAGTGGAAAAAATCTGAGGTAGTTTAGTTAATTATTTAAATCATAATAAAATATTCATCCCACCATGCTATTATTTATTTATAAAAAAATCTATTCCACATGTTCATTGTTGTTTTTTTGACAGTTATGATTTTTTCAAATAAAAAAATCTGTCAAACTTCACCCATACTGTTACTCAAGCTTGATTGAGGAAGATAACAGGCAGAGATTCAGAAGCACAGTACTTGGATAAGCTAATTTTATTATAGATATTAGAAAAATTGTAACGGGAGCAAAATACTAGCTCCTGCTAACAATAAGCATCTAGCTATATATAACATTTACCAGTCCCGAGGTACAAATGTTACATGTCTTCTTCTTTTTTCCACACCAGTACACTAATGGATAGATGTTTACACAAACCGATCTTTCATATATCAGTAGCTACGAGTTTTTCAACAAACTGGTATCTGCTTTAGAGTTTCCAATAACATGTTCCAGTTTTCCAGTTGAAGAGAAAATGAAGAAGTTTTATTAAATTACATTTCTGATCTAAACTAATTGAACACATCATTAAAACTAATTAGTATATGTGGGTTGCTGAAAATGTATATAAAAGACATTTGTAATACAGAAATAAAAATGATAAGGGAAAAATATCAGAAAAAAGAATGCATATAAAGAATGCCTCACTTTTAAAATTCAGCATTAAACCATGATCACACTGTAGTATTGATCAGTCTCTCAGTTGATAGTGAGTTCATAAACAGAGTGAACACGTATCAATCCAAGATAGCAAGTCTGAAGTAGCATTTTGCTGTATTTCTTGTTTGATAAATCCATATTTGATAAATCCATATATCAATCTGTAAGATTGACATTCAAATTGGGATACCTATTATAAAGTCCAGTATAATGACTTTAAAGGCAAACTCTTTAAGACAAATTATGATAGGAAATATGAATAAGAAAATTTACTTTTACATTCATTACAACAGAATTAATATTCTTTAGCACACTTATCTGAAAAGAAACTTAAAACTTTTCTTAATATTAGTAGTAGCTCCAAACTGCTGTCTAAAAATTTCACAGGCTTTTAGAGAGATCAATGTCTTCTTGGTTATTCATCAAAAGAAATAATAGTAATACTGTACTTCTGTATTGGGCTATATATTTTAAGTGATCTAGCTGGTTTTCTGAAATCTTATCAAGTATCCCTGGAGTCTTTTATTCTAGTGTTCAAGAGAATAATAACTGCAACGTCGCGTGGTCACACAGGGAGACGGACACTGGAGCTGGGTAGTAACTTCTTTATTGGATCAGGAATGAAGCTGGAGCAAAGGGGTTACCTGGCGTCTCTTTATACCTGCCCAGGTGAATCGCGACCAATAGATTCAAACCTGGGCTTCCCGCCACTGCTTTAAGAGCATACACTACAATAACTAACTTGAGTAAATCCAGGAATGGGCTTAAAGGAAAAATGTGACTTTATTGGGGAGGATTATGAAAGCATGTGGTTGTAATATTTGTACACCCTTAATAAGAAGATAAGGAATCTTTTAAATCTAAGTGTGTGATATTTAAAAGAAACTCTACAGTATCACAGATTTTTAATTGTTAGAGCTATTGATGGATTCAGCTGTTGGTTTCCTTGTTTGGCTAAGTGAAGATATTTGCAAAAGAGTAAAAGAATTCAGTGTCTCTGTCACCGCCCTTTTATACATTAATACATTCACAATTTTTCTTTACTTTCCTATTTTTTCCCCTGGAAAACAAAAAGAAGGTTATATTCAAATGGAAAAAGGCAACATTAACAGCTTCTATTTGGAAGCACCTTAAAGGTGTAAAAATGGGTGTAACTGAAATGTTCGTTTTAAAGCATGGAGTGACCCAAGAACATATATGTAGTTGATGCTTTCATACTTCTTGAGTTTCTCTTTGGCAGAAAGGCAAATAGGAATACTGAAACATTGGCTATAATGACAGAATATACTAAGGCAGTGATGAGGTCTGTCTGGATTTGATGTAACAGGATACAGAAACCCAGCCATTATGATTTGGACTATGATTTCAAACTTAGCATTATGTTTGAACCAGCCAGTGTTTCAAACTTGTTATCTATCCTGGTTTCAAAACTACAGTTTCCAGAAATATATAAATCACAGTCTCTTGAAGGTACAAAGATGAGAAGGCTGCTCTAGATGTTCCATGTTCATCATAAGTATGTGTTCTTAAAAAATAAATTGGAGATGTTTCTGAATCAGGGGATTTCAAATGATAATTTCCACTTCCTGACTCTACACGCATAATGGTGCACAATCTTTGTTCTCAGGGCTGTTTTTAGGGTGCCCCCACCAATTGTATCCAAAACTTACTGTCAGATTATACTCCTTAATGTAGCTTATTTCACATTGGTTTATTTATACAGTATGTAACTTAACTCAAATGTTTTTGTTCACATTGAGGAAGTTTTGGAGTATGCCCTCCAAGCAAAGATGGAATAAGGCCCTGGCACTGACAAGACTGCACATATGTGGCATAAAATTCTGAAATGAGAAAGAATATACAAAGTCTCTTAAACTGCATAGTAGTCATTGACAAACGAATGATAACAGACCCATATTTGATCTTTTTAAAAAAAAATGTGGATCACACAATCCTAAATGAAATACTATGGACAGAGAATTCAGCTGTAATGACTGTCATGTGAGTAATGAGAAATTCAAATGCTTTTGATAACTTGTTCAATGGGTGAGTGAGAAAGCTATTGATCGCCAAACCTCTTTTGGAATTTTTCAACAATAAAGATTTTGGCATTCATGTCTCAAGAAAAAAAAACCTAAAAAATCTGGTTTATGAATGTTACATGACAGAACAAGTGTTTATGTTGAATAGCATTGACAGCCTTATTAAGTATGAATATTATTAGAGGATAATCAATACTTGTCTTTATTTTCAGGATCCCTACAGCTAAGTCTATTTTGAGTCAGTTTGAAGACAAATATCCTCCCCAAACTTTACATTATATTTGCTCTCTTAACAGATTAACAGTAGAAGAACCACCCTCCAAATTTAGCATTTTTCATTAAAGAAAACTTTCCTCTCTTCCTGCCTATTCATACTTTATTAATTATTTCAGTGTATACTCCACCTTTCTAACCATGGTACATTCAAAGTTACCTCAACAAAATGCAAGTAGGATATGGAATAATTAAAATTTATCTATCACTGCTTGAAAAACCGAGACTGCCTCAGGTTTGCTATCTGTTGCCTGAAGGCTCACCCTCTTTGTGGGTAGTCCTCAATTTATGACCACAGTTGTGACCAGAATTTCAGTCATTGAATAAAGCAGTCATTAGGCAAGATATCCACATGACTGCTTCACTCAATGATCACAATCCCAACTATCCCACTTGCAGTTGTTAATTGGTTATTAAACAATCCGAGCTTTCTATCTCCAGTTTGCCACAGGAGTCCTCCCCTCCCCAATGCACAGAGAAGAGATGAAATCCTTTAACAGGCAGTAACAGCTTGCAACCTTTCCTGTAGGCTTCTCCGTTGATTTTTTGGGGAAGCCAGCAGATAAGATTGCAAATGGCAATCACATAATTGTGTGGGGCACTTGGCAACCAGGTGTAAGGGAGAACAGGTTGCCAAGCACCTGAAATGTGATCGTGGAGGCAGAGTGACAATTGTATCAATTGTTTAAAGCCCTACATGGCAGGGGTCCGGAGTACCTTAGGGAACACCTGCTGCCGGCATCAACCTCCCTCCGCCCTGTGCGTTCCCACAGAGAGGGCCTCCTCAGGGTGCCACCGGTCAGAGAATGTAGATTGGTGGCCCCCAGGGGGAGGGCCTTCTCTGTGGGCGCTCCGGAACTATGGAACCAGTTACCAGTTGAGCTCCGGATGGCGCCGATCTTCGCTCCTTTCGCCGCGATCTAAAAACATACTTGTTTGAACAAGCCGGCCTGGCCTGAGGGGGGATTGGTGGGGTTTTTATCGTCATTTTATTGGGGTTTTTATTATGTATTAACTGTTTTTTAATGGGCATGTATTTAATTACTTTTTAACTTTTGTAATTCTGTGTTTTTATTCTTGCCCTGTACACCGCCCTGAGTCCTTCGGGAGAAGGGCGGTATAGAAATATTAATAAATTAAATTAAATTAAATCTTCAAGGACAAGATGTAAATAACTTTTTAAAAGTCTGTCATAACTTTGACAGGTTATTAAATGAACAGTCATTAGTTGAGGACTATCTTATAGAGAGGCTGATCCTGTAATATCTTTATTTGAACAATTTATTTATTCTTTCTTGGACAGCTTTATTCTTCATTTGGTTGGATAATGTTGAATTAGGTCATGGCGTTTCTTGTTTGTTGTACTATTTAATTTCTGTGTTTTTATTATTTTTGTTAGCTGCCCAGAGTTCTCACAAGATAGGCAGGCATGTAAATCTTATAAATAAAAGCATTTCCTCCTGGACTTTGGTACTCTTTATCTTTCAGAAAACATATTAAAATGTGCTTTTATTGTCACAATATATTGAACCTATAGCACCTCCTTGCTTTTTACCCTGCAACCATCTTGTGAAAACATGCCTTAACCAATTTTTAATTACTTGTGCCAGATAGGAGCCAGCATCTTATATTTTATAATGATCAGTTCAGCTATTGTTTGAAGTAATAAAAAGTGAATTTGTGGATTTTACTGAGGTCATTTGCATTTTTCCATCATAATTATAATCAAGAGTCACTTCTTAAATGCATAAGTCAAGTAGGCTACCGCAAAATTCCTAGCTAAAAGATGGAACACTGATTAGAACTACTCCAAGTTTCCTTTATAAATTCTGAAGGAATTTATAAATTGTAAGCTGCAATGCCAGATTCATAAATTGTAAGCTGCAATGCCAGATTCACACAAGATGCTCAGCCAAATTTGAGGTAACTCAGTTATAGTTTTAGTGTAGTATGTGAGCTTGAATAATGTTCACCAACATTAGTCAGACTTTCTTCAGAACTGATCATCAAAACATTGGAAACAAATTGGGATTAAGAAATAAACAGTATGTAGTCGGCTGAAAGTTGAGACAGAATTTTTTTCCCCTCTCAGATAAAAGGTAAAGGTTCCCCCGCACATGCGTGCTAGTCGTTTCCGACTCTAGGGGCCGGTGCTCATCTCCATTTCAAAGCTGAAGAGCCAGCGCTTGTCCAAGGAGGTCTCCGTGGTCATGTGGCCGGCATGACTAGATGCCAAAGGCGCACGGAACGCTGTTACCTTCCCACCGTAGTGGTCCCTATTTTTCTACTTGCATAAAAGAGGAGACAAGCTCTAATAAGCCTGATGAGAAGTGGACCTTTTTGGACGAGTTTTTGCTCAGAGCTCTACAAAATGCAGTTGTCAGCAGTTCTTGTACAGGACTATATGGTTTAGAACTTGCACAGAAAAAATAGTTTGCTTGTATTTTACTAAACACATATACAAAACGGCCATGGCAGGCCAAGTCCCATGGATGTGAAATTAACAGATTTTTGAAATGGCAACATTGGACCATAGCCATACTTGTTAAAACTGATGAGCCTAGTTAAGTGGATTTTATAGTGGGTTGTCTAAACATAGGTCTTAACTTATTCAGATAAATGAAGGTCACATTAGAACTATGATTCCACCATAAAGCACTCGGCTGCCATGTGCAAAATCTTTCACTCAAATAGGAGCATTTACCTTAACTGTAATAGCTTTGTTGTGTGTCCTTTTCTTAGAAGAGCACAAGATTTGTATTACATGTGGAAATGCTTATTTTCCAACCACTGAAATCGGGGTCAAAATATATTAGAAGGGGTTGAATTAATGCTTTCTAAATGCCAATTTAGAAAAGGTTCTTTGTACATATAATTTGACTTTATAGGCAGCTTCCCAACCTATCATTCATAAGTTCATCTATATTCCCACATGATTGAGAGATCTCTAAGAAAAGGACACATTTATAGCAAGACTAGCTCAACTAACAACTAAACATATGTGGCAGGCTTCATTGGTTTAAGGCTATTGGTCATTGTCTTCCTTAATGAAAACTTACTTTTGAAAAGAATTGCTGTGTCAATATGAAAGTCCAAGATCTTGTTAGTAAGTATCATTAAAACATGTAAGAACCTGAGGGGGAATGATTCATTAATTAATGGCACCCAGATGAAAAGCTGGTCTGCCATATCACTGATAGGTTCTACTTTTCCATTCTTGTGACACTTAAATATCTCGGCCATGTTTTATAGCATCACAACAAGGAGAAATGGATATAGCCACTAAATAGGAGGCTCATGTGCATCTTTTTGGAAAACTAACAATAACTTTTCAGTGGTGTGAAGCCATATGCTAATTTTATCATCCAGATGTAAAAGGAAAATTGAAGTGAAAAGTAATATAATTTTTAAATAAATATACATCCTGGCTGATCAAAGCTCCTGTGGTCATGTATGCCTGCCTATGGCAATACTTAGTGAATGCTATTTTATACTTTCTTGACTTACTGTTTTTAGTTTGCAAAAGTCCATGTTATTTGTTCTGAGTGTGCATATATAGCTTCATTGAATTATGCAAGCCCCTTCGCCACAACAAGGCAGTAATCCATGAAGGGGATTATTCATATAGTTTCTCCATAAAACTCAACACAGCTTCTATTAAGATCCCAAGGTATATCCCATCACAGTAGAGGACAGAGCAAAACTAACGTTGTACTGCCAATTTGTCTATGCAAAGTGTCCTCTTGCCATGCCTTTCATTATTATTTTTTAGATGGAGTTAATATTCTGTTTTCTTTACATAAGTATTTTAATATAGTTTTTGCAATTTACTGATAGCCTCCAAGCATCATGTAAGATGGGTGTGCATATATATATATATATATATATATATATATATATATATATATATATATATATATATATATATATATATATATATATATATATATATATATTGTAAATAAACTTGTCCATTATGTAGATCCAGTTTCATTCTAAAAAGACATCACATAAATTTTACTGTTTAAGGTTTCAAGAAGAATTTTTTATTTGAAATTGCAGAAGTATCTAAATCAGTGTTTCACAAGTTTATGGTGCGGACTTCAGCCTGCAGAATTCCCTAGACCATGCCAGCTGAGGAATTCTGAGGGCTGAAGTCCACATTTCTTAAAGTGAACAGGATTGAGAAACACTGATCTAAATAACAATATTTTAAACTAGAGGCAAAACTTACCTTTCCTTTAAATCCTTTTAACAAGGCATAACTGTTCACTTTTTCTTTTTTCACAATAAATGTGGCCTTTTTTTGTCTATCCCACTATATTAGCTTTGTTGCTTTTACGTTCAAGGAGTATTTGTTAGGGATGACTCTGAGTCTTCAGATTCAGAAACTGAAGACCTTAATCACACTGAGCTCAACCTAGGAAGAATCAGCAGGAGACAGTGTACCTGAGGAAACCCGGGTGCAAACTGAATCAGCTAATCTAGGGCCTGAGCTAAGCAACAACCCAAGACCAGCAACACATTGCAAATTAAGAGGAGAAGAGCAAAGGAAGTTAAGCCTTCAACTCACAAAAAGGGTGACTCAGCAAATTAGTCAAACTCCTAGGACAGGGGTCTTCAAACTTGGCCCCTTTATGACATGTGGTCTTCAACTCCCAGAATTCCTTAGCCAGGCACACTGGCTGAGGAATTCTGGGAGCTGAAGTCCACAAGTCATAAAAGGGCCAAGTTTGAAGACCCCTGTCCTAGGAAGAAACCTATAAAGAAGAAACTTATAAAGAAATCTGCAGTTTGGCTGGCTATTTGTAGTAATCCATGTTCTTCCTGCCTGCCTTCAAACTGATCTGTGTACAATTTCAGATTCCTTAGATGATTCCACTTAGTTTTGAACTGCATCCCAATCACGTTTAGATCATTTCTGACCTGGTGTCTTGAGTCTATGAACTACCTGAAGAGTAATATTTTGTGTTTTCTCTATAGGAAGATTGCAGATGTCAACATGTTTATGTTACTTCAGTTAAGGATTTTCAAGTGCAATAAATCCCTTGAGTTTGAATCAGTAGCTGGCTCCGAGTGTCTAATTGGTAGCACGGAACAATGTGTGCTATATAAATTCACATGTTTATTGTCCCATTATTTTCTCAAAAGCACTATTTTAGAACTTTTTTAGACCTCAGTAGTACAAGATGATTCCGTTATTGGTGTTAATAGATCCAAAGCCCCCAAAAGTTGCTGATAAGCCGCCTGAGACAACCACCCAAGAGAAGTCACTTCAAGGTCACAGTATTGGATCAATGAAAAGAAAACTTGACTGCTTCATATCCATCAGGATCACTACCATAACCATAGGAACCAACGTAGCAGATGGCAATAAAACATATATTTTTGACAGCTCCTCATTAGGTGCTCTGAACTAGGGCTATAATAACCAAGCTAAGAAGAAATGGAACTACTATAGAGTTGTTCATTTGGAGCCTAGACCCTATTGAAGCA
This sequence comes from Vipera ursinii, assembly GCF_947247035.1. NCBI lineage: Eukaryota > Metazoa > Chordata > Lepidosauria > Squamata > Viperidae > Vipera > Vipera ursinii. The sequence goes on from NC_139516.1 coordinate 153,969,386, forward strand.
ATATTTTCTTGCTCTGATCCACTCTAAATAGTGCTCCCTGGTAGCATAGTTTCGATTTACAAGATTACTTCTAGTAACGGTTTAACAAAGCTGACCGGTATAGGATATAAATGCTATCCAGGAACTCTTAAAAAAAATAATTCAGTATTTAATTAAGCAAGAGCCGTCACCTAGCAAATTATAAGGAACCAGAACTTAAAAGTACTGTAAGCTGGAATAAATGAAAAGGAAACAATATTTCTGAATGACTGTTCTCCATGAGGTCTTCCAGGAAACAGCCTACAGGGGGGAAAAAAAGACATGCTGTAAAACTTCTTTCTAAATGAATGGTTTGTGTGTGTGTGTTTGTATGTAGTCGGCCTAAGAATAGAAGGCAGCACTGTGCAGGCTTTTACCATTCACATTTTGATCTTTCTGGCATGTTCGATATCATCATTCCACTTGAGCAAGTCAGGTGGGTGCACGTTGTTTCTCAGATTATTTCACTCACTGTTACAGAATGTACATCTTCAGTTGGCTAGTTGCTCCTTGTTCTTTCATTTCTGATTGCAGCAGTTCTTATATATGTTTTTTTTTCTGCTAGTGTACTGTAATAACCCAACGTTGAGAAAAAATCCATTTCAAGCCTCATTCTCCTGCTGCTTTGCTAAATCTTTGTTAATATGCTTGTTCAAAGCTATTTTCTTTCTAAATATTTCCATAAATGTGGCATCCCCAGTTTTTTTTTATGGAACACCCTGCTTAAGATAAGATAAGATAATCTTTATTGTCATTTTTTTACTGTGGGCACAACGGCACACATCAAAAATGAAATTTAGTTGCCTGCTCTCAAAGTGAAACACGACACACACCTAAAACATACTATATACAGCATATGTATAGACCCACACCCCTACATATACATAACAATAAAATATTAAATACTGCCCATCTTGAATATATAACGGGAGGAGGAAGCCTGAGAGTTCACAAGGTTAACACTGTATGGAATGAAACTATGGTTGAATCTGGATGTTCTGCTATGGATACCACGAAGCCTCCTCCCAGAAAGTAACATGGAAAACAAGTTGTGAAGAGGATGAGTAGTGTCCCAGATAATCTTATGGACCCTGTTCAAACAACGCTTCTGTGCTATGTCCTGAATGGGATGGAGAGAACTGCCAATGATCTTTTCAGCCATCCTCACCACTTCCAGGATCGCCTTCCTGTCTGAAGCAGTGATGCTTCCAAACCAGACTGTGGTGCTGTGTGACAGGATGCTCTCAATCGTCGCCCTGGAGAAAGTGGTCAGAACAGGAAGGGAGATGAGCTTTTCTCATGAACGTAGAAAGTGCAGGCGCTGCTGTGCCTGCTTCACCAGTTTCTCACTGTTGAGTGACCAAGCCAGCCTACTCGTTAGCTGCACACCCAGGAATTTAATGCTGGTAACCATCTCCACAGGTGAATCATTAATGCACATGGAAGTGTGGTTATGCCTGCATTTTCTGAAATCGACAATGATCTCTTTGGTTTTTTCGATATTTAAAACTAGGCTGTTTTTCTTACACCAGTTCACCAACCCCTCAACCCCCTTGCAGTAAGCTTCCACATTGTTATCATGAATAAGGCCCACTACTGTAGTATCATCTGCAAACTTCACAATATGGTTGGTGGCAAACCTAGCACAACAGTCATGAGTCAACAGGGTGAACAACAGTGGACTTAGGACACAGCACTGAGGAGAACCTGTTCTCAAGAAAATGGTATTAGAGGTATTTGTTCCAGCTCGCACATATTGGGGCCTGTTGGTAAGAAAATCAAGAATCCAGTTGCACAAAGGAGTGTTTAGGCCTAAAAGGCCCAGTTTGTCTACTAGTTGCTGGGGAATGATTGTGTTAAACGCCAAACTAAAATCGACAAACAACAAATGCACATGAGTATTTCTTTCCTCTAAGTGCTTCAAGCTCAGATGGAGAACGGAATATAGCCTCCTTAGAGCAATTTGGTCGGTAGGCAAACTGAAGCGGGTCAAATGCTAGTGGGAGGCTAGATACAATAAAGTCCTTTATCAGCTTCTCAAAGCATTTCATAATGGTGGATGTCAGTGCAACTGGACGGTAATCATTGAGGCCTGTAATTGTGGACTTTTTTGGCACTGGCAAGGTAATGGCCATCTTAAAACATGATGGGACCACTGCCTGCTGCAATGACAGATTGAAAATATCTGTGAGAACACAAGCCAGTTTTTTTTTAAATGGAACACCCCGCTTCTTGCACAATTGTGAGGGATGTGTGACACACATATACATTGTAACTGCAAAGAATATTATATTTATTGCTTTTATATGCATTACAGACTACATTCTAATATTTACTCCAGCCCACCTCCAATAGCAGAGAATGAAATGTGTTGCATTCTATTCAATATATATAGAAATTGTATTGCTTGAGTTGATCTATATTAGATCCTATCACCGATTGCTCACAAAACATACTGTACATGTCTTCCAGCATGGCTGGCTGAGGAATTCTGGGAGTTGAAGCCCAAAAGTCTTAAAATGTTTGGAGGTACATTTCCCCCCCACCCCCCAGTCATGAAGATAGAGAACTTTCCATTCTCCAGACCTGCTCATGCAGCATTATGTGGCCTCTGAACTATTGGAAATCATATGATTATTCTTTGCAAGAAAATAAAGGAAATTAGAAGCCCTTGATTTTGCTGCTAATAAGCAAGATGGGGGCCTTTTTTGTTTTTTGACAAGAAAGAAGGGGGGAAATTGATTGAATAATTGATTGATTGCTATTTAGTTTAGTTTATATGACCATCCCTTGATATATGACTCTAAGGGAGTAAATACTTAAAACTAACAAAAAAGAAAATGCACAAAAAGCCCCAAACCATATTATGCCTGATGTAGCGTTCATGCAAAAGGTTCTATCAGGTTTACTTAACTTACTGGCCCCAACATGTGTGTTTGTGTGTGTCAGGGTGCTCCAAAAGATAAAGCAATGTCACCTCAGCTTTTTTGTTCTTTAACCACATTCAGATTTCATAAACAGATGAAATTAAAGCAGGAGTAAACACTACTGTAAAAAAAAAAAGCAAACTTGAAGCAGATCTGCCCATCCATCAGTTAGGACAGATCCTTTTGAGAACCTTCCGCTAATGAATTTAAGGTTGTCTTTTTGACTCTTTCCTCGTTTTGTCCATATGTATACGTGGGAAGTCAATTTTTTACCAAAAATCCAGAGAACAGAGATGGCAGCACTTTGTTTTTTTCTTGGTTTCCTTTTTGTATTTCCTAGCTGCTCTTGCAACGAATAGAAATTTTATTTGTCCCCATTCCACAGCCAACTGTTGTTGGTGTTTGAATGTGAAAGGAGGAGAAAGAGAAATTCTGCTGGTCCTGGCAATGGTAGCAACAGGGCTGTTTGAAGAAAGACATTTGTCAGAAACGGTTCCCAAATGTAAATGGATAACAATTCTTTAAAATATCCTTTCTTTCAGCAATTTGCTTTGTATTTTTATGTGATACATACATACTATATATATATATATATATATATATATATATATATATATATATATATATATATATATATATATATATATATATATATATAATCTTGCAAAGTAAAAGAATTAAAACTGCTTCTGCTAAGACCCAAACTCCAAATAATGTAAAGAATTAAATCACCCACAAAATTTGTGCAGTGTTTAAATCATTGTTTACATCATTGTTTCAAAAATTCTTTGGAAGATTTTACACTTAGGCAGGAAAATCCAAAGGTACAAATACAAATTAGGCGAAACCTGGCTCAAAAACAGTAACTGCGAGAGGGACTTTGGAGTCCTAGTGGACAATCACTTAAACATGAGCCAGCAGTGTGCAGCAGCAGCCAGAAAAGCTAATTCAAATCCTTGGTTGTGTAAATAGAGGCATAGAATCAAGATCACGTGAAGTATTAGTACCGCTTTATAAACCCTTAGTAAGACCACACCAGGAACATTGCATTCAGTTTTGGTCACCACATTACAAAAAAGATGTTGAGACTTTGGAAAAAGTGCAAAAAAGAGCACTTAAGATGATTAAAGGCCTGGAGACAAAAAACATATGAAGAACGGTTGCAGAAATTGAGTATGGCCAATCTAGAGAAAAGAAAGACTGGGAGTGACATGCTAGCAGTATTCCAGTAGTTGAGGGGCTGCCACAAAGAAGAGGGGGCCAACTTATTTTCCCAAGCACTAGAAGGCAAGACAAAAAGAAAGAAAGAAAAAGTGAATGGAAACTAATCAAGGAGAGAAGCAACCTAGAACTAAGGAGAAACTTCCTAACAGTGAGGACAATTAACCAGTGGAACAGATTGTCTTCAGAAGTTGTGGGTGCTTCATCACTGGAGTTTTTTAAGAAAAGACTGGACAGCCACCCATCTGAAAGGGTATAGGATTTCCTGCTTGACCAGGGGGTTGAACTAGAAGACCTCCAAGGTCCCTTCCAAATCTATTCTGATTGTGAAATTGAGAAAATTGTGATTGGTAGGTTTTCACCATTCAAAATCTTTGGAATTCTCTACAGACTCAGCAGCCTCACTTTCACCTCTGATCTAAAATATTTATGAATAAGAAAGTACATTTGGGACTGTTATTTTCAATTAATTCTCTCCGAACAGTTGGTATTTTCAGCAAGAAACTTTGTACATTGTGATTGCTAAAGACATTTTAACATTACTATATTGATTAATACATTGATTAAATGCGCTTTGTTACCAGTGCTTAAGAGAGATTTTTAAAATATCATAAATCAGCAACCACAGAATGACTACGCATCTGTCTTTCTGACTGCAGAAAGTTAGGAAATATACATACTTATCTAGGATAAGGAGGATAAACTGCACCCATGTGGATGATTCTTTAACAGATGTTTTATAAGGGCAGAAACTGCCCTGTGCCAGCTCTTAATAGGAGGTGTACATCTTCATTTGATACTCATTCTACCCTTCTAGTGGAGGGAGAGGGGAAAAAAACCTAGGCCATTTCTACAGAGGGACTGTGAGCATATGCAGTACAAATATTTTGACAGTGAATATAAACAGCTTTGCTAAAATTTAAACTATTAAATCAAGGGCATAAACTCCTGTACATTTGCAGATTACAATCTTCAGTGAAGATGATGCAGCATCTGTTTTGCATTTATGATTTCATGGTGTACTGTCTGGGTAGTTTTATTTTTTTAAGGAAATATTTTTGTGATTTATTTGGTTGCCATGGACACCACATTGTCCTTGAAAACGTTGACGGTGGCAATTTTTAAAGGGACTATGGACTATGTTTTTGGCCCCAAATATGATATATTCAATGAAGATCATGATCAAGATCATATATATAATATTAATCTTTCCTTCCACCTATGACCTTTGGACATTGAGGACCTATGTATTTGAAAGCAGAACAGAACTGCCCCCAAATAAAATGATATTTCTAAATAGCTGCAGTGTTTCCTAAATACACAGAAAAATATGACTGTAAAGGAAAAGAAGTTCTTAACAACTTTGGAGCACCCAAACGTTGCAAAATATCGATAGCTTTTCAGCCTATATAGTTGAGAAAGTATAAATTAAAGTATTCAATTGACTAAAGAAGCTTTCTATAATTTGCTGCTTTCCCAGAATTTGTCCAGAGACCAAACTGTAAAATAAAGCTTTTTGTTTGCCTGGGCTCATGCTATGATGCCTTCAATAAGCTATATTGAAGATTTTGGTTTTTACATTGTTCCATATAGATAACCCTCATTTCCCATCAAAGTTAATACCGAAGAGTATGAAAACATGGAAAGAGACTAAGAGACTAAATGAATCATTTGCACGGGTGTCAAACTCACTGCATCACGTGACTCGTTGGGACGTATGGTGACTTTTTTCACATTGCCAGAGCTGGGGTGGGCGTGGCCTCCGCATGATGCAACCGGCCCGCGGGCCAGCAGTTTGACACCCCTGCTTGAAATTGAAGATCACTCTATTTCTCATTTGCTAGAAATACAGTATTTCATGTATTGAATTTTCATGAAACAATATCATTTTCACTCTCCAGAAATAGCCCTGCTTAAGAAACACAATTAGATAAAGTGGGGCAGGATGAGTGAGAAGGAATTTCATGCTGGCTCTTCATGGGCATCAGTTATAACTTGGACCATTCCCTTATTGTCAATATGGAAGTGAATAGAGTCAACCAATCAATACACTATAAAATAGCCATCATTTCATAATAAGCCATCATTTAAAATACAGGTATTATGTTTACAGAATCAATGAAATATCAGACATTAAATTGAAAGTAGGGGTAGGAGGGAAGGGACCCGTGAAAGGAAATCAGTCAGCTTCAGACCCTCTGCTTGATCCTGTTTCCCTGCATTTTATCTTGCGCACCACTCCGTGCTCTGCTGCAACGCTTTCTTTTTTCAACCTGCCTCCACCCCCAGTCCTAGTCAGATATATATATTAGCAAAGCAGAACAAATGCACGATCTTTAAGTCAGAGGTAGAGCAGTAAAGGCACAAGTAATCTGATAGCTAACCCCCCAGGAAATGTTCCCCTCTAGTAGAAAGAGGGCAAAGCAAAACTTGCAGATCAATGTTTCGTGAAAGGAAGAGCAAAGAAGATTAGCTCTGGAAATTGGGGCTTAACAACAGGAGGAAAAGCAGCTGACTCCACACTCACATTTTCCCATTTGTGTCGTCTGGCTTCCTCTGTATATTTGCTCTTCCATGGAAGTCTTTCCTTTTTAAGGGAAAAAAAACACCCCAGGAACTCTGTAACAGTAAGTATACTTAAAGGTGACTATTTTCATTGCCATTATATCTCACGATATCCCTTTGGAATATTTTTCTTTTAAAAATGTTGCAGGCAGAGAAGTGGCATACAGGCCTTTTTAAATAATGCATGCATGCACACACGCACACGCACACACACACACACACACACACACACACAGACATCATACTATTCCTTTTGGCAGGTAGCAGCATGATGCAGAGCCAGAAAATGAATAAGAAAATGTGTCCTTTTCTTACAGATCTCTCAAAGCTTTTCCAGAGGATAAAACCCTACACCAATTGTTTTTCAGGAAAAACTGGACAGTAGCTCTTCAAGATAATCACAACAGTTCCCTTGCCTCCCATATAAGTAGTAAATGATTTGCATTTAATAAAACAGGGTTTAAAGTCTTTCTTTAAAGATTTTTAGATGATGATGATAATAATAATAATAATAATAATAATAATAATAATAATAATAATAATAATAATAATAATAATAATGTAACATAAGTCATTTAATTCATTTTGAGGAATAGCGTGATGCCTTCAAACTCTGTACTAATTCGGAAAAGATTTGTCAGATATGTCTGATTTCAATTCAGGGAAGTTAATGCTACTACTAGTATTATTTATTTTGTGCTCCTACAAAATTATGCTAGTATACCACAAAGAGGAAGCAGTGCAGTGGCACAGCAGTTAAGATGCTGGGCTTGTCAGCTGGAAAGCTGTCAGCCCAAGTCTGAGACCTGAGCACAACACAACAGGGTGAACTCCTGTCCTTGCCCCAGCTCCTGCCAACCTAGCAGTTAAAAAGCATGTACATGTGAATAAATAGGTATCACTTTGGTGGGAACATAACAGCACTCCCTGATGACCACATGAACAAGGAAACATCTTTGGACAGCACAGGCTCAGTGGCCTTGAAATGGAGATGAAAATCTAAAATCAGCTACTGCTAGCAGAGTAAAATCCGCAGGGACTCCTTTAACTTTTATACAACAAAGAGGATAAAGCAACAACAAAATAATTTCAGATCCATAAAATCAACTCAGAACCCAACAACAATACATTTCAACAAACAAAAGTATGTGGCTGGCTGAGGAATTCTGGGAGTTAAAGGCCAGACGTTTTAAAGTTTCCAAGTTTGGAGACCCCTGGAATAGACCCCAGTCTAACTACTATTCAAATAAAAACTTCTTAAACCACTTTTAAAGACTATCACTTAAAAGGAGAGAGTTGATTCCAGAGTAGTGGGACAGGGTACCTAAACTCAGGGTTAATTCAACTTGCTGCAAATCTTTTCTTATGGGGACGCTTTAAGCACGAGATTAGTGATTATCTGTGGGAGGGCACAATGGCTCAGCAGTTAAAGCTGTAAAGTTGACCGCCTGGGTTCAAGACTTGAGCACCGTGCTATGGGATGAGCTCCCATTACTTGTCCCAGCTTCTGTAACCTAACAGTTTGAAAACATGCAGATGCAAGTAGATAAATAGGTACCACTTCGGTAGGAAAGTAACAAGAGAAGGTTAAAACAGGAAGTCCTCGACATATGACCGCAATTGAGCCCATTTCTGTTATTAAGTGAGACAGTAGTTAAGTGAATTTTGCCCCATTTTATTACCTTTCTTGCCACAGTTGTTAAGTGAATCACTGTGCTTGTTCTGTTAGTAACATGGTTGTTAAGTAAATCTGGCTTTCCCATTGACTTTGCTTGTCAGAAGGTCGCAAAAGGTGATCAGATGACCCCAGGACACAGTGACCATCTCAATTTTTATCACATGGCCATGGGGATGCTGCACTGGACATAAGTATGAAAAATGGTCATAAGTCACTTTTTTCAGTGCCGTTGTAACTTCGAATGGTCACTAAACTAACTGCTATAAGTTGAGGACTACCTGTGTAATAAATTTGGTGACCACCACTGTGAAAATACAAATCCTGTAATTGTAACACTCATACATTGCAACTTTAAAAGTCACCTCGGCAAGATGGGTGGCATAGAAGTTTAATAAATAAATAAAAGATTTAAAAAGAAATCACGCTCCATTTAGCCTGGGCAGAAACCAAAAGGTGACCCACCAGCAGATGTAAACTTTGAACGTGCATGAGCGTCTAGATCAGGGGTAGGCAACCTCGGCTCTTTTATGACTCATGGACTTCAACTCCCAGAATTCCTGAGCTCAGGAATTCTGGGAGTTGAAGTCCATGAGTCATAAAAGAGCCGAGGTTGCCTACCCCTGGTCTAGATTAAGGATAATTCATTAGATGAACTGTATGGTTTTAAAAATTGCAAAGAACGTAGCAGGCCGGAATGCAGGAAAAAATGGCGGACCAGGCAGCAACTGGCAGCTAGAGGGAAGAGGCACACTAGGCACCACCACAGCCAATCCGACCTGGGGCTGCTTCTGAGAACAGCCTGATGCTGGAGACCATCTGTTCTGAAGGGCTCAAGGGGCTCAGGTGGGAAAAACAGCAGCTCTGAATGGAAGCTGGAAAACTCCATCCTCGGGTGTATTTGCAGGCAGCTGAGAGGGGGAGGTGGATATGCTCACCTATTTCTGCACATAGGGAAGTGGTGAGTGAACTATTCTGGCAATGGGCCAAGAAAAATAAAGCGGGCTCTGCCCTCCTAGCACTAGAACTGTGGTGCCCAGTGAGTTGCACTAATGTTGTAACCCTCAGGTGGTTGTGTCATTTATTTTCAACTTTCCCATTGTAGCTTGTGAACACCAGCTTGAACTGGGTGGCTCTAACACTTCAGGTTACCCTGTGGCTCTAGGATGCTGGCATTTTACAGTTTGAGGCCATTTCCCTTTGCCAGGAATTTCTAGCATCGGAGAGTATCATTCAACTGTCACCGTGGCACTATATCGGTAATGAAGACAGACTTTATATCTCCATGACGATGGTTGATTGAAGCTATAAATCACTTGCGAGGAAGTGACCTGAGTTTCAGCCTGTCTAGCTTCTCCGTTAACCCTTTAAGAGCTGCCCACCTGTTGCAAACCATGTGAAGCTCGCTGCAACCAGAGTATTTTCTGCTTATCGTTGATCACTGACAGGTTTGACAACCCAAGTAGCCACATATTATATATTACAGAGGTTGCGGAAAGATTTAGAGTGCTGAGTCATCAAAGTGCCTCGGATTCATCACTAAGCCAATCATGTGCCTGCATGAAAGTTAGATGAGCACAATAAGATCATTTGGTGGGGGGGAGTGTTGTTAACAAGTTCAGACACATCTGTTTATTTCACAATAATACCTCGTGTCCTGGCACAATAAAGCAACCATAATTCCTTGCTATTTTTAAAATCTTTTGGTAGAATCATTTGTTCATCTCCTAGGTTGGTCTTCACATTTATTTTCCTTATTGCTCCCACATGGAGGAAGTGCCACTATACAAGTTTCTTTATCCTTTTTTCCCCATTTTTGGGGGGAACATTTGTAATCCTAGCAATTCACCCCTTTAACCCATGCTTTTTTTTCTGGTCCTCTAAGCTTAACAAGGAATCAGCTTCAATTTGGGAAAGTTGTTGTTCACAAACCAGTCGTCCCAAGTTGATACTTAGGAAATTCCAAGGGGAGAAGTTCTTGGCTTTCCTCCAAACTATTCCCCATGTTCAAAAGGTAAAAGCTACCGAACAATTTCCTAGAACGTTACCAATGAATAGGAGTCTTTTTGCATCTAAGGCACTGCAGGAGCAAATGGCAAGCTTTTTTGAAGTGGATGATAGATTTCACAGCATTCTGTAGGGAACGACAGCATTTACAACAAATTTCCAACACTGTCCCTATCACAACTGTGTCTTCATTTTCTCATCCTGCCCTTCCAATGACCTCAGACCAGCATACATCAGGCAGTTCCATTTACATTCACTGCAACCTGGAAGACAAGGATAGAATGAAACATAAACACTTATCCACTTTGTAGAATTATGATCCTAAGGATGCCCTTTTCTATAAGGATCTGTGATTCAGCCTCTTGAATCTCTAGTTAAGACAACACCACCTGTATGCCTCACAGAGTCTTTACCAATTACAGACTGACCCATGCCATGTTTCTGAGCAAGAGATCTTCAGATGTCATTGTTATTTATGCTTCATTGAAAATCTGAACTTGGGTTTCTATGGCTGTTGTTTTATTGATTGCTTATTGGCTAATTAAATCTTATGTTCCACCTAGAACTGCTGGATATAAGATGCAGATAAGAATCTGGCAAGCAGCAAAGAAAAATGAGTAGGAAGGATAAAAATCTGGCATCTTACTTCTTGGATTAATTTTGTAGAAGCACCCAATTCTGCTACTTTTGAGGGGCCCTTGGTGCTCTCTGAGCTTAGTTGTTTTCATGTTTCATTACCCAAACTAGGTAACATCTTTATTCCTAGCCAACTAGTTATCTGGTTTGGGTAACGAAACTTCTGCAAGAAAACAGTCAAGTCAGAACGCATGAAAGGATTTCAACCGTTAGCTACAAATATTCTCCTTTATCTGCAATGTGGAAAGAGGCCAAGCAGGTTATTGAGAACCAAAACATGTAAGTTGTATACCGTGTGGAAATCTTTAAATAAATTCTGAAGGTAATGTTAATTAAATTTGGGTAGCCATTTGGAATTTTAAGGTTATGGAATTATATTATAATGACTTGCACCAGGGGTGGGAGTGGAGGCCTTGCCTAGTCACAAAATGACTGCTCTCCAGCATCCTATCTGGATGGTAAGGATGCTCTTACCCTTTCAGTTTGTCTCTTTTCCTGGAAGAAGGTAATGGCAAAACACAACCTTTTTTGTCTTCCTGGGCATAACTGGGAAATCACAGGAAGTCCAGCTTGACTTGGCTTTCCCATCTTATCTAGCACTGTAGTTGGGAATATGTCAGCTTTTGATGTATTATTTAAAATGGTCCTTTAGAAAATTGATCTAAGGAGAAAAGAGATTCAAGAGCTCTTTGTTTGCACAGCCATCCCACTGCTCACCCACCTTGGAGAATAGCCAAGCCAAGCCAGGCAAAAAAAAAAAAGATCTTGTCCATTTTGATACAGTAGCTTACCTAGACCAGCTGAGGCACTGAAATGGGGGGAAGTCATTAGATGGATGTGGTGTGAAATGGGAGGGAGAGGAGGGGACTGCCTCTTTGACATGAATGAAAGTAGCAGCCAATTCTCCTGGAGGTCAATGGGTCAGCAGTTCAGAGCATCTCAAGATTGTTTTAAGCAATATATTCTATCACAGAAGCCACTTAACCAGAAGGACAGACAACTAAGGCAAACTGTGGGTGAGGCTGGCTTGTGTGCATGGCAATCAGGAGTATAGATCATGATGTCCCCTCACCTAAAGAGCTGCATTGAGATAACCTCATATTTTCATTTTCAGAAAAAGGGATTTCAATTTTGGTGATTCAAAAGCTATTCTTTTGTTCTTTCTTTTGCCCTTCAAGTCAACTTTCATAGCATCTTCCCTTTGCCTCAAAGGGCTGCTTTCACAAACTCACTGTGCTACATTTATTTTTTCTGGAAAGTAATCTTATTCCATTCCATCATTTTTCTAATCTCATTGCTCAGTAACCTCTCCAAATTTCCCAGCAATGTTGGTTATCTCTTTTCCTTCACTATTCCCACCCTTCATCCTTCCTTCTTTTATGTTCCAACTTCTATTTTCCTTTGGTGTCTTACTAAGAAGGATGAAATAGAATTGCTCCTGCAAAGGAACAAGTCAATAGATAGGCTTAAGAAGGGCTGTGAAACCTTCTGCGATATGATACCAAGCCTTATTTCTAGACTAGAGAACATAATTTCTTGATTGCAATTGACAGCTCTTGCTCTCTCCTGAAATTCCTTGTAGTTCTACACCCTCTCCCTGCCTTTCAGTGTTTCATTTGGGTTCTTTTAACTTTTCATAATTTGAGGAATAGATTCCAGGCAACACCTGAAACCACCGCAAGGAAGGAATTGACTTTATTGCCTCTAAATAACTGCAGTTGTACACTTTTGTCAGCAGTAAGTCATTGTGACAAACAAAATTACAGAATGATATTTCCATCTTCCTTCTGTGACATTCATTCAAAGAAGAGAAGGACACTGAGGGAACTTTCTGAATGAAATAATCAATATAACTATTTAATTTTTGCTCGCATTGATTCAGGGGATTGTGTAAAACAACCCTTTAGAACATGGGACCCAGCATCCCATTTTAAGTCCATTGACAGGATAGTAATGTCTCCTTTAATTAATTATAAATTATTTGCTTTCAAAATACCCGAGCAATTTTTTTAAAAATTAATTAAGAAATTATCTCACAAATTCCTATTCTTTGTCTCATAAGAAAGACTGCATTTTATAAAATAATAAATGCTAAAACACAAAGAATATGGGTTACATTGTGACAGTGTTAATTCAATTAGAATGTGGTGACTTATAATGAAATAAAGGGTCATTGCTTAGCAGTAGAAATTATCTTTGCATGCAGAAGAACCATTTCAATCCTGGCACCTCAGTTAAGGATAGGAAACAGGAGATACTGGATCTGGATTGCAGAGATCCAGACAACCACTAGATGGAAGCAAAGACTTTCATTGGTGCCATCTAGTGGTTTTTCTGGATTTTTCCAGTTCACATATGAAGTCTTGTGGAGAGTTCTTATTTGACTTCCTAGAACAGGGGTGTCAAACTCGCTGCGTCATGTGACGTGTCATGACGTATTGTGACTTTTTTCCTCTTGCCAGATCTGGGGTGGGCACAGCTTCCTCATGACGCATCCAGCCCATGGGCCAGCAGTTTGATACCCCTGTCCTACAGCATCATTGAATATTAACCATTGTTGAGATGAATCTAATGGGTCAGTGCTCTGACTAGGTCTCAGGCCATTTTCTGTTTTCTTAATTAGTTAATTGGCTTTTAAAAAGTAATTTCAGGAGAGAAGTCCTTATCTGGAAACCTTTCCTCTTGTGATAACAGTCTGGTTTGGTTTGCTTCCTGTTGTTTGCACTGAAACATAAATCCTCCATTGAAGTAAATGGAAAAGCTATTTGTTCAACAGGCAAGTGCAGATGGCCTCATTTTGGTTATTATGCAGTAGCACTGAGGACCAGGGAAGGAGGCATAGGCTTTACATCCCTGCCTCTCACAATAGGATCCCAATCCAGATTAAGTCCTCATGCTTGCTGTTTTCTTCATTTCATACTAGTGCCAGTGATGGAACATCGGTTATATTGCATCTTCTTTGATCATGGAATGATTAAAAAAAAATGAATGAAAATTCTCATTGTTCTTCTCCTCTATTACCACTTGCTTGTCTCCCCCTAAGAAAAGCATCTCCATAGGGCTAGGGAGGGCCTTTTTCTGAATAACGTGAAATGGTATTCAGAGGTTTGGTAGGAGAAGAATAGAATTACCGAATCATCCCTATCTAATTTGAGATTACTCCTTCCTACGTCATTCCCAGCCCTCATTATTGATAAGGTCTTCCTGCCCTTCAGAGAGGTACTTTTTATCAATACAGTCAGCCACCAAGAGGAGATGAATGCAGGAAACGTTTCCACTATGGATTTCGTTGGGGTGACTTTTTTGCTATAAGTGCTTTGGCATGTTCCATAATGTAGAAGCAACTAGACAGAAGGCCTATCTTCTGGTTCATGCCCCTTCATCTTTCTCAGAGGTGAGACTTTAAGTGGGACTTCTTTAGATGACCTCACAGGATAGGCTACATCATTTTGGATGAAGTAATCCCTGGTGTAAGTTGATACTTTACAAAATAAGGATTTAGAAAACTTTGAATTGGGCCCAGAAGCCTAACTCTGCAGTGAGCACAAGAAAGGTGTTACTCTGATTAGGGTGATTTTCCCTGCTAGGAGTCTGGGCGCTGCTTCTTCAACAGTATGTTTCCAAAGGAAGCCCCACACAATCCAAATGCATGATTGTAATAGTGCAAGACACACAACACTGTTACCAGAGCTTAATGGTCTGTATAGGGCCATAGGTGGGGCAGCAACTGAACCTGGGAAAAGAATTCTATTTTTTTTATTTAGTATTACATTTGTAGTATTGCAGAGGTTTGATTAAATTTAGACAATGAATCACTGTCTATGTCTTAAATTAGATGATATTCAGCATCCCACATCTTGAGGGCCGTCAGGTACTGTACTACAATATATTTAAACTTTTATGAGCAGAGCAAACGTAGCAAATACATTGAGCCCAACAGAACTCACCATGCAAGGCTAATATGTGGTATGTATTAGAAATGGTACATTTAAGTCCACAGAGAGAATTTCCCTTAGGAGAAATAATTGGTGTGTAGAACAACTCTCACAATTGTCTCTGTTTTGTCCTAGTTTTGCCTTTGGGGAAAAATATCTTAAGTGGAATTTCTACAGAAGTATTTGGAACATATTAAATTAATCATTAACGAGTAATGTTTTAAATTATCTATAATAATTTTAAAGAGATCACTATCTTTAACACTAAAAAGGGGGCAGACATCCATCTCTGTCTTCCTTTCTTTAAACCTGTTCATTTAAAAATACAGATACATACAAAATGTGTGTGTGGGGGGGGTTGTGATGGCTAATGTGAAGGAGAGGGAAGAAAGAAAGAAAGAAAGAAAGAAAGAAAGAAAGAAAGAAAGAAAGAAAGAAAGAAAGAAAGAAAGAAAGAAAGAGAGAGAGAGAGAAAAAAAAAGAAAGAAAAAAAGAAAAAAAAGAAAGAAATTAGAGTACCAATCAGAGCTTGCCTGCTGAGAGAAGAATGGGAGCTGAATAATCCTTTCTTCTCCCATAGATTTCAGTAATTAAAAGCAACTAAATTTAAAATACCTAAAAAAAGATTTAGAGATATTTCTTGAACTGTGGAAAGTACATTTAACAACTAAAATGATTATGCCTGCATTATACATAATTCTGGATAAGAAATAAATTGAGAATTGCCACATTAAAAGAGAGAAAGTTATTCCAATGAATCAGCCTCTTATTCACCAATACACATTTCCACAGATAAGAGAAAAAATGAAGAATAAAAGATTTTAAAAAACAAACTTCAGTGATATGGTAAAATACCAGGAAAAGCAAGTCTTATATTTTTATGGGGGAACATCTTTTGCCTTCTCTTATTTTGATAGGATTAGGATTTTATGTATGTATTCAGGTGGGGGTGGGGGTGGGGTGGGGTGTTACTAAGAAAAAAGCACTCTCACAGTTTTCATGGAAATAGACACAATTCTATTAGTTTGCTAGCATAATGAAATCTAAATGAACAGGAAATTTTTTTTATCAGTCAAAAATTATTAGGAACCTCTACACGTATTTCGTATTTCATAAATCTTTACTTGGTTTATTGTTGAACTGGTCCAATTTTCTTGAAAGCATTGACGAATCTGAAGGGAATCTCTTGGTTAATCTAGTCTGAACTTTAACCTTATAATCAAGCCTCAGCAAGGAATGTTTGGAAGTGATGACCTCTGTTTTACAAGGTCAAATACTGCCGAAGTCAATAAAGCCTAGGCACAGCGGGGAACGCGCATACTCCAACTGTGACCTAGGAACACAGCACCATGGAAGCTATTAATGTAGATCTCCTGAATGTAACAATCCCAGCCTTGTAATGAGCCAAGCTGGCAAGTTACTGGTCCAAGTGTCTCATCCTATTGGCAATTATCCCTTATGCATTTCTGATTAGCCAAGGTATATTTTCGGGGCAGTCCAATACAGTCAGTTGCCTGCCTTTATTTTGATACCGGAAGCCCTTCAGTCTATTCCTTGCTTGGTCTTGAATTCAACTGTCCCTTCCCCTCCCATTCCTCTGGTTACACTTGAAAGCTGTTCTTTCATAAATTTAGTATTGTAAGCAGAGCAATGGAGAATATGCTACCTGGGTCAGTTATTCGATTCAAAGAAATACACAAACAAAAGCTTTTCTGTGTTATATAACCATGAAGAATTATAGATTTCTATACTGGTCCTACTCCTTTTTCAAAAAGGGACTCCTCTTCCCCCCCTCCATTAATTATTCTAAATTGCCACAGGTCAGGTTGGACCTCCTGACACACCTAATCTGTTCAGCTGGAACTAATAACCCTCCCTCCTTTCAGACAGTTCTAGGAAAGAAAGAAAAAAAAAAGAGGATGCTTTAGATTTTCTTGTCCAAAGCAAGAATTTAACAAAACCCTGTGGAGCGTTCTAAGAGCATAGTGGTTAATGGATAGGTTAGCAGCCATACCAACTGTCACGAGGGCTAAGTTTGCATAAGACATTTCTTTTTAAAACACCATACCCACATGCATGAAAAGGAATTTATTTCAGAAAATGAGAAGGGTTCCAAATTCCAAATAAAATAAAGCCACTCTAATGTAGGTTTCTATTTGTGTAATTACTGAGCTTCAGAGCACTTTGTACAGTACTTTTCTTAGCGATGGTCCGTGAGAGAACAACTTGGCCTCCTGATTAGATGTTACAGAAAAACTCCGAGTGAGGTCAACATCACTTAATTATGGGATTCTGAAGCAAGTGAAAACTCCTCAAAGAAAATCATCTTACATCAGAATATAGGTGTATGTTACACAAAGTACTTAAAATATGAATACTGTATTATAAACTATACAAACACAATCTGAATTTCTGAGACCTTTCTCTCTATTAAAAGATAAAGAGAGCCCCAAGTCAGGTTTTTGATCATCTCATGGGTTATGTCCATATGATTTTCTTAACAGCATAATTAGATCCGTTCAAGTAATCTCTTTCCTACATACATGTAATCCAGTGGTGGGATACAAATATGTGAACAACTAGTTCTATGTGTGGATGCTGCTTCTGGAAGTCCATTCTGGGCCTGGGCAATAAAAAAATTAGCTACCGGTTCTGCTGAACTGGTGCGAACTGGCTGAATCCCACCACTGATGTAATGAGATCCTGCTTCTAGAAACACAAATGCTGCCTCACTTTGTGTCTGCCTATTGACCATGTATTACAAAATGGATTATGTAATTTATAAAACTTTGGAAGGGTGGACCTGCTCCCACAGAGGTCCTTCTTTCAAATAGTACATCGTATGCAATGACATCCTGTCCAGTTTTATTCCCATCCTATCTCATCCATCCCATGAGCTGGATTTATGATTTGTGGAAAAGAGAACACGGAACATTTATATTTAGAAAAAAGTTTCTCAAACTTCAGAAAATAGAGATTTTGGGTGGTGAGGTGGTTCATAAAGCAGCAAAGAAGATTGATTGGATACTGTTTCCACTATTACATTGCATATTTGCATTGTGTAACCATGGAATTACAACACAAATGTGATCTTGCACATACTGCCATCTGAGAAATAGCAGAAATAAATAGCCATAAAGTGTTAGGGTGGAGTGCACTGTCCAGGAAAACCAAATAGAAAACAGGTTTATGTATCAGTTGGAATATAGACAAAAGAAGGGTAAGAACAGAGTCATAGAAAATCTCTACAGTTACTTGATACAGTGAAGATTAATTTGCATCTTTATTGTTTTTCTTAATGGCAACAGAGATTCTTCTTTTAAAAAATCAGTAAAGGAAAGGAAAGTAAATGCTTAATGCTTTCAGGCCCTGCAGATCAGCTATGTATGAAATCAACCACAACTAAACTCTGACACCTGCTAAACTGTAGCAAGCAAAAACTAGCTTAGTACTTCCACCACTGTCTAGGGGTCCGTATATAATTTCTCATATGCATTTAGTACTTCCCCTTCATTCTTTTGTTTATTTATTTTTTGCAGAACACATACAGGACAAGATTAATCTCATTATGTTTTCCACAGCTAAATAATACACTGTAATGTTATTGCAGAATATAATCATTGCTTTGTTGCTTATTGAATTATAACCTACTTCAAGGTATCATTATAGTGGGATTGAAGGAAAGACAGGCAGTTTCCCTACTGAATCAAAGTTCTCAAAGCATGTTTAGTGTTAAAAGCCATTCCTGGCCAGGAATCACATGTTGCACTGCAACAGAGCTGTCAGACCTTTTTGATGATATACTGTATATATAAACTGGAGCAGATCAAAATCAGTCGTGTGTGTGTGTGTGTGTGTGTGTGTGTGTGTGTGTGTGTGTGTATGTATGTGTGTATGTATGTATGTATGTATGTATGTATGTATGTATGTATGTATGACTGATTTCAATCTGCTCCAGTTTAAATGATTGCTAAATTGATGAATACAATACATTTTCAGCCCAAATGCACTAAAGCACATCAAATATATATTTCAAAGTAGCAAAAGCAATTGGAAAAGGGGGAGATTATAAATTATGAGTATTTTTCTCTTGGTACTTATTACAGGGAGGATACTTTTCCTCAGTGAGGTGCTCTTCCAATTTGTTTTTGTTGATTGACAAAATCAAGTCTTTTCACCCAAAAGTGTAAAAAGCTCTGACTGGCCATACTGGAGATTAGATAGCTCATGTTGATATCAAATTAATGAAAGTAAATCTGCATCAGAAATGGACTACGGCAGCTCATGCCAACATCAGTAACCAACAGGGTCTCCTGCTGCATGTGAAATTAGGATTAGCATTCTAGGATTTAGGAGTACATGACAAACTATCAGGTACCCAAAATTGGTTCTTCAACTTTCATCATCATTCACAGGCTAATGGAATATTAAATGTATTGTTTAATCCTGCAAAGCAGCGTAGGTGGCCAGATAAACATAAAAGAACCCCAGTTCTTTCTAACATTGTTTTGTTGTTTTGAATACTAATTTTTAAATTACTTAGATTTTAATTTACAGAATTAGCATGAGAAAGCAATACATAAAACAAACCTGTTAGTTGTAAATAGTGGCACTCTTTCTAAAATTTCTTTTTCAGTCTTATTACTCTGTCAAATCAGTATTATTGTACTTTCTACAAACAAGCCATTGGAAAAATTAACTCCATCTATCCTTGAGATGTCAGTTCTATTTCTGACATCTTTTGTTTTTGCTAATCATGTATCTCAGTTGCCAAGAAGATGGCAGCTAAGTATGCAGAGAAATGCAGCAATCACATAGGAAGTTAAGAGATTAGCAAAAGGTTGAAGAAAAAGATGCACAAATGATTTTAGAGATATAATTCCGCAACATGAAACTGAATAGACCTGACAACCAGGAAATAATTAGGTGGCCTAAACCTGAATAAGATTTAAAGTAACCTAATTAGTACAGGGTCACCACCTTTCCTCTCCCCCTTGCAAATTGAAAAAAAAAAGATTACAAAAAATATTTAGTTCCTTGAAAATGTGGGACATTTGATGCAATCATATACACTCTTACTTCAAAGGAAGTCCAAATGATTGTACTGGGTTTGAAGTCTTGGTATGGCTCCTATAACGCCCTTGCAGATTCTAATGAAAATCAGGGTGATTTACCACCTTAAGGACAATCACTCTGATGTTCCCCTAGCTGTCTTATTCTTAATGAAGAAATGAGACATCCAACAATCAAAGGGTCAACGAATGCAATGAATCAATGAATGGTTCTTCCTTTGTAGCCTGAAAACACTCTACATATTGTTGTGTATGCAATTTACACCAACTGACCCTTTGGCAATAGGGCAAGATGCCTCCACAGGAAGGAAATATTTTCTACAAAAAAGGAAAAGGAGGGAGGGGAGAAGAAACGGAACATAGAGTTCTCTTTCTAGAGACCAAAGCAGCAATCTGCTCTAAGAATTTTTTTTTTCAGGTTCCTTGCATGAAATCAATGTTCAAGTTCACCAATTAATTTTTGCAATGAACAAGATCTGATCAGGAATTATTATTTAGCACATTATGAAAACATGACACATAAACCCATAATCCATGTAATTATATACAAAACCTCTACGAGGGTATGACAATGGCCTTATAATTGAAAGTCCAATTCAACTAGCCAGTCAATCGCCTCTGGTGTTGCTTCATGCAGAAGATTTTATAATCAGAAATGCATATGTATGTGGATGTTGCATCTATTCTGACTACAAGATACGCCGATTCCCTAAGAAATGGGGAGGGGGCAGTTCTAGAAAGGGAAAGCAAGATAATTAGTGGCAGATATGGAAAGAGCATCCAGTGTGGGGCATGAGAATCTAATCGCCCCTCCTAAATTGCACTTCTTCATCTGAGGCACCTAGCACTGAATTCAGATCCAGCAGTCAGTCAGGTCCACTTCTGAACATGGAATGATAATGGAAGTAATTCCTCATACCAGGCATTAGATCAATGATTCTTAATCTGGGAGTAATTACCCAAGGGAGTAATTTGGGCACATCTTGGGGATAGTGGAACAATTTGTAATTGCTTGTTTATGAGTTGAGGATCCAATGTGGGACTGCCGCTGCCAAGATACTTGTGTAAAACAACACAGGTTTGAGGGCTTTGTGTGTGTGGGGGGGAGGTAATGTAATTATTTGTGGGGAAAGGGAGGTACAGTAGTTGGGCCAAACAGATACTGCCTTGGATAACAAAACCTCTTGGGCCAATTTGAGAGACTCTGGGAAGAATTAACTAATTCCAAAAAACCCACCTGTAGAAAGCAAAGGGCTTCTTCTAGAGCAGGGATGTCCAACCTTGGCAACTTTAAGACTTGTGGTCTTCAGCTCCCACAATTCCCCATCCAGCATGGCTGGCTGGGCAATTCTGGGAGTTGAAGTCCACAAGTCTTAAAGACTACAAGCTTTCAAATTGCCGAAGTTGGACACACCTGCTCTAGAGCATTATGATTTTTCTGATTCAAACATTGATGAAGTACTATTTGCACATGAATTAAATGCCACAATATTCATCATTTTATTTCTCTGCCCTATACAGTACTTTAAAATCAAACTTCTATTTGCATGTTTGTAAAGAACGTTTCTCTGTTTCCATGCAGCAAAGTCATTGGGCTTTTGAGCTTATCTTACTCTGATCGCATGATCGCTAGTTTTAAATATCAGTGAAAGGTGAATTATGAAATGGCTGCTGACCTAGTTCCCATGACAGCCTCAAACATGTTTAATTTTTGATGCAAGACATTTAGCAACATTACACCGGATACACTAATAACCTAACTTGCCACTTAAGTACATACTGCTTTGCAATTGTTTAACACAATCTTTAATTTTAAGAAACTAACTAATTCAAAGAAGTACTTATATATCAAAATACATTTTAGATACTACCCATATAGAACTATCAGTTTTGCCATTATTCAGCATCGTCATCTTCCTTGGCATTTAACCACTATTTCATTTTTTCATATTCTCTAATTCCACGTTCCATGTAGCTTCAGAAAAGGGCCAGAAGGTTGACAGAGGTGGGAAGGTTACAAACTAAGTTCATGAAGAGAGATTAAAGGAATTTACATGTTTAATCTTAAATAAACTGAAAATGGAGAGGAGGTGATATAATGGCACTTTATAACTGAAAAGTGTCATAGAGGGTCTTACTCGGTTCAGAAGGCTTGACTTGAAATAATACATTTCAGTTACAGGAGGCAAATTCAAAGTGAATGTTGGAAGAACTTTCTAGGAGTAAAATCTTGATGGTATATAGCCCATTATCCAGAAAAATAGTGGGTTTTCCTTCTCAGGATGAATTTAAGAAGATATTAGATATTTATGGATCTGGCTGCTTTTATTTGCTTTTCTGGATTCAGAGTGGGATGATGATTTTCAATATGATGACTCTCTGTGTTGATCCCATAGGTCATCAGATGAAGGATGGGAAGATGTTTACTCATAAGTCTTTTGGATCAGCAAAAGTTTTTCTTTTCTTTTTTTATAATATTTTATTAGTTTTCCAAAATTTAAAATAATATCTTTAAGAAGCAACGTGGTATCCGAGTTACAATATTTCCATTTCAAACAAATACATATTATTACAGATCTCCACATTATTATAACCAATACTTCCTCTCTCTTTTTTCTTCGATAAATACTATCTCTTATCTAAATTAACATATTTCTTATTGCTATCCATCAAACATTTAATAGTTTATTTTATTTTATTTTTTGAATATATATCCATCAATCTTTTAGTATATTCCATATTTTAACATTCCTTAGCTTAATTTTACATTGATATTAAAATTAAAACATTTAAGATTTCTCAATTTCATATCACTAAAAAATCTTTTTCCTTTATACAATTCTCTTCAATATCTAGTAGTGTAATCCAGTTCTCATTTATCTCATTTCCATATCTATAACAATTATACAATATTTAAAATAGTAGTCATTAAAATACAAATCACAAAGAGGAAAAAAGAAAAAACAAGAGAAAAGAAAGAAAAAAAAGGAAAAAGGAAAGAAAAAAGAGGAGGGCAATAAGATATTCTTATTTCTCATTTATAGTTTCCACATATTAAAAATTAACCAAAATTTATTCCATTTTAACATTCAATACATCCTTCATGTCTCTGCATCCAAATATATTAGTTATATTCTATCATTTTTAGCATATATACATCTTAACCCATATCATTTAGAAAAACTCAATATTTCAATGTTAATATTCATACATTTGTATTTTATTTGTTATTTTTATTTTTATTATTTTTAGTTAATCAATATTTTTATCTACTCATCAAAACATTCTCATAATCCCAGTACCATCCTATCTATTTTAATATTATCTAAATAACTAAAAATGTTCATACAGTATTTCTTCAATCATATTCTTGCTTTCTTCCTTTGCTATGCCATTTTATGCTTCTTTGCCTCAGGGTCATCAAAGCATTCTTGTGTTGCTATTTCATATTGAAGTGGACCCCCAGACTCCACCATTGAAGAATTAAAGAATCTGCCAACAACACCAAATCTTATTATTTTCACCTCTTGGTACAATTGTCCTGGTTCAAATAAACTTCCTTCCATATTTTCTCCATCACCATCTTCAAAAACCTATATTTGTTGACTATTTAATTCTTCTGCCAGTGTATTTAATTGTTCAATTTCTTCTATTAAGTTCTGTCCCAGTAAAATATTAGCTGTAGTCACAGTTTGAATTTGAGTTTGTTTCATCGAGATACTTTCTAATTGTTTTCCAAAAGCTCTTATTTCATCGCCAGCTGTAGAAAGGAGCTGATAAGTTTGGTAAGATATTTCCCACAGAGCATGAATTTGTTTTTGAAACTCTTCCATTGTAAGCTTTCACATCTGATGTTCAAGGTTAGTCTTTATCTTATTTTCTTAAATATTTTCTTGGTGTTTTTTTTAAAGAGAAAGTCAGAATTGCAATTTCAAATTTAGCCACTGGGTGTCCCCCAAGTACTTTAAGAATTCTTTTCTTTTGTTATTTCTTTCTTAAACGTTCTTTGTTTCCAAAAAAAAAACCCACCCCTGAATTTGTTCGCTGCCTTCCGAAGGGAGGGTTAAATTCCCCCTCCCTCTTCACAGGGGGGAGAGTACTTAGCAGCTTAATTAGGTGAAAAGAAGATGATTAAGGTACAAGAGAGGAATCTTACCCTCATCTCTTCCACGCTGCTTTAATGTTGCCTGATGGTAGCTTTGACTTCGGCTGTCTGCAGCCTAGGAGCTGGCCATATTCCTATGGTCAGTCTTTCATCCGCCGGTACAAAGGGAATGCAGGCACTAACGAGGGGGTTGCTACCCCCCACATTTCTGCAAAAGCCCCTTCTGTCTGGAAACCCCTCTAGGGAGACTCTTCGGTCTTTTTAGGACCCCCCCAGCAATACAAATCTGGACGTGGAAGATGGGAGCTGTCCTCCAGGTGTCCATTTACGGCTGTCGGCAAACCGGAAGTCAGCAAAAGTTTTTCATGTGCTTAATGAGCATCAAGATGGACAGGCAGACAATGGCAACTTTATTTGGGCTGAGAACTA
Source organism: Vipera ursinii (assembly GCF_947247035.1). Classification (NCBI taxonomy): domain Eukaryota; kingdom Metazoa; phylum Chordata; class Lepidosauria; order Squamata; family Viperidae; genus Vipera; species Vipera ursinii. The sequence goes on from NC_139516.1 coordinate 153,993,976, forward strand.
CATTAGATCATTACATGAAAGGCCAAGAACTGCCTACAAGGGATGAGCCAGGGCCAAAATTAAAATTTACACTTCAGTGGAAATTAAAATGTACTAAAATGTACTTAATACAGTATTCTCTTTGTGCCCTATTGCAAACTATCATTTGGCAGCAACGTTTGGAATGGCCTTTAGGCTGCACACCCAAAAGTTTAGGAGAACTATGAATGAACCAGGGGATTTTGCTTGGGGTCTAGGACAACTTGCTGTGGACAAATCATAGCCAACTCACTGCAGGACAAGAGTTATGCTAATATCAAAGAAATGGTGGAATAGTATCATTAAAGACAGGGTGCAAAAGGAGGGACAAAATGAAATGTCAATGATAAATATTAAAATATTGTTTTAATTATTTTAAACAATTAGATTGAATTGTTGAATTACCCTGTGGTGAGTCAGCGAGTAGCCCATGACGAGTTGTTCCACAGTGAGTTGGCCATGGTGAATTGGCCTAGGCGAGTTGTCCCATTCTGTTTTGCTTGGGCATTTCTATTGGACAAGGGAGACTTTGAATACAGTAGTTTCATGGTCCTCTCTTTCCATGGTCATATATATGAGATATGGAAGAACTAAGGCCAAGCTTCAAGTGAAATTATTTCTTATTCGACTAGAATGAATGGAAGGGGAAAAGAATAAGAGAAGGAGGAAATAAGGCTGTAACAGCCAGGAAAAATAAGTTTGCCTAGTCATATTTTTTCTTTACCTATCTGTTTGAATATCCCATCACCCAGAATATCTGTTATTTACATATCACCTTGCTCCTAGGAGTTGCTCATCATTGTGAACTATAAGGCACTCTGTATTTACTATTTGTTCAGGAGCATAAAATGTATCTTCCAATTATAAGCATATTCAACCTTCCCTTAACAAATGGTCTCATTCTGTATACATAAGCAAGTTTTTAATGGAATTCTATGGCAAATGAAAATTGCTATACAGTTTTTTCAAGCCCTGGCACAGGTCCATTATTAAACCTTTAATAAAATGGTAATCACTGAGCCATATATTACAACAGAAATTGTTCTGCCTTTGTATTAAACATGGACCCATGATCCTTTTGCTGTATTAGAAGGCAAACTCTTAAGCAAACATATGTTGGTGCTTATTCCTATATTTAGACAAACATAAATATTTATTACTAAACACATTTTAATAGTAATCTTGTATTGCTTATTTAAGTAAGAGAGTTCTTGGATGCCTTTACCAGTATGGAATTATAATTAAAGCTCACTTGAATGAATCAGATGTGGAAAAGTTTGACACAATTATTATACTAATTTACTCAATTTGACTTCCTAAATCTACATGTTAGCATGTTTTGGTCCTGAAATTCACATTTTTCCAAGATCATTTATATACATTGTAAATAAAACATATATAAAAATATAACTGACAAAGATGCATACAAAACACAAATTTGGGAAATGCGTATAAAAAATAAATATGATTCTGGTTGACCTCTTCACCTTTAGTTTACAAACAGGTATAAAAATGGGACTGCAATAAACATGATTCTGGAAAGGAAAAAATGGAGTAAAACTGACAGATTTTTCCTGTCATTTCTATCAGAAGGTAATAGCCATCTTGTTGGATTAAAGCTTATTACATTGTCACATAAGGTAGAGCTTTGGATCAACAAAGTTTTGTCGTGTCTGTTTAGTAGACATTCAGAGATCTTAGAAGCAGTACAAGCATAATCGAAAAAGATATATCTAGAAAGGTTTATGAAACAGCAGATATAGCTAAGCATTTGCAGGGAATGCTGTACACAGGAAAACAATTCCCAAGTATGCTTCAAGGGCATTGATACAGTAACAATTAATGTAACATCAACCATAGTTGGTGTCCTGGTGCCTAATTTAATGTCAAGTCACATGCCATTGGATAGCTGGCAAATGGATTGGTTACTAGAGAGTCAGATCATTTAAAAATCCATATTATTTTGAAAATATCATTGAAATCCACTTTTCCATGTGTAATAAACTGCTATAGACATTCTGACACTGAAACAGACTCCTCTTCTCTTAAACCAGAGGTGTTCAAGCTTGGCAACTTTAAGACTTGGGGACTTCAACTCCCAGAATTCTTTAGCCAAGAGACTCCTGGTTTAAACCAAGCTAAGGAGAGCTGCCTTAAAGTTTGGGTGTGACCCTGCCCCAAGCACCCATCCAAAAAGTATTTCCAGTCATAGAATTGGTCAGAATGGAAGCACCATTAAAGATGCCTGGCCCAATTTACATTTTACATTTTGAAATACAAGTAGTCCTTGACGTATGACCACAATTGAGCCCAAAATATGTGAATTTGCCCTATTTTACGACTTTTATTGCCACAGTTGTTAAGGGAATCACCGCAGTTCTTAGTAACATGGTTGTTAAGTGAATCTGGCTTCCCCATTGACTTTGCTTGTCAGAAAGTCACCCTGGGACACTGCAACTGTCATAAATATGAGTCAGTTGACAAGTGTCTGAATTTTTATCATGTGACCAGGATCCTACAACGGGGGGGGGGGATGGGGGATGCTACAATGGTCATAAGTAAGAAAAACGGTCATAAGTCACTTCTTTTCAGTGCTGTTGTAAATTTGGACAGTCACTAAATGAACTGTTATAAGTTGAGGACTACTTTTTTTTAAATTCCATTTATATCCCGCCCTTCTCCGAAGACTCAGGGCGGCTTACAAGCTTAGCAGTAGCCTTCATTCTATGTATATGCCTGCTTATTAGGGCTTTCACACCCCTCCCAAGCGGCATTATTACAAAGTCAGCTTAATTGCCCCCAACAATCTGGGTCCTCATTTTACCTACCTGGGAAGGATGGAAGGCTGAGTCAACCTTGAGCCTGGTGGGATGCGAACCTGCACTAATTGCAGGCAGCTGGTGTTACTTAAGGAGGCATTAGCCCACTGCTCCACCAAGGCTCTTGTACAACCTCTATCAAACCACACCATAGCCAAGGATGGGCCTCTGGATAGAGGACTGAAATACAACTGAAATAACAACTATAGTAAGAAGAACAAGAACAGAGATAGGAAAAGAATAAAAATTGTCATGTTACTGTTTCAGAAGCATCCCAGGAAAGTCAGCAATCAAATCAGTACAACTTCAGCATATTTCAGTTAGTGCATCATTCCTGTAAACTTGTGTGTGTGTGTGTGTGTGTGTGTGTGTGTTTATGTGTGTGTAAAACTTGACATATTGTTTATGTTTATCTAAGCCATGTGATCTTACAGCTGATCTAGTGTGACATTGTGGTTGGGTACTAGACTATAATTGAGAAGGCCACACTGAACTATGGAAGTGTATTGGATGAATTTTGTTTTGTCACATGGAGTATTATATAATTCAAGATATATCCTGTCTGGAGTTCTTGGAAGAAAGACAGGATATACTGTAACCTAACAAATAAAATAAAACAAAGGAATTTAAAAATGAATCTAGAAAAGCCATACGCAAGCATCAAATGATATATGAAATCAAATACAACTAAATGCAAGCGATGCCGTATCACAGCTTAACGTTACTCAAGCAAAACTCTGAACTTTGAATGCAGCTCTATTAAAATCAATAGGATTCACAGTGGGGAAAACTGTCATCTATCTGGCCTTGTAACCTATTCCTACAACTCACTTCCCAAAGGGTTTTGTGCATTGTTGTTATGGAGAAAGACACGAACTAGATAAGCACGTAAAAGTATCTAGCAAAATAATCAGCAAAAGTAATTTATTCCTTGTCAGAGATGTAATATGATATGTTATTTAGTTGGGTATCTTTTTTTTGTATCCTATTGTGGTTCTGCTGTTTACTTTTATGTTTTCTTACAGAGTGTACAGTAAGCTGCCACGGGAGATTTGATTTTTGCAGTGTTCCAATGAATTTAAATAAAACCAATGCATTAATATCAATGTGTCACCCTAATAGCTTCTATTTTTGTGCACCTGAGTCTTTTATCTTCTCTTGTACCTGGTACCTAGGGCTAGATCTCCCTGCCTGGCTCCCTGAAGGGGTTCCTTGTCACTCAAGAAGACTGATAGCTCATTACTCTTGCTTATCCCAGTGGCAATGATAATTGATGAACAAAGGCAAAGCAGGAAATATTGTCCTTCATCAATCCAGATCTGGATTTGGCGTATCGAAGGCAGCCACAGTGTTCAATTCTGTCATACTGAATTCCCAGTAGCCCCTTTCCCAACCCTTAGCAATGCGAACACAGTAACAACAAAAATAAAACAGTCATTTGCTGCCATTTAATGGCACTCAGAATGTACAGGTAGTCCAGTTTGTTTAGTGAGCATTCAAAGTTACAATGGCACTGAAAAAAGTGACTTATGACTGTTTTTCACAGTTTCGACCTTTGCAGCATCCCCATGGTCATGTGATCAATATTCAGATGCTCGGCAACTCGTCTATATTTATGACCGTTGCTATGCCCCAAGGTCATGTGATCACCTCTGGCGACCTTCTGACAAGCAAAGTCAGTGGGGAAGCCAGACTCACTTAACAACCAGGTTGCTAACTAATCAACTGCAGTGATTCACTTAACAACTGTGGCAAGAAAGGTCGGCAAATGGGTCAAAACTCACTTAACAAATGTCTCACTTAGCAACAGAAATGTTGGGCTCACTTGTGATCGTAAGTCGAGGACTACCTGTATTTGCAGTTCTGGTTGCACATTTTGCCTAGTGGTCAAGCCAGGCCAGTCCTGCTAATAAAAATGATACTGGTCTTGGCCCTCTTTCTACTCCTAAGCTGTTCTCCTTTAGGTAAGTAAAAAATGAAAGCCTAATGCAAGTAATACCAGATGCACGTCTGTGTGGAATACTCCTTCTGCCTCTTTCCCTTGACAACCACCATATGGATGGGCTTTTCTACTTACATGTGGTCCCAGTGAAAACCAAGAAAGTCGACTTGAAGGCCTCCCATATGATATTTCATTTCTGCTTTGTTCAGTCATTATGGTCTACCGACAGCTGTAGAAAATAAGAAAATTTTAGCTTTGCTGGTATCAGTGTCAAATCCTTGCTTATATCAATGAGGCAAGGATTTGGGCATTGTATGTGCAATTATCTGCTTTTCAGGGGACCTTCACAGACAGAACTGGCTGGATTTGGTTGAATACTGAAAGCAAGGTAATTCTACCCATAATCCTATTACAGGAAAACAGATTTGCAAATAGCATTCTACCTTAGTTACCATCAAAAAGAAGAACTTTTAGCCACGTCCAGTCATAAACACTCCTGTAAATGCATTTAGATGCATTACAAACAACCACCACCTCTTTACTGGCACTCCCATGTTTTTTTTAAATGTTATTTGAAGTCTAATGAGCCTCTAGCTGGGGTACATTGGCTTTTGTTTCATTGCTTCTCAAGGAAGGATATATTCTTAGCCTCTCTAGAGAGCTGAGTTGTAAGCGCTGTTAAAAGACATTGCTGAGCAGCAGTTACATCAGGAAAACCAAATAGGATGTGTCTGAAATTGAAGAACACATTTGCCAATTTTGACTTCCCAAAGATTTGCATAAAAATAGCAAGACTGCATATGTCAAAACAAAACAAAACAAAAAGAACCACATACACACATATACAAAATAACATTAAAGTCCTTTCCTGCTACCCAACCTGAGTCTGCAGGAAAAGAGGTTTGCATTTCTTGAAACAGATAAAGCATAAAGCTAAGTAATTAAAAACCTGGCATTATGAGACAGAGCAATTTGTAAATATCTGCAAAATATTTTGTAGATTACTGAAATATTTTTAGAAGCATTTTCCTAACAGAAACAATAATATTCTTGTAGCATTTAGAAAACATGCACTACCTCTGGGAAGAACAACCCATACAGAGCACATCTGCCTTCTTGAAACATAATATTGTTATTGTAAGGTTTTGTATAACTCACTTCCTGTCTTTATACTGACACAACAGGATATTTAAATTACAAGGACAACAGAGGAATGAGACAAAAGATCCATCATACGCTCTTGATAACACATATACAGCGTCTGATTAAACCCTCACTTTTATGAAGAAAGCCACTTTCAGAAATAATTCGGATCACAAGGTCACCACTTAATTAAACCAAACCTTGTGATTAAATTCAGATTTATTGTTTATTAAGTGTTTTCCTATACTGTTGAGAAAACAAGACTTATAACGTTATAACGGCCAGCTATAATGACCATCAGTCATGTCATACGGTTAAGCTATATAGTTTTTTCCATTGTTGACTTAGTCTTTAGTTTAATGTCCTGGCTAGAGAAGTCAAAATCCCACTTTTTCTTATATTACATAGAACCAGATGTGTCAGGAAAGGAAAGGAAAGGAAAGGAAAGGAAAGAAGGAAAGGAAAGGAAAGGAAAGGAAAGGAAAGGAAAGGAAAGGAAAGGAAAGGAAAGGAAAGGAAAGGAAAGGAAAGGAAAAGAAAGGATGCTATCAATTTCTATAAATGATTTAGATACCAAAATAACATTGGAGATTTTTCCACTTAAAAACAGATATGCTTTTTTACTATTACAAGCTGTAATCTGTTTATATACCCTTATGAATACACTTAAGACACTAATGCATAGATTAAGAGAGGGGATCCACGAGGATGGGTTGTGACAACGGTCATAAATCACTTTTTTCAGTGCCATTGTAACTTCAAACAGTCAGTAAATGAATTGTTGTAAGTCAAGGAGTACTAGAATATAGATTCTGATTCCTAGATTTGAATATGAAACAGGACTGGAAAAAGAAATAGCTAGTCAGTTTTAAAGATTGCATCAGATAAAGACATTAAAGGGCGTTTCTCAAATACTACTAATAAGGGTGTGGGAGTAAATATAGTCTGAAATCTAAGTCAATTTGTAAAGGGTAAATATATTAATTAGTGAGAGTTTTGTCTGCTAATCAATTTCTCAGTCGGAGTTGGGTGTGGGTAAATTTCAGAAGGAAACTTGGTTGCTACACGAAGCCTATGTTTGTTGTAGCAGGTACCACATAGAAAACAGATTCCTAAGAAACAGAAAGAAGGAAATGTCTCTTTTAAAATAGTGCTTAGTACAATTGTTAAGATCTATACTGAAAACGTGTGTTTTTGTTTGTTTTGGTGTCATGTGGGTGAAATGAAAGATTTGCTAGGACTTCTAGGAAAGAATATGTGACAAAACAACTTCAAGTAAACAGGAGGAACTCCACATTATTGGTATGGAGAAAACTTAATAAGTAATGGGAAAACACTCTGGTTTTTGTGCCAAGCCATGAATCAGGAAGTGGGGGAAAATACCTGATATGCAGCAGTACAGGTAGTGCATTTGTTTAGTGACCATTTGAAGTTAACAATGGAACTGAGAAAAGTGACTTTTCCACATTTATGACCTTTGCAGAATTCCTGTGGTCACAGGCTCAAAATTCAGGTGTTTGGTAACCGGCCTATGTTTATGACGATTGCAATCTCCAAGGGTCCTGTGATCCCCTTTTGCAACTTTCTGACAAGCCAAGTCAATGGGGAAGCCAGGTTCACTTGACAACCATGTTCCTGTTAGCGATTCACTTAACAACTGTGGCAAGAAAGGTTGTAAAATGGGGCAAAACTCACTGTGAACAGCTTTCTCGCTGAGCAACAGAAATGTTGGGCTCAATTATGGTCATAAGTGGAGGACTACCTGCCTATGGAGACAGCATAAGACTTACAGAAACAAAACAGGTCAATCAGGAATGATGGAACAAAAGGTACAAAATATTTCCCAAACAGTCATTGCCATATATATATCAATGTATTATGCATCATTTTAATGTGCAAAAGAAGCAGACCAGCTTTCTCACCTTAACTGCATGCTAGGTCAATTATTTGTAATCAGCCTATGATGAGTACGTATCCAAGTTGGTGTAGTTAATTTTTTAACCAGGGGATTGTAAAAAGAGAAGGCACACAAATACAGGCACGGGGGAAAAAACCCCACCTCAATGCCATGCCCAGGGGAAGAATGACATCACACATTATGTAGCTCTGTACCAATGATAGCATCACATTCACACAAGTGGTTACCCTGCTCATGCTTCCCATGGTAACAAAAACATTTCACAGATTGATTTCTCATCAGAAAACAAAATAATAGAAGAGTCCATGGGACTCAGATCACTTATCCATGTCCAGAAAAAAAAATCACACAGAAGACAAAGGCCTGGGAATATTTTTTTAATACCACAAGAGAAGCAAAGTTTAGCAGCTTTGAGAGGTTGAAATTTCCAGGAAACAAATGTAAAAAGAAAATTAATGTAAAAATGGCTATACTTTGGTTTCAGAAAAGAAATATATTACAGTCTTCTAATTTAACTACTTTTGTGCAGAGCATTGTTATAAGGCATGGGATAGGAAGTTGCAAATTGTGCCTTTCCTGACTTTGCATACACCCACGATCATTTTATTTTTCCTATAACAACCACATGATATGATAAGTTTGAGAATGGGTGGATTATACAGTACAAAGGCACTTCTTTTGATATCTCACTTTGGACTGTTTGCAGCAAAACCTGGACAGGAGGATGAAAATGAGACTAGTTTACTTACCCTGGATTCCAAGTCACACAATATTTTATGGCAGTTTTATTTGTTGATGGCTTGTACCATGCACTAAAATATAAATAGCGAAAGCATTTGCTATCTCCTCTTAAACTTCTTATCTTGCCACCAATATCACAGTACAATAGTTCATTTTACTTTACTCTCCAGAATCACTCTTGTGGCTCCTAATGCAGCTGTATTACTCATTACACTGTTTTCAGGTTCATTACAAGATAGTGGCTGAATTTGAATTTCTAGAGAGTTTTGAATTCATGCATAGGATTTTCTCTTAAAAAAACCAAAAATCTTTTGAGCGTAATAGTCAGCTCACCCATTCACAGTATAATATATCTTTTCTGCACAGATTTTAAAGGCACACTGTGAGGAAAGCAAAGGAGGTGTTTTTTTTTAAATAAAGTTGAAAAACATGTTCGACTCCTATGTGTATGGCACATTACTAAAATATCTTCAGATTCTCACCACAAGTTTCTTAAAGTTCTGCAGCTTCTAAGTAAGTCCTTTGTTGATATGAGTACTTCACTTGTTATAGTATGCTGAAACTTTATTAGTTTTGGAATTTAACAGAGGAAAAAATAGCAAACTGTTCCCAAATTTTGCAGTTGATGCAGCCCATAATAGCCCACTTTGGGTTTTTTTAAGGCTAAATTAACATTACGATTAAAGGAAAGGGATTGCCATGACTTACATTTACAATAATGGAATATTTTTATCCTAATATTTGCTGGTTTTCTATGCTAATTCATGATTTGTTCAGGATTCCTTTAGATGGCTTACAGATTCTGAAGCTTTTAAATAAAAGACAGACGATGTCTCAACGTTTTAATGTATTTCAGAAGTTTAGATTTTTTGACATGGAAAAAGTGATCTCAAAGACAGGCAGCGTATCTGTACCTAAAAAATGGGGGGGGGGGGATTGGAATGATTTTAAAAGACTTTATGCTACTGATATACTATTTGACTACATATCTATGGGCTGAGATTCCTGGAGATTTATAATGGAAATGAATTCAACATACTTTAAATTTAATCCAAATAATTTCAGATCAATAAATAACACATGCCATGGAAAAATTGCTCATGTACTCTATTTTACTCAACAGTGACACTGCATGCTGATGCATGTCCTTATCCAAAGAGACATGGGATCAGCATAAATGGCCAGAAATGACTAAAATACAGAGCTATGATGATTCCTCTTTGTGGTAGATGGGTGGTTTAGAGACATGAAAAATAAACAAACAAACAAACAAATAAGCAAGCAAATTAATCAACCAGCCAACCAACCTCTGACCATCTTTGGAATACTGATCACGATCATGCTGATAACAATGAAACACATTAGGTGACATTACATTGAACTAATAGCAACGTTATTTTTGTTAAAACTTGGGAAGTATTTTTGTTAGTTATGATGCTCCCAGAAACACATCTTCAGATTACTCTGCAGCACATAGCATTTAAATAAGATGATGCACCATACTGAAGAGTCAGGCTGAAGGTAATTTCTTTCCCATCCCATATCAGAAAGCAGCTGGTGGAAGATTGGGTAATATGAGAAACAGGGCCATTCTATTGAAGTTTAGTTCTAAAGGTTCATGAGAAAACAATTTTACATCAGAGGATGTGAATATTTCTGTTTCCTCAAAATCCGCCAGATTTATCCATATATTCTCATGGCAAATGGCAGAGCAAATGCTCCTTGATCAGAACAAATGGATCTGTAATAAATGGCTAACAGACATTTCAGAGTAAGATCGTAACCAGAATCCTGGAGATCTCTTGTCATTTGAACAAGAGAAAGAAAGGAATCATAAATGATTCTAAGCCACAAACAGTGCTGCAATTTTTCATGCAATTTGCTAAATGGAGATAGATACAAGAGCATTAAACTCTCCTGAGGCCAAAGACATCTTATTTCTCCGTTAAAATCAACTGGTCCCCACAAAAAAAGACCCCCAGATTCAATATCCATTTGTCCTTGATATGTCCTCCCGCAATTTTCTGAGACCACAATATTAAAAAAAAAATTGGGGTCCTGCACAGAAAAACATTGCACATTCACTATAAAATGGTAGCTTATATACAACAGACTAAACTAAACTCAAACATTATTTTATGGCTCTGAATACTGTTTGAACCCATGCTGTTTAGATGTAGAGTGAATTCACACATCTCACTTAGGTTTAGGATGATCTGTACAAGAAGTCCGATTTGGACATTGGCGCTGCCTACCAGTAAATAATCCATGGTTCATTTAGTTTAGCATGACTTAGCATTACCATGTTGGATGGTAATTTTTTCTGCTGTGACATTTTCTCTCCACCCTCCCTCCCCCAGTGTGCTTAAGGGGTTTTTTTCCCTCAAGCTTTTTAAAAAGGGGTGTAAAGTTAAAATGCAGCTCAGTTCAAGCTAGTCTCAGTGAAGCAAAATTAATGAGATAACAGGCAAATTTGCCATTTAATACAAAACTGAGTGACATTGATGTACACACTCCATCTGCCTCCCCCCAAATTTGTTCAACATAAGACAACAGTGTATGTCCATATTGCAGTGGCGCAAACTTGCTGTGAAAATGCACAGTGTGCAATTTGGCACATAAAGGCCAATATTTCGCAGTTAATTGAAGACACTGCAAAGGCACCGCTATATTACTTTGACTTGTCATTTTTGGCGGGATGAACTTAGCAAGTGGTGCATTTCTAAACCAACTGCAGACTGCCAAGCAGAAAGCATATTCGAGTTCAATAGTTAGCAGTCAGCAGGAAAAGAAAACAAGCAGAGCGCCTTAATGGGCTGTAAGCAAGATAATGTTTCAATATCCTCACTAAATTTGTGTTACAAAGGAAAGGGAAAAGAAGCATTGCTTTGAGGCTTCCACCCTTCTAAGCCCTAAAATCATGATGGAACCCATGTGAAATTCTGTCTGCATGGTTTGGATTGACGGGTCTTTGATGGTAAGTAAAAGAAACTAAATTATTTGGAAACCAGCTGCGTTTCAAATCCTCTCAGGTTAGGCTAAATTCAAGCAATATTTGTGACTTGCTATAAATTCCTGATATGGAGAAGAGTACTACACAGGTAGTCCTCGCCTTGCGATGGAGCCCAGAATTTTTGTTACTAGGCAACACTGTTATTATGTGAGTTGTGCCCCACTTTATGACCTTTCTTGGCACACTTGTTATCACTGTAGTTGTTAAGTTAGGAACACCATTGTGAAGTGAACCCGGCTTCCCCATTGACTTTGCTTGTCAGAAGGTTGCAAAAGGTGATCTGCAACCGTCACAAATATGAGTCAGTTGCCAAGTGTCTGAATTTTGATCACATAACCACGGGGATGGGCTGTCATTTTTTTCCAGTGCTGTTGTAACCTCAAATGGTCACTAAACAAAAAGTTGTAAGTCGAGGACTACTTGTATGTGATTTCTAGGGAATATTATTAAGTTCTATTTATTCTAATGCATTAAACTTTTCTAATATTTGACTGTAATAAACTGGCTAAACAAATATTCCTAAATATTTTTTACTTATGCTGATATGCCTATTTTCCACAGTTAATAAATCAAGAAGGAAAGAGATGGGTATTATATAGGGACTAGAACATTAGATTACAAGACAGAAAAATGAATTCTGGTTTATGCTTGTCTGGGTAGCTTAGGGCAAATCACTAAATTCAGCTTAAGGTGAGTGTAAGGTTAACAGAATTTCTGAGCCTTTTGAAAGTATTGTGTAAAATGAACAACATTGCAATTAAAATTAAGAGACATATGCGTTTAACTTGCCCAATATTATAGAATTATAATAAGCTGCATAATATTATAGAAAATGTTGAAGGAAGTTTATAGTTCAGTAAAAATATTAACATATTTCAAAATAATCCATGTAGTAAATAGTTAAAAGATAAAGTTACTAGAAAGGCAAAAAAAACCCTTTCTTTTCTTTTTATTAATGTATACGTTGCAGTCTGTTCATAACAATCATCAATTTGGTAGTCCAAATACCTTAAAAAAAGTTTCATGATGTAATTTGAGTTCATAGTTCTTCAGTAATTTTTCACCAAACTTTACATTCTTGCTAATCTGTAAAACTTAGAAACAGAAACCATCACAACAATTATATCTGTTGTTTATTCTTGATCATTTCTGTTTCCAGGAGAAAAATACCACTTCAGATGATAATTCCAGGACCAAATTGTTCTGTCCTTTCCCAAGTGACTAGTATGTTTTAAGATCATCAGACAATTAATATGTAAATGTGACAGCTTACAGGTATAAAGGAACCACCAGGTACCTTAGAACGAATCAGTATATTTCCATTCAGAAGTAGGTCCTACTGATTTTAGTGAGCCCTACTTTCAGGTAAGTAAATATGAAATTGTAGCTGATTTTCTTCTGAACTCCTAAAATCTATTGTGCAGCCATGAACAACAGTTGCATAAAAAGTCTGGAAACAAGGCTGAAAACTTACTTTATACTTGCACATTGGGAAGAAAAGGCATTCTTTTCCATTTGCTGAATTTATGCGTGACAAACCTGACCCAAAGCTGGTAACTGCAAAGATCATCAGTATATAAAAATACGCAGGGAATGAAGGAATTGCTCTTATTCTTGCTGTAAGTAGCTGTGGCACCTCATGATTATAAAAAAATGTTCTAATTTTTTTGTGTGTGGTATAGACCATTCTGCCAGAGATTTCTTTGTAACTGAATAAAATGCATCACGTTGATGACAGCAAATGAACCATATTTTCTTAAAGATAATTCAGACATGTTTATCTTCCAACTAAGTAGGATTTTTTTTTCTCAAAAGAAGGGGTGAATGAACCTCCAGTAGGATCATAATGGTAGTAATATTTTCTATCTGTAAATTGCAGATGTTAGCAAGAAACCCGTGAAGCTTGCTTTTATAATATATAGTTTCAGCCAAGTATTAGACCAGCATGTATTAAATGTCTGCCATTTGTTCTGCACCTTGCACAAAATTGAAAGAGAGGAAAATGAAACTATTGCAATGGTTTGTTTTTAAAAGATGTTTTGGATCATCTTCATAGGAGATTTTGCAAGAATTGCCACTTGGAAAAATTCAGGAGTACACGAACAGGCTTGCTCCAAAAGTAATACTGCAGCTCTAGATAGTAAATTCAATAAATTGAGTTGGACATAATTTGAAATAAATATGTGAGTAATACAATTTCATAGCATTTAAATCTAAATGGTAATTCTTAGTAATTTTTAAATCAGAGTTGACAGCAACAAACAAAGGCAGGTCCTGTACAGAAAAAGTAAAACAAAATCATGCTCTTTATATATTTTGTGGAATTAATACTGTATGAAGCCACTTTTGTAATGTCAAATTACTTTCCTCCCTCTGAAGCTGTTATATATTGTTTTTCATGCTTGCCCACAATGTGTATCTTAACTTTCACCAATATTTCCTAAGGATAAGTTATGCATGTCAGTTACTACCCTGCTTTTAATCAAAATACCACTTTTATGTGTAAAAAAAATAGTCAAAATATTGAACAAATAATTTATTCCACTTGTTGTTGTTGTTAGCTGTGAAGTCGTGTCCAACCCATCGTGACCCCATGGATGTTCCTCCAGGCCTTCTTGTCCTCTACCATCTTCTGGAGTCCATTTAGGCTCATGCCTACTGCTTCAGTGACTCCATCCAGCCACCACATTCTCTGTCGTCCCCTTCTTCTCTTGCCCTCAACCTTTCCCAGCATTAGGCTCTTCTCCAGTGAGTCCTTCCTTCTCATTAGGTGGCCAAAGTATTTGAGTTTCAACTTCAGGATCTGGCCTTCTAAAGAGCAGTCAGGGTTGATTTCCTCTAGGACTGACCGGTTTGATTGCCTTGCAGTCCAAGGGACTCACAGGAGTCTTCTCCAGCACCATAGTTCAAAGGCCTCAATTCTTTGGCACTCAGCCTTTCTTATGGTCCAACCCTCACTGCCATACATTGCAACTGGGAAGACCATAGCCTTGACTATACACATTTTTGTTAGATCTTGCATTAAGCTGAAATACAGGATATAAATAGTAAAATGTATTTTGAGATATTAATATAACAGACATTTCTATACCTAGGGGAGATATAGCATTTTCAGAAAGGATTGATCACAAGAGATGCTAATATGATTTCCTTTTTGATTGATGTTATAATTTCATTTTTTCTGAAGCAAGAAAAAGGGCAATTCACCACAATTAAAATACAGGCTGAAAATTTATAAAATTATTACTATGCCATTTTGCTTAATAGAATGAAATTTGATGAGATTTGTGCAGAAATAGGAAGATGTCAGTGGAGTTATTCTCAATAATGTCCTTCTAAGGCTGTCTTTCCTTTGTGAAGAAAAATAAAAAGATTAATATTCCAGCATTATGCTGCAGTCTTTTATATGTTTACCTACAAGTAAGCTGCAGTTTGTTCACTAGACAATATTACTATTTATATGTGCAATATTTCAGTTTGCGTTGACCATACAATGATTATATAGTATATACCCTATTGAGGTCAATAGGGTTACCTCTGAATTGGCATGTATTCTTTTCTAATGAATCTTCCCCTGACTTTTGCACTGTGTCAGACTGATTGTCCACCCACATGGGAGCATTAGTGTACTTTAGTGATACACTATCTAAAATATTTTTTCTTTTGCCAATACAATTAAAGCGAACCTGCGAATGAAATTTAGTCATGATAGTCACACAGGATGGAGAAGCTTGAATGTCCCACATGCTTTTGATTCAACTTGTCAATTTTCCCCATAAGGAACTTATTAACCTCCTATCACAGTGTTAAATCCTATGCAGAAAAGCTGGAGCACAAAAGATGCTTTGGAACCTCAAACAAAGAAATGCCATGTTGTTGAGCATGCCACAATGGCTCAAACATCTGGGGAAGGGGCAATTCAGTATGTGGCAATGTATATTTAATTTTGATTTTTTTTAATGCAAAGGTTTTGTTTCTTCATGTCAGAAGCACCACAATTAAAACAAGGCATGCTATACAGCATAACATTTAAAATATAAAATACTAGATTAAAATATGTACAAGTTAAACAGAACTTGACCAGAAACTAGCAACATTAATTGCATTCTGTTGCACTGCCATGAGTTCCTCAAGGGTACACTGACCAGGACACAAAGGACAGGTACACATACGTGTTGTCGTCTGCATATTACCACAATCGCAAAATTACAATCCAGAAGCATCTGAAGCATAGTGAGGTGCTCATTCCCACCTGTGACAATGCGAAAGTGAAAATGAAATATGAAACCTTTGAGGGAAAGAGTGTGTGTGGGGGGGAGGGGATTGTGTGTGTGTG